>NC_037677.1:45890159-46190159 GCF_003255815.1 Theropithecus gelada
GTCTTTTTTTTTTTTTTTTTTTTGAGACGGAGTCTTGCTCTGCCGCCCAGGCTGGAGTGCAGTGGCCGGATCTCAGCTCACTGCAAGCTCCGCCTCCCGGGTTCACGCCATTCTCCTGCCTCAGCCTCCCGAGTAGTTGGGACTACAGGCGCCCGCCACCACGCCCGGCTATTTTTTTGTATTTTTTAGTAGAGACGGGGTTTCACCGTGTTAGCGAGGATGGTCTCGATCTCCTGACCTCGTGATCCGCCCGTCTCGGCCTCCCAAAGTGCTGGGATTACAGGCTTGAGCCACCGCACCCGGCCGAAGAGTGGAGTCTTAAACTGCAAGTGACTAAGTTACTTTGACTTGGTACTATTACATTTATGGATCTCAAATCCATCTGAAGATCTCTGCTCTAACAACCATTACAGAGAGTAAAACATCTTCCTTTGCTTTTACAACCAAGGTCTGTGGACTGTCGCATCTGCGACATGACACCTCCATACGGGTGCTAGTCAGGGCTTACGCCAGACCAGGCAGGGCCAGAGCTTCTTCACATCGGCTTTCATAACAACCACAGGCAGCAAGTATGGCTTCCTCGCCACTTTTTGGAAGAGGAAACCAAGGCTTAGGGAGGTGAAAACCCCTGGGTGATCATGAGGTGAACAGTTAAAATGCAGCGGGGCCAGAACCAAAGCCCCCACCCTACTTGTGAGAGGTGAAACCAACTGGGCTTCTGGGTCAGGTGGGAACTTGGGAAACTTTTCTGTCTAGCTAAAGGATTGTAGATGCACCAATCAGCGCTCTGTGTCTAGTGAAAGGTTTGTAAATGCACCGATCAGCACTCTGTAAAAACGGACCAATCAGCACTCTGTAAAATGGACCAATCAGCAGGATGTGGGTGGGGCCAAATAAGCAATAAAAGCAGGCCACCTGAGTCAGCAGTGGCCACCCCCTCGGGTCCCCTTCCACACTGTGGAAGGTTTGTTCTTTTGCTTTTCACAATAAATTTTATTGCCGCTCACTCTTTGGGGTTGCACTACCTTTATGAGTTGTAATACTCACCATGAGGGTCTGCAGCTTCATTCCTGAAGTCAGCGAGACCATGAACCCACCGAGAGGAACCAGGAACAAACAACTCCGGATGCACCACCTTTAAGAGCTGTAATACTCACTGTGAAGGTCTGAGGCTTCACTCCTGAAGTTGGGGAGACCACCGACCCACCGGAAGGAAGAAACTCCCCAGACATCTGAACATCGGAAGGAACAAACCCCAGATGCACCACCTTTAAGAGCTGTAACACTCACCGTGAGGGTCTGCAGCTTCATTCTTGAAGTCACCAAGACCCAGAACCCACCTGAAGGAATAAATTCTGGACACACTTGGGCTTCTAATCCTTTCTTTACTCCTAATCTTTGTGTGTGTGTATGTGTGTGTGTGTCTGTGTGTCTGTGTGTGTATGTGTATGCATGTTGCATGCATGTCTTTATGTAGTAAATACTTTGAGAATGCTCCAAAAGAAGACAGCTCAGGCTGTATGGTGAGGGGCATCAGGGGATAGGGGACCCTGAAAAAGGTGGTCCCAAATTCTGGCCAGCTGGACGAAAGGATGAAGACAAGGATGGCCTGACATCCAGAAAGGGAATTATACCTCTTCTGTCTAAGATACCTGTCATGAAAAGCCTTGTGCTCTGGGCCCAGGGGCCTATAAAGACCTGGGCCCGTAAAGACGTCTCTGTGACCATAGGCAGGCTTTTCAGTGGGTAGCAAGCCAGACTCCGAAGACCAAATTTGGGAAGCAGAAAGCAGATCTTAGAGGGACAAAGCCAGCCCATCCAGGAAGGACTCCCTTCCTGCCAGGTTCCATTTGGTTAGTTCCTGCCCCCTCCACCCTGTGAGACATTGGGCCTTGCATCCCAAAAGCTGGGATTCGAGGCTGGCTACAGGATATGCTTTCTTACACACCACACACTAGGTGGCTGGAGATAGTCCCTGAAGGTCCTGATGGGATGGCTTGGAGACAAGCAGCCTGAATAACCTGAATTCTAAAACAACACACTCCCAGTTTTTTGTTTATTTCATTTTGTTTCATTTTGTTTTTGAAGCCGAGTTTCAGTCTGTCACCCAGGCTGGAGTGCAGTTGTGTTATCTCAGCTCACTGCAACCTCTGCCTCCTGGGTTCAAGCGATTCTCCTGCCTCAGCCTCCTGAGTAGCTGGGATTACAGGTGTGTGCCACAGCACCTGGCTATTTTTGTATTTTTAGTGGAGATGGGGTTTCACCATGTTGGCCAGGTTGGTCTTGAATTCTTAAACTCAGGTCATCCACCCACTCAGCCTCTCAAAGTGCTGGGATTACAGATGTGAACCACCATGCCTGGCCCACCCCCAGTTTCTTAAGATGATTGAGGGGTTTAGGTTTCTCATGACTTCTCCAGGTCTGAGTGTAGTCTTCCCCTTTAATGCTTGAGAAAGGGAGTGCCATATGTGTCTTTCATGTTAATTACATCTCCTAATAGAACTCTGTGGTAAGAGCACTTTTCTTGCATTTTAATATTCACTTGCACATCAGAAACAAGAAGGTCTACACTCCATACACCTAATTACTGACGAACGCCCTGTGTTTGCATAACATAGACGCTCACGTGCACAAACTCCCCTGTCCTTCACGCAGGCTGTCATCGTTTGCCCTCTTCAGTCTTTCAACCCAGTCTTTCTTGATTCATCTCTCCTAATAAAGCGGCTGAGTTAAAACCTGTGGACATTGCAGCCTTCATTGATATATATTTTTAAAATATTGTATTTCATAACCATTCAGTGCTCATGGAAATTCAAATTACTAGGAAAATTACTATAGGCACACGCTAATAACTATCTCATAACAGCTTTGATTAACACTGAAATACATCTTATTAAGGTCATTGGATCAGACACCAAATGAATAAAACTATGTGAGGATATTCATTCAGCCAGAGTAAGTTGGGACAGTGGTTGTGGGTGGGGGAAGAAGGGAGTTTCTAAAGCCCAGGTGGGGCTCCGAGAAGGTCCCTCATGTAATAATGTGTGTGAAGAGCTTTGGTTTCATAAGCTGTTGTGAGTAATTCCAAATTACCTCTGATGTGCAAACACATACACACATATATGCAACCACACACACAGAGGGGTTCCCTTTCAATCATCCACTAAAAATATTTATGCTCTGGGCCTTCCCATGGGTCTGCCTTCATTTTTAATGCTTTCCTCTTCCTGTTTTAAGCAAGGCGGAGATAACAGTGGGAATCTCCAAGCGACACCATGACGTGCTATCCATCAACTTTAGACATGTTTTGTTTTTCTCCCAACATTTTTATAAACATTGCAAACATACACAAAGTTAAAAGAATAGTACAATAAATACTTGAAGGCTTTCGACCCAGATTCAACAATTATTTACCTTCGGCCACAGTGACCTGTGCGTCTGTCTGCCTGTCTGTATACTTCTTTATTTTTATTGAACCATTGGAAAGTTTTGCACATCACACCTTCACCCTTAGATACCTCAGCTCTCAGTTTCTAAAAATAAGGATATCTTCCCACTATAACCACAACATCATTATCGCACCTAAGAAAAATAACATCACAATGTGATCTCAGATCTAGCTTATTCACAAATTTCCCTGCGTTAGCCCCAGACCTCCTGGGCACAGGCCATCATTGCAAGTAAAGCAGCCAGGCCACTGTCCTTGTATGTGAACACACCCTTCCTTCCTGCGAGGTTCCTTCAGGTTGGCTCCTACCCCCTTTACCCTGTGAGAGGGGGCCTTGCATTCTGAAGGTGGGGGTCCAGAAGGAAGGGAAAATAAGATGCATGGAGGATGCCCTGCGTCTCCTGCCCTCCAGTCAGATGTTTAGAGCTGGGCCATGGTGTGGTTTAAGGTGGGTTACAGGGCTGGTCTCTCTTCTTACACACCACACACTGGGTGGCTGGAGGCAGCCCCTGCAGCTCCTGACAGGACAGGTTGCAGACAAGTAGCCTCTGGGGCTGCGCATCTTGGTCTGCCTGGCTGGCTGGGGTCTTGGACCACCCCATATGCCATTTCCATCTGAGCATGTGAGCACCTCATGGCTTGGGCCTTGGGTCTTCCTGGAGCCACCACAGGTGGAGAGGAAAGGCTACCTCTGCATTCACCAGCACCTTTCAGAGTGAGTGGAGGGAGGAGTGGGGAGGTGGGCTACCAAGTGCTTCATGCTCCACTCTTGTGACAAAGCACCTCAAACTGATTAGCATAAATCAACAACCATTTCAATATGCTCTCGAATTGTGTGGCCAGGAATTGGACAGGGAACAACAGTTTTGTCTCTGCTCCATGAGACATGTGGCTGAGAGACACAAAAAGCTGGACATGACTTGAAGGGCTGAGGGCCAGACTTGGCTAGAGGCTCTTCACTCCTAGCTCCAGCACCTGGTCTGGAATGACCACAAGCCTGGACATAGAGTGGGATTGTCAACCGGGTAACTCGAGTAACTTTCCATGGGTCTGGACTACGGTGTTCTAGAGGGAGCCTCCTGAGACAATACCCAGGAAGCCAACATCCCAAGAGAACAAGTGGGAGCCACTTGGCCTCACTGAGCTACCTTGGGAGTCACTCACTATCACTGCTGCCACATACTGTGGGTTACAAGTGAGCCACAGAGACCAGCTCAGATTTGAGAGGAGGAGCCATAGACCCTGTCTCCCATGGGGCAGTGGAAGGTCACATTGCAGAAGAGCATGTGGTTGGGCAACACCGTCATCATCTTTGGAGAATACCATCTGCACTGTGCTGTGGACATTTCCAAGCCTGTCTAGACAGTGGCTGTTGACAACTGTGCCTGGAAGGAGGCAGCTTTGGGTCTGCACACACCAGGAGATCAAGAATCCCAGGGGATAGAGGCAGCCTGGCCAGAGGAGAGGAGCCCCAGCTCTAACCTTTCTGGCCCACAGTCTTGTCCCTATGCTTACAGGCACTAGCTGGTTTAATTAGGCAGCAGGCCCTTAATTGTATGAGACTGAAGCTACTAGCTCTGGGCTAAGCAGGCAGGAAGCCCCGGCTAGACCCTGAAACCAATCCGCGTTCCCTCACCCCACTGCCTCCTCACTGAGGACCAGAGCTGGCCTTCAACTCTCCAAGGGCTGCTCTGCTCTGGACTCTCTCACTGGTAAGATGTGTGACCATGTGCACGCCACTTCACCCAAATGAGCCACAGTCTCTCACTAGGAAGAAGGAGGCCATGAGTCCTGCCTGATGGAGCTCCCGGGGTGGTGGTCTAGTAGCACCGGGCATGCTTGGGGCATACGCATAAGGAGAGCCAACGCTGTGCATTATCAAGTGTCACATGTTGATGTGTTTATCCATAATTCACAAAACATTGTCCTGCATTTTAAGTGCTCTAAGCACTCAGCTGCTCGAGAGGCTGAGGCTGAGGAGGATCACTTGAGCCCAAGAGTTGGAGTCTGCAGTGAGCTATGATCATGCTACTGCCTTCCAGCCTGGGCCACAGAGACAGACCCTATCTCCAAAAAAAAAAAAAAAAAAAAAAGAATAAAAAAATAAAAAAGCCAGGCTGGGGGTGTTGGCTCACATCTGTAATCCCAGCACTTTGGGAGGCCAAGGCGGGTGGATTGCCTGAGGTCAAGAGTTCGAGACCAGCCTGACCGACACGGTGAAACCTCGTCTCTACTAAAAATACAAAAATTAGCTTGGCGTGGTGGCAGGCACCTGTAATCCCAGCTACTCGGAGGCTGAGGCAGGAGAATCACTTGAACCCAGGAGGTGGAGGTTGCAGTGAGCTAAGACTGGGCCATTGCACTCCAGCCTGGGCAACAAGAGTAAAACTCCATCTCAAACAAAGAAATGAACGAACAAAAAACAACACCTTAGTTTACTTTTGATTAAAACTTTTTGTAAAAGTAAATACTCTCAGCTAGGTGACTGGTCTGCTGAAGGTTGGAGATGGTGGGCTCTCTCTTCTATTCCAAGGGCCAGGCAGCTCTGTAGCTCAGTGATTTCCTCAAGGCAGCCATGGTTCTTCATCTGTTTAGGCTCACAGGCCTTTGAGAATCTGATAAAAGCAATCAACACTCTCTCCAATTTAAAAAAAAAAACAACCTGTTGTTATAATTTTGCATGTCATTTCCAGAGGTTCACACTCACCTATCTAAATCCTTCTCAGATTGTGAAAGGAAGTGGGAGGAGCTCCTCATTCTCACCCTGCACCTGCTAATGTAGGAGTGAAGAGCACCCCAAGCAGGAAGTGCTTTTCACTTGAGAAGTGCATTTCAGTGCTAAGATAAAGACCAATGGGTGGAGGGGGACTGTTGCTGGTGGGAGGGGCATGCTTTACAGGGCCAAGAGCCTGCACAGGAAACCTGGGGCCTGTGACTCTGCTGCACTATGGGGCTGGCCTCACCTGGTGGCCTCAGACACTGAATTTCCTCAAGATATCAGCACATACGGGACAAGAATTGCATACAGTGGTCAGGATAACCCTAAGGATTTTTCTTTTCTAAATAGGTTTGTTTTAAAGTGATAAGAGACCTGAGTTCCTCCCTATGGATCAACATGTGGCAGGCCACTTTGACCTAAGTCCTTGGCCTGTGTGGCTGGAACCAACCTGTCATAGACAGGATTCCCTGGGAACCAGGCTCTGGGTCTAAGCTATGCAAGCAAGAAATTTCCTGGGAAGAAATGCAGACAAGGTGTGAGCAGAGAGAGGAGGTGGGCATGGGGCACTTCTGACAGGTGCCTCGGCCAATCACAAGGAGGGCAGGCATGGCCCGGTGGAGTAGTCTCAAATGGAGGCAGGGAGTCAGGGGACCGAGTCTTTTGCCCCTGCACTGAACCCCTGTTGAACATGGGCTGGTAGGGGATGTGGCTGTACATAGCTGGGAGGGTAGGGACCTGACCCTGTGGGCATCATGGGCTATAAAAACCCTCAAATGTGGCACTCTGATCTTGGAAAGGCAACCATCTAATTCAGCCTGTTTTCAGTCCTTTTTATGACCAGATAGATGCAACTGTCTTGTGACACTGTTCTAGCACTTTCTAGAACTCCTGTCATGATGCCACTTGCCCCAGGTAAGGGAACGTCCAGAAAAGAGAAAAGGCAGTGTGAGTGTCATGCCAGTCAGGGATGTCTCCTTACTCTGGACTCACTGTGGAAATACAGCTCAGGCCATCTGGAGTTGGGCACAGCAGGCGGAAGAAGGGTCGGACTCTCTTTGGATGACCGTTGTGCACTGGCTGTGGGAAGCTCAGCCAGGGAGCTGGGGCTCACACAGGGTTCTGGCCAGCGTCGGGCCAGTGGAAGGCTGTAGGGAGAACCAAGAGAAGATCATGCCAGGCCAGGCAGTTTTTGGTAGCTAAGTCTAAGAACTTGGCTCTCCAGGGTACCTGGAACTGGCTGAGTACAAGGGATTGACTCGAAATGAACAAGCTCTTGAGATACGATAATGATAACAGTAATAATGATGACAATAAGAATAGTGACAATAGCTACCATTTGCAGAGCTCCCTTTTGCCAGGGCCTGGGCTAAGCACTCTGCATGAATTATCCCCTTTAGTCCTCCTGACAGTCCTAGGAAGCCAATAGTATTTTTATCCTCGTTGTACAGACAAACGTACCAAGAGAGGCTGGTTAAGTTGCCCATGTTACAAAGTTAGTAGGTAATGAGCCATTATTTAAACCAGACAGTTTTTATTAGACCCTAAGGCCCTCCCCCAGCCTTCTGTTTCTCACTAATTGGTGCCGTTGGTTGCCTAGTGGTTCAGGACGAATTCCCTGGCAGTCATCCTCCATTTCTCTTCTCAAACACTCTGCAGTGAACTTACCAGCAAGTCCTATCATCTTTACCTTGAAAATGTAACCTTGCCACTGTGGCAGTCATAGTGAGCTGGGAGATGCCTCAGTGGCAGACACTTCCAACTCTGAGTGGCTAAAATGACAAAGCTCATTCTTGCCTCTTGCTCTGCGTGTACTGCAGGTCCATGGAATTGCCAGGGAGGCTCTGCTCCATGTGTTCCTTACTCAAGGACCCACAGTGACAGAGTTTCTAGAATTTATTTTATTTTTAAATTTTTAACTTAATTTATTTTTAAGTTCCAGGGTGCATATGCAGGATGAGTGCCTAGAAGTTATAAACCACCACGGTAGGGGAAAGGCAGGCAAATCATGCACTGGTTCTTAGGGTCTTCTACTCCTTGCATTTTATTGGCTGAGCTGATAACATGGCCACATGGAAACTCACAGGGGTGGGAGGAAGGGTTCCATCATGGATCAAGGGGGAGATCTAAAGATGCGAGTGAGCACTTGAATTTCTGCCACAGACACGTTAGATCCAGTCTCTAGCCTCTTTTGCCCAGAGAACTTTTAAAAGCCTCGAACTGGTCTCCCTGCTTCTGCTCTTGCCTTACAATCTTTTCTCCATGTAACAGCTAAAATGATCTTCTAAAACACAAATCACATCACTTTACTCTTAGGCTTAAAACCCCCAAATGGCTTCCATTCCTTTAACAACAAAAGTAAAATTCTCATTCTGGCCTACAAGGCTCCAGAACAAAGGTCAGCAAACCATGGCCCTCTAGTCAAATCCAGCCCTCTGCCTATCTTTGTCAATAAAGTTTTATTGGAACAAAATCCCACCTATTTATTTACATATTGCCTGTAGCTGTTTTCATGCTACAACAGCAGAGATGAGTAGATATAACAGAGACTGTATGGCCACCAAACTGAAATATTCCCTACCTAGCTCTTTACAGAGACAGTTTGTAAACTCCTGCCTTACACTACCTTGACTCTGCCTTCCCCTCAACTTCATTTCCTCCCTCAGCCCCATCTTCCATCTTTCCTCTTCCTTCTCTTTCCAGCACCATGCATTTGCTCATGTCCTTTAGCTTTCTTCTCTGATAGGACCTCCTCAAAGTGTCCTCGTTGACCCCTACAATATCAGCCCCCAATCTTGTCGGGCTTTAATCCCTTCTTTGTAGCACTCCCTTCCACTAGAAATTATATTCCAGACTTCATTCCTTTATGGGTCTCTGGTCTTCTCCCATGTTAGGGGTTATGAAGTCTTGGAATTGGGGTTGAGAGACCTAGAGTGGCCTTGGTAATCTTCTCTTACTGTCTGTGTCTGCTGTGTCTCTCATTCCAAGCTAACCAGTTTCCTTTGGGGGAGGAAATTTTTAATTTTTTTTTGGCCTCAGCTCTAAAGAGAATATATTTCCATGAGATTTTCAAAATTGCTTTATGACTGAGGATTTTAACTTTTGCATCTGAGGGTCAAGGACAATAGTCGTGTTATTATGCCTTGTGGGTTTTTTTTTTTTAACACTTCAAGCAAATTCCGGTCATCCCTGGGAGGCATACTTTGAACATCTCTGCAGTCCCCGAGGAGAACAATCTTCTGTAACTTTGAAGCCAAACAGGATTTCTGAAAAGGAAGTTACAGTCAATTGAGAAATCTCAGTGGAGCGTGAAGAGCCGAGGGATCCCGTGGTGGGGCTGCAGCTGGGACTGTCCGGGGTAGAAGTGCCCTTCCTGGCAGAGGGAGACCCCACAGGCAGCATGGCGGGCTTGCCCGAGACTGGCTGGGCCTTGGACATGACTGCATCCCAGAAACTACAGCCCAGAAAACGCAAGCGTGCCTTCCTCATCACTGCTGTGGGCTTGACCATTCTCTAATGAGTTTAGGTGATTGAAGCAGAGCAGACAAGCAAAGCCAAAACAAAATGAGACTCCACTCACCTTTTCCTTAACAGACGTGCTCTGGAATATGGCAGAAACAAAGAATCAAGGGCAATGAAAGTTTAGGGGCTGGTGTCCGTGGAGGAGGGTGGTCCCCAGAGCTCCAACCCAGTCTTCCCAGAAGTAATTCCTTGGCTCCTTCCTACTCTGCCCGGCTGCAAGGAAGGAAATGCAGGGGTGTCAAGAGACCGACTGCTTCCTGCGCTTGGCCTGCCTGCCCGCTTATGTGACCTCCTGCCACCTACCCTAGGCTGCCTGCTCAGGTGCTGGTCTCCTGTGTTCTGCTGTGCCCTACCCCTCGTGTCCTCTTGCTACTCCCAATTGATTACATCCCAGCTTAGCTTAGCATTTCAGGCCATTTGCAGTCTGTGTCCAAGAGCATCTTCCCTTTCCCTCCTACATGGGTCTACCCTGGGTTTAACCAGTTGGGCATCCAGCTGTTTCTCAGAGTCCAGCACTTTCCTACTCCCTGCGTTGGGTCTTACACTTCCCATATTCCTGGTGTCTCCTACTTCGGCCTACAGAAGCTGTCCATCCTCCCAGGACTGATCTCATGTCACCTCCCCAGTGATGGTCCTCTGGTTTTCCTGAGCCCCATGCAGGCATTGGTGCCTCTACCATGACTTGCACCTGGAGCGGCAGCCGCTCATGTCTTCTTTCTAGAGCCTCTGTGGAACCAGGGACACGGCTTGTTCATCTTTATTCAACTCTGTCTGCTGCTGCCCCAGCACGGAACCTGATGCAGAAGATGGATTAGTAAGTGCTTATCAAATGACTAAATGTTCTAAGAACAGGAACTGGTAATCTAATTCACACTGAAATGTAAATGACTAATAAGGTTTCATGTGTGGTCTTCCCGCCAGGCTTGGCATCCCTGAGGTGGGAGTGAAGGTGGCATAAAATAGGATGAGGTGGAGGGTTCAGAATCTAAACCAGGAAGGCACTTGGTTCGGCTGTGGCTTCTGGGCAGGCTTGACTGATTGGGGTCATTCAATGGGGTCACCGAATTAGTTATTGACTGGGTTGATTGATTGGGGTCATTGATTGAGGTTATCACCCCAGAGCATTGCACTGGGGGACTGAGAGGCTCTGCCAGGCCTGCTCCAAGCAGAGCACTCAAGCACATTCACATCCCTGGCAAAAGGCATGAGCCTCTGGGAGGAAGGGGCAGACCCAGCTTCGGGGATCAGAAGAGCAAGGACTTCTAAGAAGGTGATAGCCTCCCTTGGTGGTCCTCTGATGCCCTTGAGTGTACCTGCCAGGTGGGCTGGGTGACTCTGGCTCCATATGGGAGGCCCCTAGCCATGCCATGGCGCCTACAACCCTCGGCCTCTGTGCAATCGCAAAGCTCCTCACTCCTTGCCCTGTCGAGGTGGGCAGGAATCAGTCACGGCTCATTTCTGTGTCCTGCTGCCTGGGCCCTGGAACATGCCAGCTGTGTCCCAACCACAGAGATGCCTAGACCCAGACACACTTGGGGGTCCTCCCTCACTCCAGCTCCCTCTCTCAAAGGGGCTGAATAGAGAAGCCTCCAGGGCCACAACTTGTTTCTTGGAAAGCTTACTTGGACATGGTTCTGACACTGGGTTGGGCAGTTGGCAGGGTGCCTGGCTCCTGTTTCCAGCTCAGGCTGTGGCTTTGCCAAGCACCTTGCCCACTAGAGTTTGTGAAGAAAGGCCCAGCAGGTCCCTGGATGCTCTCAAAGGCTGCCGCTCCTCTTGAGTGGCTGAATACAACAGTCCCTCCTTGAAGTTTTATTGAACTTCAGGAGCCAGCTGTGCAGAGGAAAGAAAAGAACTGTCACTGAAATCACAGAGAGGGCAGGACAGCAGGGAGGTGAAGGAATCTGATGAATGGGAGGGCCACAGCAGCCAGGTATGGAGTGGCTGGTGAGACCAGCCTGGCAACAAAGTGAGAACCTGTCTTTACAAAATTTTTTGAAAAATTAGTTGGGCATTATGGCACATGCCATAGTGGTGGCCATAGTAGTGCCTGTGGTTCCAGCAATCTCAGGGGGCTGAGGTGGGAAGGTCGCTTGAGCCCAGGAGGTTGAGACCGAAGTGAGCTGTGATCATGCCATCGTGCTCCAGCCTGGACAACACAGCAAGGCTCAGTCTCAAGAAGTAAAAATATAAATAAATGTTTTAAATAAAATACATTTTCAAGTTCTCCATATAACATGCATTTTCTATTCACTCAGTAGTTTTTAAATCTGTTGGGTTAATAAATGGTAGAGTGTAGCTGTGTGGATGTCTTCGCCTTGTTGAGCCCTGAGATGTTTTTCCTGTTGGATAAGGGTAACGACACCAGCTCTACAAGATCTGAGAGGATTGAAAACACACAAGAGTTATCCTGTATCCATCCACATCCATACCCACATCAGTCTACGCTACACACTGCTCCCAGCTGAGACCCTGGTCTGTCTCTGTAGTACATATTTATGTATTTATTCCTGCCTAGCATGCATTTCTCCTCCCAATAACACCTCAATGTCTTTATGGAGGAGTCTTTGCCTGGTGGGGATTTGAGGAGGTCAACACCAGTTGTCTGCCTCCACCTGGGGCAACAGCACTGCTTTCTGAATGCTTCTAGCTGGGTTTGTTGAGGGAGCTGAGGATTTTCCTAAAATTGTTACCATTATAAGATTCTTAGTTGAACATTTTTCCCCCATATGCAAGAAAACTGTGGCATTTCCATTAGCACTGTGGAAATGGCTGAGACCCAGGAGCATCGATGGGTGTGTCACATGTCACCTTGACCTGCCAGGGAGGCCCTGGAAGAAAGCAATGGAGAGCCTCTGGGTTCTCATGGGTCTCAGGGAGGCAGGCTAAAGATCTAGAAGGCTTTCAGAGAGGGATTATCTCCATCCTGAGTGGCTGGGCTCTGATGCTGTTCAGGGAGGAAGTTCACTTCTGCGACCTGTCCATATGAGTTTCCCTAAGGGAAGTAAATAACGGTTCCTGCCAGGACAAAAGGCCAGCCTGTTAGAAACCACAAGCAGAAAGCCCACCTGTGCAGTGTCGGGGCCCTGGAGAGGGAGGAGTGCAGCTCTTCACGAGAGAAAGAGAGAGATCAAGGTCTTGTTAGTTTCCCCCACCCTCGCACCACGTGCATCTGTCAGGTTCTTGTACCACTAGGTATTTCTCTGAACCTCTCTCCTCATCTAGAAAGCAGGGTGTGATATTTGCCCCTTATAATTGTCATAGAGATTAAATAAAATAATGTGAAACCATGTATCGGAACTGCCTGGGATATGGTGGGCACTTGATAAATGTAGTCTCCTTGGCCATGGGGTGGACTTCAGCAGAGGAAGAGAGAAAGGACCCAGCATGGAGGAGGTTTGTGGCCTCTGCTATGATTGGGGGACAGAAATAGCAGGCAGGAGAGAGAGAATGAATGTAGTGAGGGCAGGAAACCCAGCTGTAGAATCACAGGATTTGAACCACAGAGTGAGGACTACCCAAGACCTGTACACTGGCTGGGCACCTGTACAGCACCCCCTCCTCCCAGGGGGTTCCCATCGCCAGGGTTGATGCCCGTGTGTTCGAGGAGCATGTGGGGTGCACACTGAGGGACATGCATGAGTGGATGTGGGAGGTGGTGGTCAAAATAACTCACACTGGAAAATCTGTCCCCTAATGAGTTGTTCCTCTCAAACTCAACTGCCCAGCAAATTTAATTTCCAAGTTTATCCATGTTATGATTATGTTATTTTCAAGTCATCTCTTTTCCCGAAAGGCCCCATGAAAGAAGGCTAATTGGATGCAGTTTGTTGTAGAAAGAATATTCAAAGCCAGGCGAAGCCTTCTGTTCCTGGGTGAGGGGCCAAGGCGACGATGGCCATCCCTGACGGGGTCTGCCATGTCACACCTGCCTGGGGAGAGGAAGGGTGCTCACAGGGTCCTCAACCCGTCAGTTCTGGACCAGGCAAGGTCCCGAGCATGGAGGAGTCAGGCAGGCTCCTTCTCCTGTTTGCCCTGTGCCTTCCTCTCAGGAGGCAGCCTCCTGCCCTCCATCAACCTCGGATCTCACTCCCAGTGTTTCCATTTCCCTTTCTGAAGACACAGGCCAGGCCAGGCTCCCAGGAGAGGAAAGATGAGTTTCTAATGCAAAACAGGATTTTGTGGAGCCAAGCTTCGAATTTGGAAGCAAGCTTAGATGGAAGCAACTTCTGTCTTTCATCAGGCAGGGGCGGGGCTTCCATTTCAGGCGACCAGAGGTGGTGCCGGGCTGCTGAATGTGGAGAGGTCCCCTCAGGTCAGCCAGGAAGGCTCCGGAGGGATAACTGGGGGCTGGTGACCTTGAACCCCCTTGTCCTGGCCCTCTCTCCTCTCTTCCCTTTCATGCTGTTGAAAGGTGAGGCCAGCTGGACTTCCCAGGTCAAGTGGGGACTTGGCGAACTTTTCTGTCTAGCTAGAGGATTGTAAACGCACCAATCAGCACTCTGTGTCTAGCTAAAGGATTATCAATGTACGAATCAGCACTCTGTAAAAATGCACCAATCAGCACTCTGTATCTAGCTAGAGAATTGTAAACTGACCAATCAGCACTCTGTAAAATGGACCAAGTAGTACTCTGTAAAATGGACCAATCAGCAGGACGTGGGTGGGGACAAATAAGGGAATAAAAGCTGGCCACCCCAGCCGGCAGTGGCAACTCAGGTCACCTTGTACACTGTGGAAGGTTTGTTGTTTAGTTTGTCACACTATATCTTGTTGTTGCTCACTCTTTGGGTCCATGCCAGGTTTAAGAGCTTTAACACTTGCCTTCCAAGCTGTAACACTCACTGTGAAGGTCCCTAGCTGTTTTTTGTTGTTGTTTTTTTTTGTGTGTTTTTTTTTTTTTTGAGACAGAATCTCTCTCTGTTGCCCAGGCTGGAGTACAGTGGCCTGATCTCAGCTCACTGCAAGCTCTGCCTCCTGGGTTCACACCATTCTCCTGCCTCAGTCTCCCAAGTAGCTGAGACTACAGGCGCCCCCCACCACACCTGGCTAATTTTTTGTTTTGTTTTGTATTTTTAGTACAGACGGGGTTTCACTCTGTTAGGCGGGATGGTCTCGATCTCCTGACCTCGTGATCCGCCTGCCTTGGCCTCCCAAAGTGCTGGATTACAGGCGTGAGCCACCACGCCTGGCAGCTTCATTCTTGAAGTCAGCAAGACCAAGAACCTACCGGAAAGAACCAACTCTGAACACACTGTGAGGGCTCCTCTCACTTGCAAAGTTTAGTGGGGGTCTGGTGGTCCCCAGTGGACCACTCTAAGTGGGTGCCCCAATTCAGCCCCAAGAACGAAGGCAGCTGCCCTAATAGGCAGGGATGCCCTAATTGAAGATCATCCCTGAGTCAGGAACACAGGCAAGGAAGAGGCTGGGAGGGCAACAGCCTAAACCAAGAGACTGACAAAGATCTGCTGCAGAATCCGACGCAGAGCCAGCACGGGAACAGGGCATCGCCCCAGGAGAGAAGGAAAGCAGCCGATCCCAGCACGGTGGCTTCTTGCTGGCTGAAAGGAGACCTCTGGTGTGCAGAGATGCCAGAGCTCAATTTCTCTAGCAAGATGGAGGGGCTCAGGCAAAGCCATAACAGAAAATTCAAAGGCCTTCCTCTCAACGACAGCAGGGAGCAGAGAGAAGGGTGCAGGATGTCCCTATAGCACAGAGTGTTTCCTCTTCTGTGCACTCTTGACATGGGGCCAAGGTAGGCTGTGACCCAGGCTGCTTTCCTCCATTTTGGAGGGTTGTGAGACAGCTGCTTGGAAATCAGAGGGTAGGACCCCCACCCGGATAGGTCTCTGGATGACAGCAAAGCCCTCGCTGGATTGGGGGAAACAGCTGAAGCTCCAGGGTTCTCTCACACTGTAGGAAGTGGGTAAACTGAGGCTCCAGACTCCCAACAAAACCATCAGAGAACCTGGCTGCTTTCTCTTTGAAGCCTGCACACCAGCCCAGCTACACGGTTCCCTTTGTAAATGTAGAGAAAACCCAACCCCTAGAACTGTAGCTTAGAGGGGAAGAAAACAGACTTGAAATTATGCAGGAAAAAAGTATCAGGGAGATTTTACCTACACTGTGTCAAAACAAATAGAAGATCTAGACAAAGCTGCCCATATTAAGCAGGGGCAGGATTCAAAAATGGCACAGCTATTATGCAAACATACTTAGCAAAAGGGATAAAAATTGAGAGAAAGAAGGGAGGATGTAAAGAGAGAAAGGAGGAAATGAAGTTTTCAAAAAACAGATGAAAAAGGGATTCTGAAAGAAAATGCAATCCAAGAAGAAGGAAGAGATTCCTATCAAGCACATCTTCTACTTAATACTTATTGAACACTTCCTTTATACCAGGCCCTGTTCTAGGCACTCAGATATGAGCTACTTCATTCAATTCTCACCATAGCCCTGTGGAGGTGTCTACCACTATGCACCCCATTTCACAGATAAGAACACAGGCAAACAGAAGGCAGTTAACTCACCCAACCGGCAGTTCAGCATTCAAAACTGTGAAATTTAGATCCAGAGACCATTATTTTAATGCTAGTTTATATCGTTTCTTGTTATATAAATTAATTATGGAAATTGGATAAATACATAAAGGCATAAAAATAATTCATAATTCCACCACTTCTAACCCCTTCTAACATTGTGTTATATTTTCTTCCAGTCATTTGTCTTCTTTATTTTGCATTTATTTTTATATAGTAGTTATTTATTTTGTTACAGAGAAGTTTAAAAGAGAAAATTTAAGACAACCTAAAATTATATGAACCACACCCCTTTAGATAGACACACATTTATTTATATTCTTACTGGGAAGAAGACTGGAAAGAGGTGATAGAGGGTTCGTAGACAAACAGATATATACATACACACAGGCACATACCCACACATAGTATGTGCACACACAGATACATGCCCACATGAGTGCCTGCATATTCATTAATGTGTGTGTATATATTTAGTACTATATAAATATCTATGTGTGTGTATATATACACATACACACACGTGCTGTCACCAACTTAACAATGGCTTGACTTTTGATTTTTGATTTTATGATGGTGTGAAAGCCATGTGCATTCAGTTTGCTCCTTGACTTACAATGGGACATGTCTAGATAAACCCATCATAAACTAAAAATATTGTAAGTCGAAACACATCTTTGACTTAAGATGTTTTCAATTTACAATGGGTTTACTGGGACATAACCTGACCATAAGTTGATGAACATCTGTAAATATATCCACATACATACAAGTGTGCAGATGTTCATCTAATGTAATACCTGTCATACACTGGTGTAAAGTCAATTTAGAAACATCCAACAATGAAAGTGAATATCTCCCCTTCCTTACCCCTGATTTTCCTGTCTTCGAATATTATCATTGTTAATAGTTTCTTGTAGTTTCTTTTAGAAAAAGTTTAATACCAGCAGATATTGTTTAGTATTTGTGTATGATTGTACATGTGTGTACTTGCTTATTCTGGTTGTTGAATGTATACCTTTAAACAATTTGCTATTCACAAGATTCCACCTTAAACAGTATCTAGTTATTCTCTTAACTTCAGACTAAAGAAAAGGATGAAATGAATTTTTTAAAATTACTCTCATCTTGTCTGCTTCCTAATTTTCGTTTTATTGTTATTTTTATATTGTCAAAATTGATGCTATGTAATTTCCCGTAATTTTTTAGACTTGTTCTTGTATTTACAAGGATTCAGTGATCATCAAGGAACTCTTAACAGTTTATTTCTTTTTCATGGTCTTTTATCTTTTCATTCTCCAGACCAAGAGGGTCTAGTCTTTTCTTCTAGCAATGTTTGTAAAGTTGAGAGGATGGCCATGGGGAATAGAAATGAGGACGGTTGCCAGAATGGGGAGGGAAGTCAGGTTGCTGTCTGCAGCAACAGGAAATGGTTAGCCAGGCACGGCAATGATCCAGGGCTGGTGACATCAGCATACCAGACACACTGATCTTCAAATTATGGCTCTTTAGGTTATGATCACTATGACAAAAAATGCTTACAGTGACCATGATGTGGCCTTCACGACAGCGCTGATAAAAGTAACGGAGAAGGAAGGGAAGTGAGTGCGAAGACCAGGAGTGTCCTTGGGAGGTTTGCTATGACCCACACTGGGAAGGACACTCAAAGAGAAACGAGAAACCAAGCAGCTATCAGTGTTGATGCTGTCTCCTCACTATCTTCTGTGCCTTGTTCCTGGTTGTGCAGAGAAAGTGGAGATGATTCTCCTATTGAATAAAAAAAAAAAAGTCCATCATCAGAAAGGTAAAAGGCACATATTCTCACCTTTATACCATGGTTATGAATTTGTTTTTTAAATGAATGGGCAGTGGTATACAGTGTTTTCCATGTGGCCATTGGCTTAAAACATGCTGGTTTTGTTTTTTCATTCAGTTTTTTGGGGAAAAAGAGCTTGTATGTTAAGCAGGTTCCTGCTCCCCCAGAATCCCATTAACAGTGACGGACAGTGTGGACACTAAGTTGTAGTTGACTGCACATTTGTGATTTTTTCAGTCTATTGTTTGTTTCTAGGTTCTCTGAATTCTGCCACTGAGAAAGTTTTGTTTTTATTGCTTTTTATCTTTTAAGAAATATTGTGTTCCAAATCCTCTGAGTTGGTTTACATTTAAGAATGTCTTCTTATTGTCCTTATAGTTTAATTACAACTTAGTTACCTATGCTAGTTTGGTGGATATATTCATTTCTCCCAGCACTTTCCAGAAATTGCTCTATTGTCTTCCAACAGTTACTGTAACTGTAAGAATGTAGTATCCACGATTTGTCTTTTTTTTGTTTGCTTTTTGGCCTGACATATTCTGTATTTATCCTTTATATTCAGTCTCTTAACCACGATCTATCTAGATTTGCAACTACTTTGTATTCTATATGATATGTGCTTTAAAAATGCAGGTTAATGTTTTCTTTTTTTTCAGATTTTTTAATTTATATCTTCAACTGCTTATATTTTTCTTCCTATTTTGTGATTCCCGGAGACATTATTTTTTCCCCATATTGTATTGTCTTAATCCACTATCTTTCCCCTAATACTTTTATCTACTTTCGTATAAGTATTTCTTATATGTCTATAGTTTTTCTTTTAGCTGTATGCTGTGTGAAATTCTGATTATTATTCTTGAAAACACTCAAAAGAAAATATTATGAGAGTGCATCTACACAACATGACCAAGAAACTCTTCTGAAAACCTTCTTTGCCTGTTAGCAGAGAACATGAAAGCATACACAGAAGTCAACAAAGTGTTAGCCCCAAACCTTCAAATTCAGCATAAGGCGTAGAAGAAAATGTAGAGAAAAATCTCCAAGGACATGGAACAACAATACAAGGAAGATGCAAACATATTAGTAAGAGGGAAGTGGACTGGAGAATGAAATGCAGAAGAATCAATATCCACCTAAGAGAAGTTCCAAAAAGTAAGAACAGAGAAAATGGAGAAGGGGACGTAACTGAAGAGATAATAGAGCAGCGTTTTCACGGGCTAACGTAAATGTAACTCTCCAGACTGAAAGGAAAGGCTAACTGGTAAACAGGAAAGGCAGGAAAAGAAATGCAGGGGAAATCCTAATAGCTTCCAGAGCGAACAAATAAGACAACTATGAGGAATCAGAATCAAACTGGCATTGGGTTTCTTGCCAGCATAAGTAAAAACTGGAATTAAATGCAGAAAGGTCTTCAATGTTCTAAGAAAATACTGTTTTCTTCTCATGCCTAGTCATAAATCTCAATTAGATATGACAGTGAGAAGGCAGATAGTTTTAATTCTACAAGAACTTAGCAAAATGTGCATCCTATCTGAAAAAAAGAACACTAAATTTTATAAGGGCATCTTCAGAAAAAAAAATCAAGAAAACATAAGCATTAATTCCAGGAAACAGCAAAGTGCACCCCGGAGCATAATGAGCAGAAATTCTTAAATGACTGGTGGATATCAGGTCCTCATTGGATTATTATTATTATTATTATTATTTTGAGACAAGATCTTACTCTGTCACCCAGGCTGAAGTGCACTGGTGCAATCTTGGCTCACTGTAACCTCTGCCTCCCCCGTTCAAGCTATCCTCCCACGTGAGCCTCCTGAGTAGCTGGGAATACAGGTGTGGTGTGCGCCACCATGCTGGGCTAATTTTTGTATTTTTAGTAGAGATGAGGTTTTACTGTGTTGGCCAGACTGGTCTCGAACTCCTGACCTCAAGTGATCTACCCCCTTCGGCCTCCCAAAGTGCTGGTGCTGGGATTACAGGCGTGAACCACCGTGCCTGGCTAAAACATCAATGCACTCAACAAAAATATGATTAAAAGCTCAAATGTCTTATAAATATGGTTTAGAAGGCAAGTGATCCCTCTGCTATAAAGAAAAATGAAAAGGTAATCAGATTCTCCAGACAAAACAGAAAACTCTAAAAGAAAGTCATGGTACAAATACAAAACAAGCTAAACTTGGTATAATCTTCTGTAATCAATAGCATTTAAGAAGGGAATAGATTTGACTTTAAACTTTGGAATATTATCAATAGAACAGCAAACATTCACTGACCTAGGGAAATACTCTTGTTTTTAAGCGCGTTTCTGTAATAAAAATGCCTAATTATACCATAGGAAATTGCCATAATTTTCATGTGATTCAACTTAACACATAATCACACTATCAAAAATGCTAGTCATGCGCCGGGCACGGTGGCTCACGCCTGTAATCCCAGCACTTTGGGAGGCCGAGGCGGGCGGATCACAAGGTCAGGAGATCGAGACCACAGTGAAACCCCGTCTCTACTAAAAATACAAAAAATTAGCTGGGCGCGGTGGTGGGCGCCTGTAGTCCCAGCTACTCAGGAGGCTGAGGCAGGAGAATGGCGTGAACCCAGAAGGCGGAGCTTGCAGTGAGCCAAGATCGCGCCACTGCACTCCAGCCTGGGCGACAGCGCGAGACTCCGTCTCAAAAAAAAAAAAAAAAAAAAATGCTAGTCATTGGTATTTGATTTTCAGAATCAACAAATAAATAAATCACAAAAGTCAGAATTGTATTTGCAGAGCAAAGTATAAATGATAAAAGTTTTCAAAATCTAAATAGCATGGTATATTTAGGAGAGGTACAAAGAAGTTCAGGGGCACCGAATTACATAGTTAGTGAGGAATCACAAGATACTGATTATATTTATTTTATGGAGCAAGAAACATTATGGATATTATAAGAGAAAACAAATGGGTAAATACACTAATATGGAGAACTAAGATTTTCACTATAAGGAAAAGAAGGTACAAGTAAAAACTAAAATAAAGGAAGAACCCTATTTTATTAAATTTGAATTAGAAATATCACTATAAATTTATGATTTTAGGTATATCCCTTTCATTCATCCATCCATCTTTCCAAGTTGTATCTACTAAAAGGACAATTACCAGTAGCAATGAATCTATCCAGTAACCCAAATATTGGTTTCTAAATATCATTTTTCACTAAAATGAATCAGATATTATTGGAGAAATGGATAATTACAGGTCTGGAGACAGAAAATGATCAGGTAAGTCTGGAACACCTTATTATGTCAGAAAGTAAGGAAGTGATTGAAGAATACAGGAAATACATCAAAAGAATACAGAAGCCAGCTTTAAGGCGGTCCCATTGACCATATTTCAGATAATTTAAGTATCAAGAAGTATAATAATGAAAAAACAAATCTATGAATCTGTAGTAATAAAACATTTTGCTTATATCTACAAAAATAGACAAGGATAGTAGTTTCATGCAATTGTTCCAAACTGGAAATAATCCCAATGTCGTCAACGATAGAATGGATAAATGAGACACACTCATATAATGAGTGCTGAATAGCCTTGCTGTCACCTGTTGCATTAGCCCATAGTTCCCTCCCAGGGGTAACTTCTTGCAGAACCAGGGAGGAGTCACCCTCACCTTAGCTAGCGCCCATCCCCACCTCTCCTGCTGAGTGCTCCTGGATGCTCTGGCTAATGCATCTCTGCCCTCCACTGGCATCGACAGACCAGACAAAAGAATAATAGATTCTACATATCAGCTAGGTCTGTGGTTCTTAACTCTTGTCCTCTACTAGAATCACACTAACATCCATGCCTCACCTCCAAGACTCTGATTCAACATTTAAAAATTACCCCCAAATGAGTCTAACATTCAGCCAGAATGAACTAGGAAAAAATGTGACAAAGTCTGAGATAAGAGAGTTCAATTTGTGCAGTCTCGATAGACCGCGGCTATTGAGTGTGGCTATAGACTGTGGGTAAATGTGGCACTGTTTAACCCTGGACATGGCGGAGAGGAAATACTAACCAGGACAATGTGGAGTCCAAAATACCTTTCACCAATTCCAGTTAAACATTCCCAAATAACTAACGTTGGTTAATGTTGTGTATTCAATGACGATATCAATAATAGAGTCACCATTCATTGATTGCTTGCAATATGTCAGCCACTGTTTAAATATTTGACTTGTATTTACTCCTCATGTCAAATCCAGTGTCAAATGAAGCCCCCTCAGCAATAGGTAACATTTGTACTAGGTCAAATCATTGGAACTTATTGCCATTTGACCATTTTTGTCCTACTGAAAGGTACTTTCACATGGTTCAATCTGATCCCACATTGCATGGCCAGTACCACCCTTAGCAGTGCCCAGAAGCTCACAGGAGCCGAGAAAGAGGCCCCATGGTCAGAGGCAGGGAGAGGGGGCTCAGACCCAACCTGCGACACACTAGAGCACCATCTGCTAAACGGGAACATGGGGACTTTGGATCCTCATCCCCTAAAGTCGTTTTCAGGTCCCCGAACTGCACCAACAGGAGGTGAGCATGTTCCTAAAAGGAGAAGGGGACTCCCCATTTCAGAAGAGCCCATGGAGAGGAAAGTGCCAGAGATCACAAAGACAGTGGATGAGGGTGACCCCACCTTGCCATTTAACCTGGAATTGACTCCAGTGCCAGAGAAGGGATTCCTATTTCCGACAAGCAGGATTTGATCATTGCTATGGACAGCAGCGGTTCAGAAGGTTTCCTGAGAGTTTTTGTTGGGGTTGTCCTGTCCCTTCCCTGTCCTTTATATGGAGGGTGCTCGGTGAGATGACTTGTCATTAGGTGTGTAGCTCACAAGACCACCAGGTGAGCTGCAGAAGGTGGCCACATGACGCCTGAGGGAGGGGCCTCCCATCTCCCACATCAGGCCTTTGGGTTGGCTGTGGCAGCTGATGGCGCTTGGGGGCGGTATCCCTGGAGGACGTGAAGCGTGGGTTCGGTGGGTAGGAAGAGTCTGTGTGAATGTTCGGCAGCTGAAAAAGTGGAGGCGGCAGAGGCTGCTCTGTCAGTGCCTGCCTCTTGCTTCCTAACAGCACCCCCATTTTTATCTGGTCCGGTGATGTGCCCAGCTAAGAGACTACATTTTCTCACCTTCACTGCAGCCAGGAGTAGTAAAGAAGACAGACGCATGAAGCATTGTGTGGGGCTCTGGGGATGCTTTTTGCTATGGAAAGTAGATTGTCATGTCCTCCCCTTTCCTCCTTCCTGGCACCAGTGAGGTGATCCAAGGCCCCTCTTGTTGGGCCACCATGGTTCTGAAAGTCTTTCACAAGTGGATGTGTGGACCCTCTTCTCATGAGTGCGCTCTCTCTCAGGAGATGCCCATTGTCCTGAAGTGCCTAGGATCTCCAGCAGCCCACCCCTGGGCTTCCTTCCACACATCGTCTTCGTCTTATCTAAATCCTGGCTGGGTGCTGCATGAGGCTTGGGAACCCTTCAGATGGGGCCCAAAATGACAAAGGAGCACATTTGGTAACAGCAAGGTAGCAGGCTAGAGTCCAGCATCCTTGCCCCGCACAGAAGTCCTTTCCCTCCCTGCCCACAGCATTTGGGACCATAACCCCTGAGACTCTAGGTTGTAAGACAGAACATTTTACCTCTAAAGACCAAGACCCAGGCCCTGGCTGGTTCAGACCTTCCATCTGAGAGAAAGACAGAGCCAGTTGTGGAACCTGTAAGATGTTTCTCCAGCCATGATGCTGGGAGCTGAGAGAAACACTTTCCTAGGCAATGTGGTAACCAAGAGAGCCAGAAACCTCCATTTCCCTCCAAGCTGCCCCACCCATTCATTCCTTTACTCCAGTAGCTTTACCAGAACATTTTGTGCTGAGCACCATTCTAGGCCCTGGGCACAGGGAGAAGTCAATACTGCCCCAGCCCAATTCTTTGAAAACCAGCAGCAAAGAGAGCATAACTGGTAAGTGTAAGCAAGGAAGTCAACAGGCACAGGGAAGAATTGTACAAACACAGACAATTAGAAACGAGATTGTTTTTAGAAGTAAAAGAGAAAACTATAACTCTATGTTAACAAATTGGTATACCATAATAAAAAGGAATACTTTACAGGAAAAAATAAACTTCCAAAATATCTGTATCTTTTTGATATATATGTATTTGTTGTTATCTGAATTTTTGTGTCCCTCCAAAATGCAGATGTTGAAATCTAATCCCCAATGTGTTGGTATTAGATGGGGCCTTTGGGATGTGATTAGGTTATGAGGGTGGAGTCCTCATGAATGAGGTTAGTGCCCTTATGAAATAGGCTTGAGGGAGTTGGCCTCCCTTTCCGTCATGGGAGGACAAATAGAAGGCGCTGTCTATAAGAGACAGGCCCTCACCAGACACCAAATATGCCAGTGCCTGGATCTTGGAGTTCCCAGCCTCTGGAACTGTGAAAAATAAGTCTACGTTGTTTAAAAATCAACCAGTACTATATAAGGAGTTTGGTTATAGCAGCTAGAACAGACTCAGACAGTTCTGGATACCTAATGCACAATTGTCAACTTTAGGGGTGTTATAGATTTAAATGTCCTGAGTTCAAATTTCAAGGCCATCAGTTTGATTTCCAGCCAATGAGATCACCTCCCTGAGTCAGGGCTTTTTTGCTACAAAGGTGGGGCAGTAAGAGTGTTCCCCAACTTCTCCCAGTCTGTAGGCCCTGGCCCCACCCCCCAGAGGACTTCACTCCTCCTCTTTGTGGTTTTGGAAAAAGCCAACTAAATCCTTTCTATCCACTTAAATAAAAGGTGTATTAATTTTAGCTGAAAAGATGAAATGCTTTACAAAGCACGACACTCTGCACAGTATGTGGATGGGCTGAAGTTACATTTCCAGGGTCACAGGGCAGGCTCTCAGGGGTTCCCTGCAGCCCTTGCAGTGAAGAGCAGAGATTCAGAGGCCAGGCTGGGCAGGCAGTTGCCTTGGGTCCCAGTCATTTTGTGAGGGTAAGTTTTGACATTCTGTAGAACCAGAAAGCTGCCTCTCAAAACAGTGCCTCGCTCCAGCGTGTTGGTGGGCCACAATCCTCTCAATGGTCAGAAGCCTGGGTGGGGATTCTGCTGGAGGCTGAACTCAGGCCCAAGGAATGGGAAATGAGAGCTCTGGCAGTGGCTGTTGCTGCCCGTGGGGACCTTCTCTATCTTCTGCTGAGACAACTCTCCACTGTCCACTTGAACTAAGGACATTGTTTCTTCTATTGCAAAGGACAACTCTCTGGGCAAAGGAAAGGAAGGCTATGCCATATCCGTTTCATACTTTCATAGCAATAGGTTCCAGGAAAGGGAGGCCCATGACCTCCTTGCTAGCTGCCAAAAGGCCTTTGCTAAACTTCAGTTTCAGCTCCTGCTACAAGAATACCAGATGGGAAGTAACTTTCTCATGTAAGTAGCAATATTTATCTAGAAACATCAGCCCAAATCACCTCACAGTCAAATATTAGAGCACTTTCTCCAAATTGGGTATCAGGATGGCTGCAGGCTGGTCTCCCTGGAAGGAAAATCTGAGACCAAGATTCAAGACAGAAAATCTTCTGGGGACGCTCTCAGATCAGCAACTGTGAAAGGAACAGAAGCAGAGGGAGAAATGGGGCTTCAGGCAGTTCCAACAGAGGCCTTGCTAATCCCCCAGAGAGCTCTGAAGCTGGATGGCCCCACAGCATTGGCAGGCGAGGTGAGGAGACAGGACTTCATGCCCTGCATTGGCCAATCACTGGACATGAGTTTCCCAGAAGAGATAGAGCAAGGGCCAAGGTGACTCTCAAGGCAGTCTCTTAGCTGAAACCATTCTGTGACGGCCAGTACAGGGGGCTGACTGCCAGTAGCTCCCTCAGCAGCTTGGAGCTTTTGGTCCTGAAGGTGATAAAGGTGGTGGTGGTGGAAGCATCACAGCAGCCACTCCAGTGCTGTGCATCACATGCCTCTCATGGGCATGTATGATGTAAGGAAGCTTGCTTAACATTGTTTAACCCAATTTTCACAAATATATTTTAATCACACCGCATCCCTTTCTTTTCAGCAAACTGTTACAGCTCAGGAGTGTGGAGCTGTAAGGAAGCTGTAACGAAGCTGTAAGGAAGAGGGTTTGGGGGTGCTCTTTAGAGGCCACCCTGGTTCCTTGGGTGCTGTCCCTAAAGGTTCTGCTCCTCCCATACCCAGCCCCACTTCTGAACCCTTTCCAGTTGGCAGGAGGGTCTAGAAAGACTCTTCCATCTCTTGGCCATCGAACCTGAAACAAAGACTTAAGCAGGCAAAGTCCCTGCCCAGAGATGCCTGAGACTCTGTCTGCCCTGGGGAAGACTTAATGGCAGCGTGCAGCTCACACTCACGTCACTGTGGACACCTGTGACCTCCTCATCCCTATAGAGATCAGCCCTGAGTTGCTGCCTGGCTTCCATCCACTGGCCCTGCATTGCTAATGTTTACCCAAAACCTCCCTGCTGAAATTCCTGCCTCTCCAGGCTGAACACCTTTGGGATGGTCAGCTTCTTGTCTTTGGGGCACATTTTGGCTCCTCCATAATCAAAGCAGCCTTGCAGTAAGAAGACATCCTTTAGCTCTAATGTTCCTCTCTATTCTTGCCACCAAAATGAGGAAGGAGGAGAGGGCATGTCACAGCCTTTCATCACTCCCACTAGAAAGCTGCATTCAGGCCAACTGAGGAAGGCTCCTTCTGGAGCCAAAAGGAGGTATCTGTAGGAGAGTCACCATGGAAGACAAGGATGGTGCAACCCCTCTGCATCTCCATTTCCCAGGATGGTATTTCAGTGGATTCCAACATTCCCTTCCTGGGGCACCTGGAAGAAAAGGGCCCCCATATCTCCATCCATTCCATTCCTTCCCTCTTTCTCTTTATTTGAAAAGAGTTGGCGTGCTATGAATGAAAGAGTGAGTTTTACAGCCAGGCACAGAGACCTTGGTCCAATCCCACCTTTGCCACAGAGATGTCCTAGAACTTTCTGAGACTCTATTTTTTAATCTGCAAAATCAGAATAGCAAAAACATCTCCCTTGGATGATAGTCTTGATGATGAAACAAAATGACATTTTCAATTTAATTTAGGGCAAAATCACAATGACATGTTTCTTTTTTATTGAGTAAGAGACAGCCAAACTCCTGGGATATGAATTTCTCCTTTTAGCAGAAATAATTTATTTATATTTTCATCATTTATTTGTGTTTTCCTTTCTCTAAGAAATTAGTACAAATATTTAGAAGATTAAAATTATTCAAACATATTTATAGAAAGGAATCCTGATTTTTTCACGACTGTAAAATAACTTTAGCCCTGTTTCACATAATAATTTTTATTCATGTTTAATAGCTTTTTTGAGGTATAGTAGACATACAATAAATTGCTCATTTAAAGTGCACAATTTGAAACATTGTGACTCATATGAAATCACTACCACATCAAGATAACAAAGACATTCATCATTTCCTAGTTTCCTTGCACCCCTATATAATCCTTCTCTCCCACCCCTATGCCCCCATTCTCAGGCAAGCATTGATCTGTTTTGTTACTATTCACTAGTTTGCATTTTCTTGAGTTTTCTATGGATGGACAAGTGTGCACTCTTTTTTATACAGCTTCTTTTACTCAGCATAATTATTTTAAGATTCATTCATGTTGTTGTATATATCAATAGTTAATTCCTTTTTTATTACTCTTACATCATACTTTGATGCATAAGATAAACACTATGAGAAATATAGCAATTACATTTTTTTCTGGAAAGTCAGAATGTTATAGGAAACATTCTGGACACAATTTAAAAAATTTTTGGTTGAAATGTTCTAGCTGTGTAACCATGAACACATCATTAACCCTCCCTAGGCCTTGATTTCCTCTTCTGCAGGATGGGAGGGAGTCATGATAGCACCTCCTCAGCTGTGTTCACCAGTGCTTTCGTCACTGACTTGAGAAGTCCAGCTTCCCAGGCCTGTGTCTGTCTGCGTTTCTGAATGGCTTATGGACTGGTACTTCTATCAGCTCTGGCTCCATGGGGAGTGGTGATGGCTGAGATCTGACAAGGGCCAGGCCGTGTTAGATGAAGGGAGAGGGGCCTTTCATTTGAGTGAGCTGCCAGAGTGGGAGGCACTGTGTCTTGCTTCTGATGGAGTGTCTGAGAAGCACGTCCAAGAGGTGCTGCTTCAGGACCCGCCTCAGATTAGCACAGGTCCCCACACTGGGAGCAGAGGGCATGATTTCTGCAGTGACCTCAGAGGTGCTGCAGCTGGAAAACTTATTACCAAGTGAGAGGAATGTTTAATGGAGATGGTGGCAAAGTGATACTAACGGGAAGCTGCACTCCTGATTCTCAGCAGAAATAAGATTTGGGGGATAGCAGGAAAGTTATTCACATCCCTCTGAGAGGGGGAGGAAGGCATTAGGGATTTGGCCAAACAGGCCCTTCCTCCTAGCAAAGTTAAGTTAGGGAAACTCAAAGAGCTTGCAAACAGGGGTGGCACTCTTCCCAGCTGAGGACGGAACTTGTGGCAGATTGTATTTTTCAAAGATGGCCATAACAGTATCTTCTGTCCCACGTGCCTTTCCACGTTCTTACCACTTCCCTCATCTAGAAGTGGCAACTATGACCTTTCCCCTGAAACCAGGCCTGGGTGACTGCTTTGAGTAATAGAATATGGAGGAAGTGACACCGTGTGACATCCAAGGCTAGGCTAGGTCATAACATTGTCATGCATTTCTGCTAGGTCCTCTGGGTGCAGTTACTTTTGGAACCCTATCACCACACTGTAAGAAAGCCCAAGCAACCTGTGGAGGGGCCCATGTGTAGAAGAACTGATCCCAAGTGCCCAGCCCCAGCTGAACTCCTGGCCCACAGCCAGTGGCCTCTTGCCAGCCAAGTGAATGAGCCAACCTGGAAATAGACCCTCCAACCCAACTTACACCGCATAAGGCACAGATGAGTCACATTGTCTTTCAGATTCATGAGCAAAATAAGTATTGTTTTAAGCCACTAATGCCTTGGAGTAATTTTTTTATGCAGCAATAGATAACTCAAAGCTCATCTAAGAGAAAGGTTAAAGTTGCGGACAGCATTTAATAGCAGACACGAGTCCATATGGGGACGTGTCAGCCTCAACCTGTACTGTCACATGGTAGCCTCCAACACTGAGCAAGGGTGTCCCACCATCCTGGCCAGTCCAAGGCATTAAAGGATAACATTAAGAACTGCCCGTTCCCTCTTGGACATCCAAGTTAAAAAAATTATAATAACACCTCTGGTAGCAGCACATTTTTAGAATGACTGAAAAAGAGTTTGTGTCATAATATTATTTATGAGTTGTGGGATTCACTGAGAGTTCCAGATAACTCCTCTGCAATGCCCAGAGCCTGCTCTGTCATCCAGGTTTATAAACCTCTTTCTCTGCAGTTTGCAGGATGTACCAGGCTGCAGAGAGTGTTTAATGAGATCTTACTGAAGGTTTCAAAAACCTGTGTATTATTGTTTTGCATTTTATAGATGAAGAGACGGAGGGTTCTAAAGATAAAGTCCATCGAGCCAGTAACTGTAAGAGCAAGACAGGAAGCTAGTTCTGTCTGTCTCAGAGTCTGACACTCTTTACAAAGCTAAGGAGTAACTTTTACCTTAAATTGAGGATTTATACTATTTCACTTAATTGAGTGCTCAGAATAAGAACACTTATCTTTTACTCCCCCTTCTCTCTCTTTTTTTCACTTTGATATATCACAGGCAGTCATTCCTTTTTCCCAGTTTTTAAATTATAAAATACACATAACATAAAATTGACCTTCTCAACCATTTTAAGTGAACAATTCAGTGGCATTAAGTACACCCTTGTTGCTGTGCAACCTTCACTACTGTCCATCTCCAGAACTCTTTTCATCTTGCAAAACTGAAGCTCTGAACCCATTAAACGGTCACTTCGCATTCCTGCCTCTCCCCAGCCCCTGGCAACCACCATTCTCCTTTCTGTATCTATAATTTTAATTCCCCTAGGACCTTCATATAAGTGGAATCATGCAGAATTGTCCTTTTCTGACTAGCTTATTTCACTAAGCATGATGTCCTCAAGGTTCATCCATGTGGTGGCCTGTGTCAGATTTCTTTCCTCAAAAAACAGCCATTTCTTTTTGTCCAAATACAACATCTTGTTCTTTAAATTCTCCAACAAATGAATGTATCCCCATTCTCGGCTTGATGTACGAGACTGGGTTTCTCTTAGCAAGAAATAGGGGTGGAGGAAGGACATGGTCCCCAGCAGTTCCCCCCCTTCCATCCCCCGGGGTTAAACACACCCTTCAGCTCCGGAAGACCACAGCTGAGTGTAGCCCCTCTGGGGTGCCCTCTCCCAACTGGGTTAGGCTGGGAGCTTCTTTATCCCCTGGGAGACCAGAGCTTCTTTAATCCTGCACCGCATCACTCTCTATCATTGATTGGATCATGAGGGTAAAGGGAGTTTCCTCATTAATTCTGAGTTCTAGGAACTCACACACCGTAGAGTCCTCTGTAAGCATCTGTACCTGAATGAGTAGCTTCATGAACACATGCAAGCACCAGAAGGCACATGAGTTGGTGTAAAACCTGGTCAGTTCATAACAGTTACCACAAGGGATTGGCAATGGGGGAAATATAAATGGATGAAATGTTTATAATTAACTCCTATTGAGTTCATAGCAGAGATTATAAAATTATTTTAAAGACTTTCAAGTCAGTAAGCTGTGACTTTAACCAAGCTGCATGTGTCAGCAAAACACATGTCCCAGTCAGAAGGGCACCGAGCATTCACACTGTGCTGGCTACGTCAGGCCCTGTCCTGATTCATTCCTCCCAAGAATCCACGCGCATAGGCTCCACTATTGTTCTCATTTACAGTATAGGAAATGTGTCCTGCGTGGTTGAGTAACTTCTCTGCAGTCTCACTGGCCTTCCTCGAACTTGAATCCATGTAGCCAGCTGCAACGGAGAAGCCCAACCAGGGAGGCCCAGACAGGAAGTATCTCAGGGGACAAAACTGGCATTCTACTTCTTTGTGCCACCTGGGCAGTGCTTCTCACCCTTCACAGTGCTCACAAATCCCCTGGGGGCTTTATTCAGCAGCTCTGCACAGGCCTGGGGGTCTGCAGTCTAACAAGCTTCACACGCTGCTCAGGCTGCTGGCCCATGGGCCACACCTGGAGCTGAGAACGCTGGGTAGCAGATGATGCTGGCCATGCGTCACCATCTAGGAGGTTCCTGGGGCAGATGTAAATTTAGACCCAGGATGCAGAAGCATTGGCTGTTTTGACAACTTTCTGACTTTACTTTGGTTTTCTGTGTATCATCAAATTACCAGATGGGGACGGGTTGATGCATCCCTCTACTAAAACTGGGGCATAATGACTCTGCCCCTGAAGCCAGAGCCACTCAGCATGCCTCTCCACAAGGCATCTCAGGAGACAGACCTGGCCTTCTATGGTCCTTGTGTCACCACACCTGTCCCATTTGGAACATCGGCAGAAGGAGAGCTGCCTTCAGAGGTGGGCACAGCTGAGTTAACAGGCCTGCTCCCCATCCTTGACTAGCTGTGAACCTCAGGAAGGCCCTCCTCCTGCGGACATGATTTCCCTATTTGAGAAATGGGGCAGTGATAACACCTCACAGGTCCTTGAGATGATGTAAGTACAGCCAAGTTGCTTAACACAATGGATGCAAACTATACCTGTCTAAGGCAGGAACAAGAGACACTACTTGGGAATCTATGGATTTCATTTAAACAAGCTTTAGAAATGAGAGTGCAAGGCCTTGTAGGCTAGAGATGCAGCTGGTTGGGTGATCCTACAGAAACGACTTATGAGCCAAGACATGTGGACTGAACATGCAGTTTTCTCCGCCTAGCACAAAACACTGTTCTTTTTCACACTTGTATGCACAGCGGAGTCAGAAACCAGAGCCCCCCACATGTTTTATGGACTCCCCATACTCTTAAAATTGGCATCATAAAAAGAATTTTCTGGGTCCCAAATGTGTCCTTCTGCTGTAGCCACAATTCTCCAGCTCCTCAGCAGGACTCTGTAAAGCCCGGTGTCGTATGTCATGTTCCCTGATGCTTCCTGTGACCGGCGTCCAGCAGGATTTGTGGGCTCCCCTGTGAGTGTCCCAGGCCAAGCCTCTCTGCTCCCTACCTCTGTGCCGACCTCTCTTCCAAGCCCCTTCCCTCTAATGGGCTCTTTGTCCCAACCTGAGTTCCCTGGGTTCTGCCTATTTGGAATAATGGGAGATTCGATCACTCTATGGTCACTGATATCCACCTCTGTCCCCATCCCCACTCTGTCAGTGGGGTTGAGTCATGGATTTTGCTTTCTATGAAGTGTGGTTATTCTCAGTAAGCTTTTTAACCATGCCTCTGTCATTTGAAAGCACTTTTGTTCAGGATATGTGGACTGGTTTATGGAGGCTTGTTTGTGGTTAAACTGTGTGATTTTTATATATACTTAATTAGAAGGCTAATGTCACAAGGAAGCCAGAAGCTAGGCAGACATTTTGTTTTTCTTGCTGCCTTCAACATGAAATCAAAGTGATTTAGCTGTTGTTTAAGACCAGGTGGGAAAGTCTGAGCACGGAGCTTCCTTTGGAGGGACCAAGGCCACAGGGCCCCAGTGGGTTGACAGCACACACAGCAGCAGACCACCACTCTGTGCTGGGCACTGTCTGGGCAAACCTGCTTTGTCTCCCTTGTCTCCTTTATCATCACACAAACTCTGCATGTGCTATCTTTCTTTTTCTACTGATGAGGAAAGGGCTCAAAGATGTTAATAAAGTGCCTGAGCCTTTATTGTTGGTGGGGCTGGGAATCAAGCCCAGTCCTTCTGATTCTTCTCCTGGCACCCCCAGGACCAGTCACAGCTCCCACACAAAGTCCTCCAAGTGATGCTCTTGGGATAGGTGCTTCCTTCTGGACACAAGCAAATTTAAGTCCAGCTCCAGGACTAACAGACTCTAACAGTGGAAAGTTCCTTCCCTCCCGGGCCTTGGTTTTCTCATCGTTTTCTCATGAGGGGCCACATTCAAACCATAGAGTTCATGGGTTGGAACCTTCATCCCCAATACAACGGTGTTGCAAGTGGAACCCTGAAGAAGTGATTAGGTCATAAGGGCTCTGCCCTCATGAATGGATTCGTGTCCTTATTCTGGGAGTGGGTTGTTATAAAAGCGAGTTTGGCTCCTCTTGCCCTTCTGCCTTTCACCATGGGATGATGCAGCAGGAAGTCCTTTTCCAGGTGTGGGCCCCTTGATCCTGGACTTCCCAGTCTGCAGACCTGTAAGAAATAAATCTGTTCTTTATAAATTACCCACTCTGTGTATTCTATTATAGCAGCACAAAACAGACTAAGCCAGGTTCTTGCAGGCCTCAAGGAGATGGGACATAGTCTGCTCCAAGGGGCTTTCTGGCTCTGTCCTCATGTTCAGCCTAAGAGAAGGCAGAGTTGGCTGACTGTGGCTTCTCTTCATGCCAGTGCCCAGAGCAGCCCAGCACCCTCCAGGAACCTTGCTGACCCTGGACTCCCAAGAGTTGTTGTTTGAAGCCAAATGCCTTCACAGACTTTCTATAAACCAGTTAGCCATTGCAAGCATGGGCCATAAAATGCTGCTTCCTTTTCCTTTCCTGTAGATTCTAGGGGATTTTTGTCTAAATGGAAAACATGGCAAATAGTATAAATAATATAACCTACAAGCTTGATCTGCTTAAAATAAAATTCAGGAGATTTAGCTCAGCTGGCTCTGGGCCCATAGCTCTTTTTAGACTGTTTTGAAAAATGCATTAGATTCAGCAAAAACCCTTCCCTACAGGCTTCCTCTTAATTTTTAAGCCCCTTTGTATGTCAAGGAAAATGCAAGCCTTTTGTTTCCAATCCATTTACTCCTTAAGTCACTGCAGTTGTTCTACAAGAGTGATTGAATGTTTTGATGTTTGCTTTCTCAGGACAGGAGGCTGCACTGAACTTAGAATGAGCAGTCTCTGATGTCCCAAGGTCTGAGAAAGGGTCAGAACCCCAAATGGAAGGCTTGGCTGAGGAGTGCCTTCTTTGGCTAATACTATATTTTGGTTCTTTTAGATTCCACATCCCTTTAAAGAAATTATTGGGTAAGTGTCACTGATTTATTCTTTCAAAAAGCCATCTTAAAGTCAAATTACCAGCACAATTCAACTGAGGCACACAGGCACTTTTGCAGTGAAATCAGAAACCTCGAAAATCCCCGTAGCTTTGTGTTTCTAGATGGGTTCAGAATTGGATCAGAAGACAGGGCAGGGCTGGGCAGTGCCTTTGACTTGGTCTGCATCTCCTGGGAGGTGCAGATGTCTTGTGTGTTGCTGAGATGATTCTCAGTCTAGTTGGAAGCAATCAGATGAATGGGAGAAGCTTCTCCAGGAAAGGACCTGGTGTCCTAGGGGTGGAGGTGAATACCATAAACACGTCAGGGACTCAGTGAGCTGATTCAGAGTTGTTGGTTTGTGACTTGGGCTCTCTGAGTGATTGGCTTCAGGCTTGGCTTTGGTTTTATTCCCACATGTGAATCACCTCTTCTTTCTGGTCTTCCTTTTTGGATGAAACCAGCTGATATATGACTCCAAAAAGCTCTGCAGGGCCTTGTTCGTATTGTTCCCTGTTGAATCCACCTCAGAACCTGAAATATGGTTGGTGGTCAGTTACATGGTTGTCAAAAGAAAGAATGAAGGTATGCTCAATGACCTTTCACTTTCATTTTCTAACAACAACAACAAAAACTCATGGAAGTAAGCCCACTCCTTCTTTGCCTCTTCCTTTCTAGTGTGGCCCTAGAATTTCCTAGTTTAGCCGTTAGACTGCTGTAAACCATTTCTTCATTTGTAAATCAGCTATGGCATTTGCTGTTTGAGCTATCGTGTTTGGAATTCTCAAGGATTTGTCTAATGGCTACTGCCAGGCTCCCCTTGAAACATAGGTGGAGAAAATTCCTTTATTGGTTGGGCATGGAGGAACGGGCTAAGGTAGAAATGTCCTAGATCTGTAATTCAACCTGCCAAACATTGATGGGGAGACAAGGAGGGGATTGGAGTCGGGGAAGGAATCTGGGCTAACAGGTGAAATAAACAACGTATCCAGGTGGCATGAGACCTTTGGCATGGGTAGCACAAGACAGACCACAGGGGGCAGTCCTGCACCCAAACCGTGAGAGAGTCTTCCTGGGGCATGGTGGTTACACACAGGATGGCAGGTATGGAGGTATTCAGACTTCCAGAAAACTGGCCAGTGCCAGGCTGGCTGTAGACTCCAAGGCAGGTTTAGGGTTAGGCCTCCAGTCTTGGGATATGAGTGGCGATTACTCTCTTGAGCATAAGTAGCTCTAGCTCCAGGGGAGCAGAGCTGGGTTGGGAATCAACCCTAGGAGCAAGGCAGAAATTACTGGAAGTGAACCAGCAGCGGATGTAACCTAAACTCAGCCCATGTGAGGGGTTGAGGCTGTTTAAATGCCCCAGTCTCAAATCTAGACTGGTGTGTGAATGAGGAGAAGAAAAGGCAGGCTGAGGGAGGCTAGGCATTCCCTTGTTCAGTGTTTCTTCTTGCTTGAGTGTGGCTGTTACTTAAAGGCTTGACTATTTGGAAAGGATATCAGAGCCAACAGAGGGACCACGCCTCTTACTTGTATGTGAAATCCTTGCAGGAAAGGCATACTTGGGGGAAGCAGCATGGATTTCAGACTTTGTGCCACCTGCTGCAGCATGGTTAAGTCTGACGAGGGGCTTCACTGCTTTAACTGCCACCTCACCTCCTCCCACCACCACTGTCGCCGGTGGTTATGGGTGCTTCACAGTCTACTTGCTCTTTAGGCTTCTCCAGTTTAGTGTCTATGATTGTCCTAAAAAGCAGCCCCTCACTCCTTGTTCACAGATGGAAAAACAGGATCCAGGAAGTCTAATGATTTGCACAGGGTAGCACACAGAATAAAGGTGGGCCCTACCTTTTTTCTACTGTGCCACTGAAGCACCCCAAAACTTAGAAATCAGAAATCAAAATATAGAAAGGATATTTCATTGTTGGAGGAGTGAGTGAAACCGCAGAAGGTCCTGAGACTTACGTGGTCTACTTCCCAGTGGAATGAAGGCAGTGTTTTAGCAGAGACCAGAAAGGTGCACAGTAGACCTTCTACAGATATTAGTTGAATAAATAGATACATAAATGCAATTTGTCTCATTAAATAAATGAGAAAACATGCAATTGGCTAAAGGCCAAATTCTCTGTGCCCTTGTTCATCTCCACTAATTCAAAGCATGCCCACCTGCTTGATGTGAGGCTCATGTAAGCTGGGTCCCCATCAGTTTTTGACATTTGACTCACCTAGAATCTACTTACTTGTTGCCCATATTACAGTTGACCCAGGTGCTTCCCCACAGACCACAGAGGGATCCAGGTTGCTGTGTCTATGGCCACTGCATGTGGCCTCATCCTCCCCAGTGGTGGGTGCCCTGGCTGTTTTTTATGATGGCCTTTCTGTGTCCAGCCCTAACTCCCCAACTGCTACCAGCTCTTCATGCCTGGGTTTGTCCTACCCGCTTCATCAGTGACCTCAATGCAATTGGGAGAAACCCACGGGGAATGGGACCTTCACCAACCACCATGGTTAAGGCCATCGATGTCTAAGCAAGACTCTGCAAAGGATTAAGTGTGCTCAGTGGAACCTTCTGGGCAGCCAAGGAGTTCTCAGAGCATGCAAAAAAAAAAAAAAAAAAAAAAAAGAAAAGAAAAGAATAGAAACATCAAAAAGTCCCTTCATCATATGCACTACATTCTGTGCCTCAGACAATAAATTAGAAATAACCAGAAGAAGCAAGATATAAAAGTACCTAACCATGGCTGGGTGCAGTGGCTCATGCCTATAATCCCAGCACTTTGGGAGGCAGAGGTAGGCAGATCACCTGAGGTCAGGAGTTCAAGACCAGCCTGACCAACATGGAGAAACCCCACCACAACTAAAAATACAAAATTAGCCCGGGCTGGTAGCACACGCCTGTAATCCTAGCTGCTTGGGAGGCTGAGGCAAGAGAATAGCTTGAACCCAGGAGGTGGAGGTTGTGGTGTGCTGAGATCGCACCATTGCATTCTAGCCTGGGCAACAAGAGCGAAACTCCATCTTAAAAAAAAAAAAAAAAAGTGCCTAACCACACAAAATCTAACAGTAGTCTCCCAAGGACCAACCAGGCAAGGAGGAAATTCAAAGAAAGTTAGGAACGTTTAAGAAAACAATTAAAACACAGATAGTCTATGGACTCAGGCCAAACCATTCTCAGAGTGAAAGTAATTCTTTAAATGGCAATTTTATTAAAAATGCTAAGTGAGCTTTAATGATCTAAACAGTTAATAAAGAAAGATGCCGGCTCAGAGAACATGAGCGGAGGAAAGAAATACAAACAGCATAGAGAAATAAACTGGAAAGAGAAAAAACAGGCTACATGATATGGGTTAATTCCTTAAAAAATAAATTCACCAAATCGGTAAGCTATGGAAAATATTTTTAACAGCAAAAAAAAGAGAGAATATAGAAACTGACAAGCTTAGAAATGGAAAAGGCTGATGAAACATAGAGAACAATTTAAGGGTTTGAGGCCATGGCACCACGCTTTGAGAAAGTGAACAGAACAGTGTTTGGCTTGGGAGCCGACTGCTGCATTTGAATGTCACAGCTTCACTTCTCTTCAGCAAGTTACCTATCTTATTCTTGTGCCTGTTCCCTTCTGTGAAATGGAGGGCATCATAATAGCCTAACCCTTAAGGGTTTTTGCAAAGGTTGAGTGAGTTAATCCATGTCGCTTATGGGGATGTGGCAGGGGCAGAGCTGAGGAGAGAAGCCAGCCTTAGCCTCCCAGCCCCACACAATACCAATCACAGAGCTGCTGCAGCCCGGGAGGCCTGGCCTATTCTTAGCCCCATTGTACAGAGAAAGCTATCAGGGCAAAGAAAGGTGAAGGAAATTTTCCAAGGTCATTCAACTTTCTCAGAAAGATTTTCCAACCTGGTGGAGAACCACAGAGCTGTCACATGGTTGAAGGAGCTGGGGATGCTCCCCTCAGAGAAGAGAAGACTCTGGAGGCCATGCGCCCTGAGTCCCGGCCAGGAGCTAACATCCCTGGGAGGGAGCTACAGAGAGGGGCATTCAGTTTGATGTAAGGGTAGTGGAGTAAATATTTGCATATTACACCATTACTGTCTACTTTCTCTAGTATTTCCCCTTTCCTTCTCAGCTTCCATTTTGGAGAGTGATGGGGAAATGGCCTTCCCTGATTTTTGTGTTTCCAGAAACATGAGTTTGTTATGAAACAATATCCTGTACCTCTGAGAGAAAGATCATAGCCATTAGGAAGGGAGGAACTTCTTCCAGAGGCTGGAAAAAAGTTGGGGTGGTGAGGTGGGTGTTGGAGGGGGCAAGTGTGGAAAAGAGATGAGATACATGAGCAGAGAGGAGATGCCCCACTTCTCCTGCAGGCTGTGGTGGAGCCTCCAGGAGGCAGGGAGGCCCTCGGGAGTCACTGACTGTTTGACGGCCTCACCACTGAGAGTCTCACCAGACTTCCAGTGCCCCAGCACACCCCTCAAAGACACAGGCAGACTCCTGTGACCACCCCACCACCAGCCCAGGAACGGCATAGGTGGGCTGGTGCCAGCTCGGGATCTGCTGGAACCACAGCTGTGGGGACAAGGGGCCCCAAGTAGAGACCCTGGGATCCAAGGTCAAGGACCAGATGACACTGTGCTCATCTTGGCAGACAACTGAGTGGACAGAGGACTCAAGAGCTAGGTGCTTTCTCTACCTAAGTCCCCTCTAGAACATACTCACATCCCTGGGGAGGAAAGAGGGGATCACAATGAACTGAATTCAATTTTTTCCTAACTTCAATAACATGAGATTTTCTAATAGAAATTAAGCAGAATTGGGTTGTAGATTGAGTGTGCCTCTATGTTGGGGAAATTGTTTCCCCTACTAGGTAGAGGCACTAAATGGTCCCCTATCACTGGAATGTTCCAGCAGGGACTGGATAAGCCTTTGGTGAGGATACCTAGAATAAAATGGTCAAGCTGGCTAGAGACTGGCTCATCTAGAGACCGACTGCAGAAACTCCAGCAGAGAGGAAGATGGCAGCTGGCAAGAACAGTTCTGCCAAAATGTTCCTCCTGCAACCTGAACCTCGTGTTCAGTGATTCATTTCTGAGGGGAAAGAGTTGTAGGATATATGAGGCTGGTGGAGGGAAACAGGGGATTTGGGAATAGGAAAAAGATAATGTCTTTTTTGTTTTTGCTGTCTTTACTAACTAGGTTATAAGAGATTTCATTTTGTAAGTCATCACTTCTTGACTCTGTTCAGTCTCCTGTTTCTCTCTTCTGTCATCATTTGTTTTTATTTTCAAATAAGTATACTTTTCACTTCTAGATTTCTGTTTTTGTGTGCTCCTGTTGTAGTTCATAATATCTAATATTTGATTCACAATCTCCTATTCTTATTTTATGAATATATTACTTCCTTTGTCTCTTTAGGAATTTTAAGATGACCAATTTTAAAGTCCTTTTAAGATTACTTTATTATTATCATTTTTTCTGGAAATGAATTATTCCATTTACTGGATTTGTTAATAGTCATTCATAGTATTACACATTTTTGTTTGTTTCAACTTTTGGCTTTTGAGCCCATCTTGCTTTGGGTTTTATTTTTGTGGTTGTTACTTTAAATATTTTCTTTGCAAATTATCTTGTTATTGTATGGTGGCTTTCCAGATTCAGCCAGGCTTCCTGTGGTCTACATCTCAGAACAAAGTCTTGTAAAAGGACTCAGGGATCTTTCCCCTTGGGAACCGCCAGTCTCGGTCCCGGAACCCGTGAGTGGCAGTCAGAAGCACCAAGTTGTATGACTCCAGGGGCACCATTTACATGAAATATGATGTTAAGATAGTACCTTAGAAGTGTGCAAGAAGGTGGCCCTGATGCTGGCCCATTTCCAATCTTGATATTTATTTTCGATTGTCTTTCACCTCTTGCAGGTACCACTATCTGAGGCTCAGAGAATGTAAATCACTTGCTTAAGGAAATTCAGTGAAGAATGGCCCAAAGCTCATACATTTTCCTGCTACACTGCTATACCCCAGCTGGATCCTTGAAGATTGGCATTGAAAGTATTTCTCAAATCAAATGAAAATGGATTCCTCACATTTTTCTGTGTGTGTGGATGTTTATGGGGAGAGGGGTTGGTGAGAAGAGACTGGTTGGGGCCAGACTGCCTCCAGATTGTCCCATGTCTGCTATAATGGCTGGACTGGCTGAGTCCTCAGCAGATGCCAGAGACTGGGCTCTGTGTGTGTACAGGCAGACCTATCTGTGATTCTTGCAGTTCATTTTACACTACAGAGATTGACAGAGGCCACTCTCCTTCACTTAGAACTCTCTGGATTTGAAACAGTCCGGGGTTGTGTTACACTGTTATTGGATGTGATTTTCCAAAACCACGCTTCACTTTGAGTTTGCATCATTGTCAGGCAGCCTCCCCCACTGCTTCAGAGGAAGAAGATGGAGACCAGATGAAGAGTTAGTAAATATACACATATAGCCTTTGCACATTTCCTCTCTGATTTTTGGCCTCATGGGTTCGATAATCCTGGAAATATTTGATCTTGGCACTGCAAATTCCGAGGGTCATTGGTTACTGGAGGCCAGTGCTTGAAGCCTCTCCTGCTAAAACCCCATCAACCAAAGAAAAGATCTCAAGGCTACCATGGGAACTGACTGCATGTTCAGCCAACCAGATCTTCGGGAGGAGGGTTCAAACCCTCTCCTTTGGCTAAGCCTGTCCTATGCAGTGGGAGAGCCACCAGTCGGCTTTCCCTGTGCCTAGCATGGAGTTCAGCATGTGAGTAACTGTCAGCAACTGAAAGGAAAATAATTTGCCCATCATAAGAGAACTAGCTGCTCTCACTGTCCAAATGGTAAAGGGATAAATAGCAAAATGGTTCACCTCCAGTGGATCCACTTACAAAAGATGACAATCTGCATGCACTTTGGGTTTTGAAAGTAGGTAAAACTGCTTTTCTATATGTTTCAGATCTGGAAAACTTCAGAGGTACTTGGTCAAGCAAGATTGTTCTTAGTTTTAAAATCCTGGTCTGTTTTAAGAGAAATGTGAGCTGCCTGTTTCTGAGTCACTTATACTTGATTTGTCAAAATACTCTTTTCTATGAGCTGTTTGTTGTCCAAAAATCCATGTGAGCCCTGTTAGAAGTACTGAATCCTGAGACAGGGAATTGATTATGGTCAATTGTCCTCAGCCCCAACCCTGATCTTAGCTCCATTTCTCATCTTTTTGGAGGGATCTGAGTCCTAAGGAAGGCTGCCTGTCTCTTCCCTTTTTGGGAACTAGACAGATACTTTAAAAGAAGAAACTGTGGTTGGTTGTCCTCAGATCCCCAACCAAGTCTTAGAGGTTTGGCTGAAAATCCTGAACACCCTTCCCAGAGGAGAGTAAATAGAGCCTTGTAAAAATACAACATTTGTGTTCCTTTGACTTTATTAAGTTTATATACTTGCAGTGTAGCATGATAAATGAATGTGTTTTCTGTGGTTACCTCTGTTTGGTCTGCTGTAGAAGGGTCTGCATTCACTCTCATGATATCTAAAATGACAAATTATCGTTTCAAAAATATTTTTAAATTATATGCAGTGAAATATACAGATCTTAAGTGTATAAACTGAGGAGTCTTGACAAACATATATACCTGCATAACCAACAACCTAAATCCAGATAGAGAGCATTTTCATCATCCCAGAAGGTTTACTTGTTCCCTTTCCAGTCAATTCCCATTATGTATAAGTAACTGCTGTTCTGATTTATGTCACCATGGTGGGCAGCTGCTAAGATGGCCTTAGTGATCCTTGTCTTGGCATTCATACCCTAGTGCAATACCCTCCACCAGAGTGTGTGCAGTGCCAAGTAACTTGCTATCCCTTCTTAGGTTAGGTTACAAAGACACTGTGACTTCTGTCTTTCTTATCATTTCTTGCACTCTCTTCTGGAGCTCCAGCTCTAGTGGAAGCCAACTGCCATGGGAGAGACCCATAAGAAGAGCACCACATGGCAAAGAACTGATGTCTCCAGTCAACAGCTATGTGAGTAAGCTTGGGAGCACATGGTCCCCCAGGGAAGGCTTGAGATGACCACAGCTCCCCCCAGAGCCTTGAAGTAGCCTTGCTGGAGATCTGAATCCAAAGCATCCAGCTAAACTGTGCCCTGACTCCTGACTCAAAAACTTTGAGATAATACATTTGCTCTTTTAAGCCAAATAGTTTGGGCATAATTTGTTATGTGACAATAACTAACTAATATGATTACCATGGATTAGTTTTGTCTTTCAACTTCGGAAAAATGAAATAATACAGTATATATTCTGTCATACCTGGTTTTATTTGTTTAACAGTATGTCTGTAAGATTCATTCATGTTGTCATATGGTTCAGTAGTTCATTTTATGAATATAGGATAATTCATCCATTTTCCTGTTGGTAAACATATGGATTATTTTTAGTATCATGCTTTTTTGAATAAAGTTGAAAAAAGGTGCTATGAACATTCTTTTCCAAGTCCTTCTATGAACTTATTTTTTCATTTTTTTAGGTAAATACCCATGAGTCTAATTGCTCAGCCACTATTAGTTAATCTTAGAAGAAACTTCAAAATGGATTCCAAAGTGGCTATAACCATTTTCAACTTCTTTTCAAAAGTGTTCATTCAAGATTTCCTTTTATTTACCTTTTCTCCTTTTTTGAGCTTCTTTAGGTGAAAACTTAGATCATTGATTTTTAATTCTTCCTTCTTTCTAATATTAGCATTTAAAGTTATAAATTACTCACTAAGCATTGCTTAATTGCATTCTACAAATTTTGATATGTTGTATTTTAAAGTATCATTTGGTTAAAAATACTTTCTAAATTCTAACTTTTCATTCTTCCCCAGAGGTAGATTATTTTGAAGTATACCTCTTGATTTTCATATATTTGAGATTTTTGCATTTATTGTTATTGATTTCTGATGTCACTGTAGTCAGAAAATATATTTTGTTACATTTTAATCCTTTTAAGTTTATTGAGGCATTTTATAGGCATTTATAGACAGATATGATCTGTCTTGTGAATATTCCAAATGCACTTTAAAGCAATGTATGTGCTGCGGTTTTTTGGTATAGTATTCTGTAATATCAGTTACGCCAAGTTGGTTGTTAATTTAGCTTGAACCTTCTATATCACGCTAGGATTTTTGGGGAGACATGTATGTATATGTAGTCTTATAAATTATTTAAAAAGGGGTGTTAAAATCTCCAACTAAAATTGTACAGTTTTTAATTTCTCTATTTGTCAATTTTTAATTTATATATTTTGAACAATTATAAGATTCATATTATTTTGGAATTGTTATGCCTTATTAATGAGTTGATCCTTTTATTATTATAAAATTAGACCTCTGCATCTCTGAAAATACTTTCTGCTTGAAGTCTCCTCTTTCTGGTTTTAATATGCACATACCTGCTTTCTTATGTTTCCTGTTTTCATGATGAATCTTCCTTCCTCTTTTTATTTTCAAACTCTCTGGTGCCTTTATATTTCAAGTCCATCTCTTGTAATCAACATATAGGTAGGTATGTTTTATTTTCCACTCTGGCAAGGTCTGCATATATACTGAAGAAAACATTATTCTTTTATATTTACCCACATATATACCATTTTTGTTACTCTCCACTCCCAAATACAAGTGTCTATCTGGTGTAATTTCCCTTCAGCCTGAAGAATATTTTTTTTTAGCAATTCTTATAAGACAACTCTCCTGATTACACATTCTATCAGTTTTCATTTATATGTAAATATCCTTCATTTAAAAAATAGCTCTATTGGATATAGAATTGTGGATTGACACTTCTTTTCTTCACCAGAATTTAAAAGGTGCTCCATTGTCTTCTGGTTTCCATAATTTACAAGACTAAATTTAGCCCTAATTTGAAACATTTTTTCTCTCGATGTAACATGGCTTTTTTCTTTAATTGCTTTCAAGATTTTCACATTATCTTTAGTTTTTTGCATTTTGACTATGATATGACTACATGTGGATTTCTTTGTATATATCTTGCCTGTGGTTTGCGTAGCTTCTTAAAGCTGTATGTTTGCTTTTCACTAAATTTGGAAAAATAGAGGTATTATTTCTTCAAATGTATTTTTCTGCCACATTCTCTGTTCTATTTTTCTGGGATTCTAATTATACCTATGTTAGACTGGTTGGTATGATCCCACAGGTGACAGAGGAGCTACTCTTATTTTTCAGATTTTTTTTCTCTTTGGATTTGAAAATGTCAATTCATCTGCATCACAGTCACTAACTCATTCTTCAGCAGCCTTTTGTGAGCTGTTATTCCTATCAGTGAATTGATCAATATCAACATTTTTCTTTTCATTTTTAGAACTCACATTTGTTTCAGTATGACCGCATTTTTAAGGGCTTTAACATATTTATCACAAATACTTTAACAACTTTGCCTGTTATTCAACATCTGAACCACCTTGAGTTCAGTTTCTAGTGACTCCTTATTTGTTTCTAATATGGGTCACATTTTTCTGCTTCTTTGATAAAAGGTCATATTTTCTAGCTTCTTCACATGTCTAATTTTTTTTTTTTTTTTTTTTTTTACTGAATATTAAACACTTTATCTGACATATTATAGGGTATCCAAATTGTGTCATTTTCCTCATAGGGCATTGAGTTTTGTTTGGCAGGCAATTCAGTTGCCACTAGATCATTTTCTGTCTGCCAGGCTTGGCTTCTGACTCTCTTAGGAAGGTGTAAGTGTAGTTTGTTTATTTGTTTGTTGCTTGCTTGTTTAGATTTTTAACCTGGTGTCTTAACTTAGCCCTAGGGCAAGTCCTTTACTCTAGGGCGGTCCTTGCCCCTAGACATGGCTTTTCTGGGGTGCCAGTGAATCTCTGATGCAGTCAGCTATTCCTGCTGTCCCACTCAGCGGGAACTCAGGCGTCTCCCAGCATTACACACCTTTGGTACCTGTATCAAGCTTTCAGCTCCGAAGCACACGATCGCGTCCAGGCCTTAGGATGTCTCACCTTGGCCATTTGTAGTCCATCCCTCACAAAAGACCTGCAGAAAACCTGTGCAGACTTCTGGGGATCTCTTGCAGAACCCTTTTCTCCAGTACTCTGTCTCACAGATTCCGGCCACTTCAGCAGCTTATGTCTCCTATACTTGGGATTTTTGCCTCCTCACACAGTTCGTCATCCTCTGCTTGAGCTCTGCTTCCACTTCCCTGCATGGCAGCTTGAAGCTGCCTCCAGGCAAAAAACCTGAGTGAAACTGAAGCTCACTTCATGTGATTCTTTTCTCTTCAAAATCACAAGCCTGTGTTTTCTTTATTTAATACTTGAAAATTCATCCAGTTTTATAGTTATTTTCCACAGAAGGACAAGTCTGGAGCCCGTTCCTCTGTGATGACCAGAAGCATAAATCTGGACCAATCTTTAGTTTAAGGTCTCAATAATTTATTTTTTTTATAGCCATTTCTACCTGCCTTTCAGTTTTGGCTCCTTGACATTTGTTTTTGGGAGAAGTCACTTTCCAGCTCAAGCATAAACTACTGAAGAGGTAGCTGATGCTGTGTAAAGAACATTTAATTTGAACCTTCATTCAAATCCTAGCTCAGTCACTTATAATCTCAGGACTTTGGACCAATTAATCACTCTAAGTTCCAGTTTTCTCATCTAAAAACGGAGGCAATAACAATAATAATAATAATAATGTTGATGCCGAGAGATAACCATAGCATGCTCTCCCCATACCAGGAATTTTTCTAAGTGCTTTAAACTTGCACATGCTTTGTGAGAATAGAATAATGCTCTGTTTAATAGTCAAGTGGTACTGGAGATTGGGAAGAGGAAATTTAAGATTCTGGGACTCAGGTGGGGCCTGAAAGTCCGCACCAATGACAAATCTGTGTCTGAGTGCTATCACTTGGTGTTCACTGCCTGTCCTGGGGGGTTTCATTTTGTCCCTACCAACAACTGGGGGATCATTAGCCTCCTCAAGCATGGGTGACCAACTGACTCTTGGATGTGGGAGAATTAATGGCTGTGGATGTTACTTGCCAGTTTCCTACTTGAATATATTAGAGCTATTAGACCTACAGTATTAGACCTATTACAAATTCTCAAACATTTAAAGGGATCAAATGTTTGAATTATTACAAATTTGAAGCAGTAAATAAATTATTGAAGATAGGGCTTAATTAACTACTAATTTTCTGAGACACTGAATTTTTTCTTGGTACTCAACAGATAACAGTTTTCTTCACCAAGACTGTTGAATAAACTTCATATCAGTCAATGTGGTCCAGGTTACATTTCGGTAACAAATAATCCCAAATCTAGGAGATTTAACACAACTGCTATGCACTGAATATTTGTGCCTCCCTCAAATTCATATATTGAAAGCCTAACAAGATGATAGTATTAGGAGGTTGGGCTTTTGGGAGGTGACCAAGTCAAGATGGCAGGACCCTCATGAATGGCATCTGTGCCCTTATAAAAGAGGCCCCACAGAACTCACTCCCCCTTTTCACCATGTGAGGTTATAGCAAGAAGATAGCTGTCTATGAACTAGGAGGCAGGCCCTTGCCCGACACCGAATATGCTGGCACCTCGATCTGGCCTTCTTAGCCTCCAGAAATGCAAGAAATAAGTGTTTGTTGTTTATAAGTCCAGTTTATGGTATTTTGTTATAGCAGCTCAAATAGACTAAAACAGAAAGTTGTTACTGAAAGTAGGGGAGCTGCTGTAACAAATACTTAAAAATGTGGAAGGGATTTTGGAGCTGGGTAATGGGTAGAGGCTGGAAGAGTTTTGAAGTGAATGCTAGAAAAAAGCCTTCAGCCGGATATCATGATTCATGATATCTAAAAAGACAAATTATCCTACTAAAAATATTTTAAAATTGTATGTAGTGAAATATACAGATCTTAAGCATATAAATGAGGAGTACTGACAAACCTGCATAACCAACGACCTAAATCCAGATATAGAGCATTTCCATCATCCCAGAAAGTCTTATTAATTGCTGTGAATGAACCTTTAAAGGTGATCCTGGTGAGGGCTCCGAAAGAAAGGAGAACTATAAAGAAAGCTTTAGTCTTCTTAGAGAATATGTAAATAATCCTGAACAAAATGTTCATAGAAATATGGATGATAAAAGCCATCTGAAGAGATCTCAGACAGAGAAGAGGAACATATCATAAAATGGCAAAGGAATTTGCTGGATTGTGTTCATATCTTAGTGTTCTGTGGAGAGTAAACTTGTGAACAATGGAACTGGATATTTGGCTGAGGAAATGTCTAAGCAAAGTGTTTGAGGATCAGCCTGGTTTCTCTTGATTGGTTATAGTAAAATGCAAGAAGAGGAAAATAATTTAAAGACAAAATTGTTCATCAAAAGGGAAGCAGAATTCAAAGATTTGGAAAATTCTCAGCCAATCCATGTTGTAAAAATGAGAAAGCATGGTCAGAAGAGAACACTAAGGATGGGGTCAAATGACTGCCAAGTAAGGAGATTAGTCAGCTGTCTCAACAGAAGGCAGGAGCTATTGTTAAAGACAATGAAAATATGCAAATGAGGGGCCACTGGCACCCTCAGGACCTCAGTGTCCTACCCAGCACTGCCTCACATAGCAGGCTCCACTGCGGATGTGCTCCTAACACTCTGGAACTGCACTTCTTGGCTACCCCAGGTGTAGCTTTGGTGAGCCCTGGTTTGGTGTGGGCTGTGCCCATAGAGCCAGGGATCATGGATATCTTCACCTAGACTTCAAAGAAGAGGGTCTGCTGGCAGAGCCAAGAGCTTGGAAACCCAACACTGGAGAGCTGTAGGGCCTAGGCAGAGGACTCCCACAGGAGCAGGGCTCAGGCACAGAGCTGCCGCTGAGGTGGAGCTGCCTAGAAAACTGGGAGCTTGACTCCTATTTGGAAGAGCCGCAGAGGCAGGAACCCATCTTAGTGGGTCCTGAATACAGAGCCCCACCCAGTAAGTCTAGAAGGTAGGACCTCTGCCCCAGCAGGCCTGGAGGACAGAGCATCAAGCCAAAGATGATGATTCTGAAGACTTAAGATTAAAAGGCATTTGTCTAATTGGATTTTGGGCTGTCACTCTTTTCTTCTTTCTTATCTCCCCTTTTGGAAATGCAATGTCTATCCTATGCCTCTCTCACCATGATATTTTGAAATCACATAGCATGTTTGATTTTTGCGGGTTCACAGCTGGAGAGCAATTTGTCTCAGAATGAATTGTATCTTAAGGATCACCCATAACTGACTTAGATGGTATTTAGATGAGACCTTGGACTTTAGACTTTCGAGTTGATGCTGCAACAAGTAAAGACTTTGGGGATGTTAGGATAAAATGAATGTATTTTTTATGCAAGAAGGACATGAACTTCAGGGGGCTAGGGGACAGAATGCTATGGTCTGTATGTTTGTGTTCCTCCAAAATTCTTATATTGAAATCCTAAACCCCAAGGTGATGGTATTAGGATATAAGGCCTTTGGGAGGTGATTGTGTAATAAGAGCAGAGAGTCTATAAGAGAGACACCAGAAAGCTCCCTCTTCTTTTCTGTCATGTCAGGCTGTAGCAAGAAGATGGACATCTATGAACCAGAAAATGGGCCCCCACCAGATACTGAATCTGCCAGCATTTTGATCTTGGATTTCCCAGCCTCTAGAACTGTGAGAGATAAGTTTATGTTGTTTATAAACTACCAAGTTGATGATATTCTATTGTAGCAGCCCAAACAGACTAAGACAACATGCAAGTTTGCTTCTCACTCATGCTACATGTCAAATTTAGGGAAGGGAGTTATTTATTTATTTATTTTATTTAGAGACAAGGTCTCCCTACATCACCCAGGCTGGTCTTGAACTCCTGGGCTCAAGGGATCCTCCTGCCTCAGCCTCCCAAAGTGCTGGGATTACAGGCATGAGCCACCATGCCAGCAAAGAAAGGGGTTTTGCTCATTGCAATTTCTCAGGGATGGCAGGTTACCAGGAGGTGTCTCTATATGTACTTTTATTATCAGTGAGACAGGGAAAGGAACAATGCACTCTTTTGCTGGATCTTAAGGGGTTTTGCACATTTCATTGGCCAAGCTGGATTTAGCTGCACATAACTTTAAAGGAGCAGGGAAGCAAATTTTAGAATACACTTGGGGGAGGGGTGCGTGTAAAGTTGGAAGATTTGTGAATGACCCTAATGGCTACACGGTCTCTTTGCAAGTTTCACCAAACCAGCTTGGGCCATTTCAGCCACACTTTTATTTGGCAACACCTAATAGTCACATGTGCTTTTGCCAAGAACCATCATGCCTTTAAAATGGCCATTTGTCTCTTAGACATGTGGTTCATGCTTTCTTCTTAAAACTCTCATAACTAATAAGCTCAGTCAGCCTAGTTCAACTCCATCTTTTCTAGCAAAGATTTTACTTTTAGGGCCATGAAGTTACATTTTAGCCAATGTACAAAGATACGTCGAATGTACAAAGTTTAAACTTTTGTCAGAAAATCAAGACTGTGTGCTTTCTTTGGCTTCTTATTACTCTTGGAACATTCTTAAATTAACTAATGATTATAATTCCATACAAATTTTAATTCATTTATGTATTAGTTCAAGAAGCTCTTTCTACCATCTGTAATTGTCTTTAAATTTTACATTGCATGTATGACAGAAGGATCACTGAAAGGCCAAATCTATTAATATGTGAGATGTGAGGTTCATATGTTAGTGAGCAAATTTTTCCACCAAAAAGAGCCAGAGTAAACTGCAAACCACACAGTGAGAAATGAAAAGATTTGAGGGTGTTTGGAAAACGAACCTTAAATGTTAGCTTTGGCCTAATTATTTTAGTAGTACCTGTCCACAAAGCCCCCACTTCCTGGTTATAAGAACATGAATTTCATGGACATGTCCCTGATTGGCACTCCTGAGAATATCTGTTATTTGGGGTAGATAAGCCTTGTTTTGCCAGTCTCACACCATCTAGTTTACAAACACTGTTAATACAAGGTTATAGAAAGAGGTTCGTTTATAGAGAAAAGTATGCAACAGCTATGACATTTGTAGATTATATGTCAAGGCTAAAAGCTGACTCAAATTCCTGTTTTAACAGGTTTATGCATGTTTTCATAAGCTCTCAGATAGCAGAATAGGAAGAAAAATTTGAGGGCAGTTTTAGGATTCCAAAGCCAATGCTTTTTTGCCTCTAGTTGGCCATATCTATTAGGTAGCATCATTTCAGACACCACAAAAAATCACTGTCTTTCCTCCTCATTAGAGTAATTTCTTAAGTAAAAATGCTCTTACATTCTCAGAAATGCTCCCATTTTTCATATCACCATGATAACCATCTTCTGTCTGCCTTCCTTCTGCCACTGCTACAATAGTCAGGAGGTCACACATCTCTATCTTGTCACTGGCGTTTCATTTTTTCTATCAATAACGAAGTCTACTTATGGACTTGATGCCATCATACTGAATCTATAAAATCTTTGCTTTATGAAAGTTCTCTTATTATAAGAAAATTAAGCTAGAAATCTATAACAGAAAAAAAACTAGATACTCTGGCCTGGACAAGATGAAATATACCTGTTTTTCCCTACTCCTCCCCACCAAGTACAACAGTAAACCCTGAAAATAATGAAGAGAACTCTGAAAGGTGGTAAGAGGAAGGTAAACTGATTAGAAACCTAAGGGTTGGAGGGACAACATAGAGTCAGGGTGTCTTGCAATTTCCTGTGACCCAAAAGAAGAAGAAGGAGATTCAGGCATAGTATTTCTGAAACCCCAGCTCAGCAACAGAAGGCAGCCCAGGTAGGAAGGTCCCCAGATTGAATGGGAGTCCTTCTGATGGCCACAGCAGGCGAGCCCAGTGGCACTTCATATGGGATCAATCAGGAGCCCCACCAACAATAGGTAGGCAGGGAAAGCACTCTCCTTCCCTACTGCCTGTGAGACTCTCCTCTCCCAAGAGACCACAGAAGGCAATGCTAGGGTAGAGGCCCTGCAACTCCATGCTCCCAACTCAGGAAGTCTCTTTGTCTCCTTAGGCCCAAGGCTCCTCTGCCACATGACAGACACCCAGTAGCAAAACAGCATAGGCAAGGGGAACCTTTTGCAAGTGGCCAACCAGAAAGCCCTCTCTATCCTTTCAAAAGCAAGGGAGATTCTGCCAAAAGACAGTCCGGAAACTTCCTTCCCCCACTGGGTGCTGTCAGGTGGCTCAATGTCATCCGTCCCCTCAGGCAGCACCAGCAGGAAGCAGTGGGAAAATGAGATAAACCAAGCAAACCAAAATAACACCACACGGGTCTCGGAAATTACATTGTCATTGGAACCACAGCTGACAAAAGTAGGACAGATCTGTGGACTAATCCTAAACGGGGCCCCTGGCTGTTAAAACAAGATGTTTAAGTAGAATCTAGAGTGTTAGAATAGTCAAATTTTTCAGGATATAACTGAAATTATCCATCATACTAAGAATCTGAAAAATTACAACTTGAATGAGAAAAGGCAATCAACTGACCCTGCACATTGAAATGAATCAGATGTTGGAATTATCTGAAAAGCACCTACTCTAAAAATGCTTCAACCTTCAATTATGGATTTGCTTGAAGCAAATGGACTAATAAAACATTTCAGCAAAACAATAGAAATTATTTAAAATAATCAACTAAAAATTGTGGAATTGAGAAATACAATAACAACAATTTTTAAAATGTGCTGAATGAACTCAGTGGAGATGACAGTAGAATCAATGAACCTGAAGACAGCTTGAAAGAATTTACTCAATCTGAAGAACAGAAATAAAACAGACTAAAAAAAGAGGAATGAACAGAGACTCAGAGACCTGTGGGACAATTATAAATGTTATAAAATTTACATCACTGAAATTCCAGAAAGAAAGAAGAAATAAATATAGAATGAAAGAGTATTTGAAGAAATAATGGCTGAAAAGCTTCCAGATTTAGCAGATTCAAGAAGGTGGTCCAACTCAATATTTGATAAACCTAAAGAAATTCATGCCAAGACACATCATAATTAAACATTGGAAAACCAAAGGAAAAAAAAATTAAAAGCAGCCAGGACAAAACAATACATGACCTGAAGGTGACCACCAATTTGAGTAACAGTGGGATTCTCATCTAGAATAATGGGGGCAGAAGGAATTGACATGACATTTTTCAAGCATAGAAATAAAAGAACTGTCAGCTAGTAATTCTATATCCAGAGAAACTATCCTTCAGAAAGAAAGGGAAATAAAGATATTCCCAGACAAAGAAAAATCTAGAAGAATTTGTCATCAACAGACTTACCTGTAAAGAATGGCTGAAGTTCTTTAAATAGAAAGTAAATAATAAAGAAAGAAATATTGGAGCATCAGAAAGGTAGAACAAGAGAAAAAGCAGAAATATGAGTGCATACGACAGACTGTCCTCATGAGTTTTATCAGTTATATTCGATGACTGAAATAAAAGCTGCAACTCTATCTAGTACTCAAGATAATAATATTTAAACGTGGGGGAAAGTAAAGCAATTGAATAAAAGTTAGGTTTTAATGCTTCATTTAAAGTGATAAAATATTACTAGTAGACTAGTGTAAGACATGTATTAGTATATTGCAATATCCTGAACTAAGAAAACTATAAAAAGAGATGCACATAAAAGCACTATAAATAAATCAGGATGGAATTATAAAAATGTTCAAGTAACCTATCAAAAGACAAGAAAAGAGAAACAGAAAAAAACAAATAATAAAATGGTAGACTTGAGCTCTAACATATAATGGTTTGAAATGTAAATAGTCTTAATACACAAATTAGAAAGCAAAGATTTGTAGAGTGGAATAAAAAGCATGACCTAACCATCTGCTGTTTATAAGAAATACACTTCGAAGTCAATGGCTTTTGTAGGTTGAAAGTAAAAGAATGGGAAAATGTACACCCTGCAAACATCAACTAGAAAAAAGGCAGGACTGGCTATATCTACATCAGAGAAAGTAAACTCTAGAGCAAAGAGAATTACTAAAAACAAAGAAGCACATTATGATAAAATAATGATAAAAGAATTAATCCAGGAAAATATAACATCTTACATCTACATGTACCAAACAACAGAGCCTGAAAATACATGAAACAAATATTGATGGAAATGAAAGAATAAAGAGACAAATTCACAATTATAATTAAAAACTGCAACACCCTCCTTTTAGCAACTGAACTACTAAATAGAAAAGCAGTAAGTATACTGATGATCTGAACACAATCAGCCAGTAATATCTAGTTGGCATACATAGAACTCTTTACCCAATAGCAGCAGAATATACTTTTTTTTAAAACGTAAGTATTCATGGAAAATTCACTAAGATAGATTATTCTCTGGCCCATAAAATGCCCTCAACAAATTTAAAAGAAGTCATCCAGAGGATATTCTCTGATCACAATACAATCAACTAGAAATAAGTAACAGAAAGAAAAAAAGGAAACTCTAAACATTTAGAAATTAAATAATCCATGAATCAAAGAAAAAGTCTCAAAAGAAACTAAAAAAATACATAGAACTGAATGGAAAAATTTTAAAGTATGTTAAAATATATGAGACACAGCTAAAGCAGTGCTGAAAGGAAAATTTACAGCACTAAATCCTTACATCAGGAAAATAAAGGTCTCAAGTTAATAATCTAAGTTCCTACCTCAAGGAATGAGAAAAGGATCCAAATAAACCCACAGCAAGCTGAAGAAAGGAAATAAAGGTAAGAGCAGAAATCAGTAATACTGAAAATTAAAAAAAACAACAACAAAGGAAAATCAATGAAACAAAAAGGGAATTCTTTGAGAAAATTCAATAAAATTGATAAACCTCTAACAGGAAAAAAGGCATAAATCACCAATATTAGAAATAAAAGAGGAATATCACTGCATATCTTGCAGCCACTAAAATAATAATAAGGAAATATTATGAACAACTTTGCTCTCATAAATTCCACAACTTAAAAGAATAAACCACTTTCTCAAAAACCACAAACTGTCAAAATGCAACAAATAATAAATATACAATTGGAATAGTCCTATAATTATTCAAGAACGATAAAATCTTAAAAAGAAAAGAGTCTGAGCAACTTGAGACAGGGCAAGGGCTAGGATCTGCTACCCAGGGAAAGAGTAAGAATAAGAACTTAAAAACTAAAATAATAGAACTTAAAAACTAAAATGATAATAGAGATAAGAAAGCATGCATTGAAATCCTTGGGTTAACCTTTTTCTAACTGGGTCCTTTTGCACAAGACCATTAATCAATTTGTAACCATTGTAATATTTTGTAAGTTTTTTTTTTTTTTTTTTTTTTTTTTTTTTTTTTTTTTTAAGATTTCCAGGCCAGGCGTGGCGGCTCACGCCTGTAATCCCAGCACTTTGGGAGGCCTAGGTGAGCAGATCACGAGGTCAAGGATCGATTGAGACCTTCCTGGCTAACACGGTGAAATCCCCGTCTCTACTAAAAATACAAAAATTAGCCAGGCATGGTGGCACAGACCTGTAGTCCCAGCTACTTGGGAGGCTGCGGCAGAAGAATCGCTTGAACCCGAGAGGCAGAGGGTGCAGTGAGCTGAGATTGTGCCACTGCACTCCAGCCTGGGTGACAGAGCAAGACTCTGTCTCAAAAATAAAACAAACAAACAAAAGAAAACACAAAGTTTTCCTTCAAAAAATCTGTCATATTAAACTTTTGATTTTAATTTCATGATACAAAATATTTATAATTGCCATATTTCAATGCCTAGGGAAATTTAAATTGTTAAATGATGTATTTGCAGTATGAGCTGAATACTTGGAGGGATGCTTATTTAATATTCAAAGAAATGCTGTTTGATATCTTTATACAATTAATAATTGGACATTATCAAAGTATAATTGTAAGACTATTATTTTCCCATGCATTAAAGCTTCTCAGATAGTAAAGGATTTATCAATAAGGAGAAACTGAGTATTCATAATTCTAATCACTATCATTTCAATACCATTTTTTGAGCACTCCTTTTGTGCACTTACTAACAAGGCGGTTAATTCCCTCATAGGGCAGGGGTGGTCAGTACAAGGACGTCCTAGCATGGGTCACTCCAGCATAGAGGTCCTCAACCCTGTCTTCACGTTGGCATCACCTTGGGGCTTTAACAAAATGTCAGTCTGAGTGAGCTTGTCTAGGGTGAAACATGGATATTAGTATTTATAAAACACTCCTAAGGAGTTTCTAATAGGAATGGGGCTATTAAAAGGCAAGCTACAGCATGGTACAATTTTAAAGAGTTCAATGGAGCAAGCAGCAGTTCATGAATTTGGAAGTGCTAATCCAAAGGTGGTTTCAGGCTGCACTGAGGAGATGCAAGCAAAAGACTTTTTTAAAGGGTGAATGAAGAAGTAAAGCAAAGGAAATGTTTGATTTGTTACAGTCATACACATACAAGTTATACATATACAAGTTGATATGTTACAATTATAGAGTTGCTTTATTTGATTTATCCTGTTGGAAAGTTCCTCATTATATAATTGTCACTGAGTTGAGAGTTCCGACTGATTAAACTTAAGTTTCATTTTTCTTTCTTTTTCTTCTTCTTCTTTCTCTATTATTTATTTATTTATTGTAGGAATGGGGTCTTGCTTTGTTGTCCAGGCTGGTCTTGAACTCCTGGCCTCAAGTAATCCTCCTACCTTGGCCTTCCAAAGCACTGGGATTACAGGCATGAGCCACCATGCCTGGCCTCAGTTTTCTTTAAAATAGACATTTACAAGAAATAGCTCAAGTTAAGCTTTGCTTATGTTTGTAAATCAAGCAAGGCTATAGTCATTTGCAAGGCCTCACTTTTAACTGACCTCATAATTTACCTCAGCACAGCTGGGAACCATGGCCTCACAATGTGAGGAGGCAGGTGGAAAAGGAATCAAGGAAGTTGATTAGGAATCCAACTGTTACAGAAGGAGGAGGTTTGAGTAAGGTGTTGAAGGAAAGTTTAAGTTCACAGGTCAAGAAGCAGGAGTGTAAGAGGAGACTCTTGGACCGCCCCCACAAGAACTGCCTTCACAGCAGGTGCATGTCCTGATGTTTGGAGGCAGCATACTCCCTGGCATGTTCTCTCATAGGTACAAATCTCTCTCCAGATTCAGAAAAGTCCTGCTCAGCTCACTGGACAGGGACATCTACCTAGGTCTGATCACCATGAGAAGGCTTTGGGGGCAAGCCACAGTCCTTCTGTTAAAACCAAACGGTGGGGGCCCTCCAAGGATCTGTGTCTGGTGTCTGGTTTAGAAGGAGGCTTACAGAGAACCCTGGGGATTTGGCCTTGTCTCTTGCTCATGCAGGATGGGTCAGCTGATGGTGTGCAATCTGCCATGGCTTGGAGGAGGCCTGGAAGTATGAAAACGATGCATCAGCATTTGGGTGGAAGCTCTTCCATTTTGGTAATACTCGTTGAAAGCCTTTTAGCATCAGTCATTCTGATAGGTATAGGAAAGACAATAGTGAATAGAACAAAGTCCCTGCACTCAAGAAAAAAACCATATAAGCAAATGGTCACAATCCAGTGGGATATGTGCATGGAGGAGGTAAATATGAGATACAAAGAGCAACTAACTGAGAGGGGCAGGATCATGGAGCAGACAAGAACATGCATTCTGGAGCAAGACTGCCTGGAAGTGTGAGCTTGGCTAAGCTGCTGTACTTCTTTGGGTCTTGTCAGCTGCAGTAAAATGGGAATTAATATTAAATAAAATGATAAGATATAGTATATTTAGCTGAGGGTTTCTGTGAAGTATAGATGAGTTAATGCATGTAAATTACTTATAAATAGTGACTAAAACATAATTAATACTGAATAAACATCATATATTTATTATTATTATTTACAACCATCCCCAGGAAATCCAGGAAACTTCCCAAAGGAGATGTGGGAGTTGAATTGTGAAGGGAAACAGTGGTGTTTTTGGGTGCTGTTTCCGAATGGCGAGGGCATTCCAGGCAGGCGAACAGCATGTGCAGAGGTCCAGAGACAGGAGGCAACACACAGTCTTCAGGGAAGCCCCTGTGGTTTGGTAGAACTGGAGCAAGGCATGGTGTAGATGAGGCCAGGGGCAAGAGTGGAGGCCATGTGAACCCCAAATACCTGAGACAGGTCTCAGTCCATTAAGAAAGTTTATTTTGCCAAGGTGAAGGACGTGCCCATGACACAGGATAAGGGGGTCTTGATGACACGTGCCCAAGGTGGTCAGGGTGCAGCTTGCTGTTATACATTCTAGGGAGAAATAATACATTAATCAGTACATATAAGATTTACATTGGTTCCATCTGGAAAGGTGGGACAACTCGAAGCAGGGATTTCCAGGTCGTACATAGATTTATAGATTTCAACATATTCTGATTGGCAATTGGTTGAAAGAGTCATCATCAATAGAAAGGAAATGTCTGGGTTACGGCAAGAGATTGTGGAGACGTGGGTTTTATGCAGATGAAGCCTCCAAGTAGCAGGCTTTAGAGAGAAGACAGTAAATGTTTCTTATTAGGCTTAAGGCCTGTGTTGATGTTAATGCTGGGGGAGGGTTACAATGAGGCATGTCCAATCCCCACTTTCGGTCACGGCCTAAGTTACATTTTAGAGTGCCTCGGCTAAGGAGGAAGTACATTCAGATGGTTGCCGGGTTAGGGGGGATCTTTGAATTTTACTTTTGGTTTACAGCCCCAAGTGGAGGTTGGGGAGCATGGCCGTGGCCCTGCTGGCCAGAGTCTGCCGATCCCCATTAAGTTCACAAACATATTTTCAGGATATGCATATTCTGTGGACATTTAGTAACTCTGTGGCCTTATGTTCACAGTTTTTAAAAACGATCTTTTGTGATAATAGCTTGCATTTGAAGGACATTTTGTTTAAATAAGATTTTAGTTTCATAAGTCAGGGCCCCAACTAGGGTGCCTCCAACTTGGGTCCTTGGTCACCCAGGAATCTTGAATCAAAATTCTTCCAGAGACTAAATATATTCCCACCCCCACCGGCATGTCTACGGTACAGCACGAGCTGCAGGATATATACCTCCATTCTCGCTATAAATACATACACAAGCTTTAGACACATGGCAGAGGCACCAGAGAGTGTGTGGGCAGGGCTTGCCTCACATTTGACGTTCCCTGTGAAATCCCACTGCACTCTGTTTAGAAGAGCCCTGTGCTTGGTGTAACACGCTGTTATTGTGGTTTTTGAAATTCTTAATTTTTGAGCAAAGGGCTCATATTTTGATTTTGCATTAGGCTGTACATAGTACATTATGTAGTCAGTCCTGTGTATGGGGCACTGGCCGTTAGCCTTTTTTCCTGATTGGCAGATGGAGAAACTGAGGTTTAGAGAGCTGCCATCTTCCTGCAATGGGGAAGCAGCAGAAGTGGGGAAGTAGCAGAACCAGGCGAGGGCCAGGTTGGCTGATCATCTTTTTATTGCACATAGAGGTGGCCAAGTGCCATATGTGAGTTTTTGGGAAATGCCTAAGTAATTTCCACATTTTTCCTTGATGTCCTCACTAGTAGAGACCCTTTCTGTGGTCCCTGCTGTGGGTTTTTTGAGACCTTTTTTCCAACAGCAATGGACTTCTCGGTACCTCCCACCTAGGAATGAAACTCTGGGACTGGCCAGCACCCAGCCTACTGAGTTAGGGTCAGCTGGTCCTGGGGAGGGGAGAGGATGGAGCCAGCTGACCTACCCACTGGGGTGGTGAGTCGAGCCTGGATTCCAGGGCCTGCACTCAGGCTGCCATCCTGGGTGCTCAGAGCTGCTGTCACACCCACACATCAGGGCTAGGACCTGGGCTGAATGATCCACTCTACCAGGCCAATCCTTATGGTGAGGGATGGCAGAGACCAACTGCTCTCCCTGACTGTCCATTCCTAGAGCCCCCTCTCAGTCCCACACCCAGAGACCTCTTCAGGGCAGCATTTATGAGGGCAATTTCATGTCACTGTGGGTCAGCCCAAAGGGGTGATATTTACAGTGAGTCCCAGGCCAGGTGAAGGAAAGGCCACCTCCCACCATGTCCCTCAGGCTCTACACGTCTCACCTGCAGACCAGCCCCTCCCTGACCAGAGCACCAGGTTTCCTCCAGGATGGGTGCAGAAGGCAGTGGGTGGGGTTCCCTGTGACTGTTCCTGTGGAATTGCACAGCTCTCCCATCCTCCTGCCTCCCACTCATAGAATCCCAAGGCTGCAAAAGCACCTCATGGTTGCAGAGCCAAAGCACAGCATCCCCATTGGATAACTGTGCAGCTGCCACTTGGATGGAGCTACTGAGGGGACAGCCTTCCCCCAGAACAGCCCATCCCACTCAAGACAGCTCTGAGTGTGAGACAGGCCCTTCTTGCTGCACTGGTCTTCTGATGTCAGGTTGGCTGGCCAGGACTACATTTCCTGGTGCTCACCATCAGCTGTTTATGGTTAGGGTCAGTCACACAGAAAAGTCTTGGGAGACTGGAAAGTCAGTGGAGAAATAGCAGCACATACCTATTATTGCTGGCCTGGTAATTCACCCCAATGGCATGAAGCCACAGCCAGGCCACCTTCTCTGCCTCTTGGCCCAGGTGCCTGTGTTTAACACTGTGAGGGAGGGTCCCTGCTTCTACAGGACACCCTTGTCACCATAGTCAGAGGCAACAAGAATGGGCACGGTCCCCACTCTCCCTCCTGCTTGCAGGTTTCAACTTGCTCACGCCCTTCCCTTCCTGATGGCCTATCTCACAGACTTCAAGCTCCAGCATCAGCTCTGGAGACCATAACCTTGCAGAGACTGCTTAAAAAACCACCCCCAGGATGGCGTTAGCTCAATGTCCGACAACAAATCATCTATCTCTTACTGGGTCTGCTTCTTTTGGTAAACCCCAATTGATGCACTCAGATTGCACTGAAATTGAGTTCCTTTTGAATGGCCCTTCTGGGCCCCAGCTTGAGCTCTGGGTGTCATAAGGAAGAAGCCTGTCCCCCCTCCACATTAGCCCCTCAGATGTCACAAGGCAACAGCACCTCCCACTGGGTTTGCTTGTCTCCAGGTCAGAAATCCCTGATACCTTCAGGTGACCTGGAGAGTAGAGCCCATGTCATAGAGGATGCTCTGGTGTCCAGTCCTGGCATCACAGCAGAACACCCAGAAGTGAGCTTCAGGGTCTAGGTGAGGTCTTTACTTCCTGAGGTCCTCATCACAGACCCTTCTGCAGGGCTCAGTCACAAGTGTCAGGGCCTCCTAGTTCCTGCCTCTTTTCTTCTCTCTTTCTTTCTCTTTTTCTTCTTCCTTTCTTTTCTTTTCTTTCTTTCTTTTTTTCTCTTTCATTCATTTTTCTCCCTCCTTCCTTCCCTTCCTTCTTTTTCTCTTTCTCTCTTTCTCTTTCTTTCCCTCCCTCCCTCCCTCTCTCTCTTTCTTCCTTTCTTTCTTTCTTTCTCTTTCTTTTCTTTCTTTCTTTCTCTTTCTTTCTTTCTTTCTTTCTTTCTTTCTTTCTTTCTTTCTTTCTTTCTTTCTTTCTTTCTTTCTTTCTTTCTTTCTTTCTTCCTTCCTTCCTTCCTTCCTTCCTTCCTTCCTTCCTTCTTTCTTTTCTTTCTTTCTCTTTCTCTCTCTCTCTCTTTCTGTTCTTTCAATCTCTCTTTTCTTTCTTCTGACTGCAGGAGAGAGAGTACAACCACAGGAGAAAGCTAACCCATCCTGGATTTGTTTGGTTTTCTTCCCAGAGACTCAACACCAAGCCAGGCTGGAGCTCCCCTTTCTTGTTATTGCCCATCAGGCATCTCAAGCTTGGCAGACTGTCTGCTGGCCTCAGCACTGCAGCTTCCATGGACTTCAGCTGCAATGAGGTTGCCAAGGCCTGGAAGTGACACTGCTTCACTTAGCAGCCCCGCTCCCCATGCCCCTTGCGCTCAAGGCGGATATGGAGTGGAGCCACATTAGCTGACTGAGGTTTTTCGTTTGATTCTCTGTGGTTAACTGGCTTCTGGAGTCACTGAATATTCCAGGACCCTCATCCCCTGGTCCCATGGTTCAGGGCTCTGGCGGGGGTAAAGAGAGGACTAGAAGTTGACCCTCTTTTTGGTCTGTTTCTTCACTGCTGTCATCCAAGACCTGAGGTTCTGTCCAGTGGCCTCACTTATCTTCCCAGGGAAGTGATTCAGTCCCTGATTCAGGTCCTTTCATTATAATAAAAAGTCAGTGAGACTAATTCCCTAGATTCTATATTCCCAAAAAAGCTAACTAACCTCCAAAACTCTGGGCAACAAGAGCAGAGTGCCAGCAGACCCCACCTCACCCTTGGTCCAGCCTGACTCCTTAGCTGTAGGGTTCCTGGCCACGTATGCACGCTATTTACACTTGATAAGCATCCTCCCACACCTTAGTCCTATGATTGTATTGATTCTCATAGCTTAGAACAAAGACCTCTTTCAAGACAGACAATCCCAAGGAAACTCAGACATTTTGGGGGGCCCAGAAGAGAAAGATTCAGAGGAGAGTTGAAGGCTTAGGAGTCATACTAAACTCATGGATGTTTAGTATTGCTACAGACACTGACCTTAGGCCAGACACTGCTGGGAGCTTCATTCAGGCTGATATTGGCATCCATGAGAGCAAATGTCTGTCCCTGCACAATTTCTGTGGGGATAGTTGCAGTCAGGTCTACAGGATTTGCTTAAAAATTTCCAAGACCTGGGTGAGTCTGACAGCCTGGACCTCAAAAGGGAACTAGCTCCTCTCTGATTTCCCTGGGACACCTGGGAGCAAGCACAGGAGTCCATGGATCCATGGAGAGTGTCACTTCAAGTGCCTCCTGGGAGCTCTTGTGGACACAAAGTGCTCTGCCCCCTCCCCATTACCTGTGGTTTCAGGTGGGCTTAGAGATTCTCCAAGACGTGAGATGAAAGGCCAAGAAACCAATTCCTCTGACTTCTTCAGGGAAGCCGCACAGTCTCTTGAGGTAAGATCCTCATGGAAGGCTGGGGATCTGGGATCTGGGATGTTGTAAAGTCAGCACCCACTAATACGGATTCTAGCTTCTCCTGGAATCTGCCTCATGACCAGGGAATCAGGTAGGAGAACAGGCAGGAGACTGCTTCTCCTCTTGGCCCTGCCAGACCACCCAGGTTCCAGGGCACAGCAAGGTAGTAGCCCTGATTCTCATTCCTTCCCCATCACCTCTCCTGTCTCTCTCCCCCAAATCCCCAACCTTGGCCCTTCTGGAAGAGGAGCTAAGGATGTCCAAAGCTGGCACCACCCCCAGTCCCATAACCATACTTGGTTTGTTCCCTCACTTATCCAGAAAAAAAAAATGTTTTACTTAACTTGTTCTCTCTGCCGCTCCCACTTGCTCCAACCAACCAGTGGCTCTTTCTTTATGAAGGCACAGATTTTTGGGAAAATCTAGGTTTAAATTCAAGCTCTTCAATCTGCTAACTAGGTGCCTTTCACAAGTAAATGATACCTTTGTGTCTTAATTAGATGAAGAAAATCAGAGTCGTGAGGATGATGATAAAGGTACTTGGAAGAGACCATGCACAATGGGGGCATGTTGTACATATAAGACTCCCTTCCTTCCATGTTTGTCCAGCTAGTTCAAGCACAATTGCTCAATGACTGTCTCCTCATGCCCCGATCAGGGACCCTGCTCTCCTGGAGACAGAGGGAGGCTGAGACTCAGTGAGCCCAAGCTTCCTGCTCACAGCCTCTTATGTGTCCAGGACCCAAACCCCACCGAAGTGCCCTTCCAAGGAGGCCATCAAAACAAACAACACAGCTCCTAAAGCAACTCTCTCATGAGCTGCTTGAGTTCCAAAAAGAGCTTACCATATTTCATAGGAAAGTTTATTCTGTAATGCAAGTTTGAGTAACACAACAGCCTATCCCACCCCACAGTGCTGTAGCTTATAATAATAACTCAGTGATTTTTAAAAACATTTTGGGTTGACATATTGCTATTCCTGACCCAACAGATAAATAACTAACTAAATAAAAAGAGAGCAAGAGAAAGAAAGAGAAATACAAATGCAATTATTAACCCAAGCTCAGGAGAAAGCCTGCAACCGTGTTTCTGAGTTAGCAGAATTTCTGGGTCATGATGTTTGTCATGGTCAGAGGCAGGGTCAGAGGGCACCCAGGGCCCTGCAGGGCTGGTCAAGCACTTTTCTGTGCCCTTGACTTCAATGAAAGAGGAAAAGGCAACAAGGACCAGGAAGAGGTATGGTCAGATGCAGAGGCCAGACACTGGGATGGCGTTTACAGCTGAACAGGCCCAGCACGAGGAAATGAGGCCTGGGATCTAGCACATGTAGCTGTGGGCAAGTGACAGCCCACCTCAGGCCCTCGGTAAAAGGAGTCCCTGTGATCCTGGTGTGTCTGGAGTTGGTTCCTGCCAGTGGGTTCGTGGTCTCGCTGACTTCAAGAGTGAAGCCACGGGCCAGGCAGGGTGGCTCACGCCTATAATCCCAGCACTTTGGGAGGCCGAGGCGGATCATGAGGCCAGGAGTTCAAAATCAGCCTGGCCAACATGGCGAAACTCCATCTCTACTAAAAATACAAAATTAGCCAGGCGTGGTGGCAGGTGCCTGTAACGCCAGCTACTCAGGAGGCTGAGGCAGGAGAATTGCTTCAACCCGGGATGTGGAGGTTGCAGTGAGCCAAGATCGCGCCACTGCACCACTCTGGCCTGGGTGACAAGAGCAAGATTTCGTCTCAAAAAAAAGAATGAAGCTGCGGACTTTCGCAGTGAGTGTCACAGCTCTTAAAGATGGCACGGACCCAAAGAGTGAGCAGTAGCATGGTTTATTGTGAAGATCAAAAGTACAAGGGTCCCACAGCCTGCAAGTGAACCCCAGCCATTGCTGCTGCCGGCTGGGGGGGGGGGGGGGGGGGGCCAGCTTTTATTCCCTTATTGTCCCCTCCCATGTTCTGTTTCTGTCCTATCAGAGTGACGTTTTTTCAATCCTCCCTGTGACTGGCTACTTTTAGAATCCTGCTGATTGGTGCGTTTTACAGAGTGCTGATTGATGCGTTTTACAGTCCTCTTCCTCTTGTAAGACAGGAAAGTTCCTGCGTTTTACAATTCTCTTGTAAGACAGAAAAGTTCCCCAGGTCCCCGCTCGACCCAGGAAGTCCAGCTGGCCTCACCTTTCACTGGCAAAATCTGAGAGCAAGAATCTGTGGCCTTTCTTTCCTGTGTCCTACCCAGAAGCATTTCCCACTGGGGAGAGCAGGGCCAGGTACTACCCTGACCTCTGCCTGTTTTTCCTGCCTCCCATCCCCTAGTGAGACCTGTGGGTCTCCAGCCAGGATACGAATGGAAAGTAAATTACACAGGGCTTGACACCTAGCAGGTGTTTGAGAAATACTTGTGACAATAGCAACTCATGTGTGGATTTGGTTTGAGCACATGCCAGGCTCTGTTCCTGGTGCCCTACATACATTAACTTGGTTCACCTCACTGTGTTCCTGTGAGGCCGGCAGTGTGGTTATCTCCATTTTACAGATGAGACAACTGAGGCACAGAGCCATGAGTGGGCTCGAACCCAAATGTCAGCTTCTAGCATCCACACACTGGCTATTGAGTGGCTTGTCCTCTCAGGCTCTGCAACCCCTTCCTCTCCTGGAACCTGGCATCAGAGCAGAGGGAGCCCCAGCCTGGAAGACTTGGGAAAAGGCCTTTCAGGGCAAGATGCCATGAGCTGTGGGAGGGTTTGAAGGTGCGAGGATGTGGCGCATTTTAAACCTGACATATTTCATGTTTGAAATTCTCCCCTGACACTCTCCAGATGCAGGAAGCCGTTGAAGTGCACATGATTCAAAAGCCATCTCAGGTGAATAATGTGATAATAAAACAGAAGGGAGTGAGGGTTAAGTGCTGTGGGACATTTTACCTGCAGTGTGAGAGCCAAGCTGCGCATCAGCTTCCCTCACCGGGAATTTGGGAGGCCCTGTTGAGGTTAGCTGCTGGCCATCTGCACTTGCTAGACAGTTTTATCTTTGTGGTGTCAACACATGAAAGACAGGGCAGGCAAAGAAGGCAGACTTCACATAGAACAGGAGAGCCGTGTAACTGTGTAACTCTGACAGTGCCTTGGAAGAGGGCATAGTTGCTAAACAATGCCCCAGAAATAATAATTCCCTTTTCAATTCTCAACCAATGAGAATCCCAAATTGCCCTGGTGGTGTGGGCATGAGATCCCCAGCCACTCAGCCTGACTCACTAAGCATATATGAGGGCCAGAGGGCCACCCTCAGCTGCCAGAATTGGGCCAATAAGTGACCAAGCCACTACTCAGCAGGCTCAGAGGTCTGCAACTGTCTTCAGTGTCAGGAGCAAGAAGGACTTGTTTTCATGCGGGTCCTCCATGCATCCTCCTGCCGTGGGGCAGGAGCTGCCGAGCTGCTGCTGCCTAGACTCAACTGAGGCCACAAACCTCGCTAAGCCTCAGTTTCCTCATTTGCCAAGTGAGACAGTGATGGCTCCCCAAAGGGCTGTTCTGGGAGAATGGACTGACAGGAGGTGGGAGGCCAGGTGGTTGGTGCCCTGGGGGCAGAGGAAGTAGACAAGGAGGGAAGGGAGAGATGGCAGAGATTCTCTGTCATCAGGGTTTAGGAGTCTTTACTGCTGATGAGAGATGGGCCCAGGCTGAAAAGAAACTCATCTGAGATCCACAGAGGCACCAGCAACCATGAGCAGGTGCAGAGGTCGGGGACCAGGGGCTTCCCTGGCATCTTGCTCTACCGCGTCTTGTACCCAACCCATTCCAGACTCACAATTTCACCACCTCCTATACCCTCCAAACCCACTCACCTCACTTTGTGTTCACCACGTCCATCTTGCCCAAATCCATCCCCTGTCTTGGGCCCACATCCCTTTCCCATTCAGCAGCCACACTTGCATCTGCAGGGGCTGTCCATTGCTCACCTGCATCTGGATTTATTCTTGCTTGTGGGATGGAGAAAATCCCTCCCCCTGGCCAGAGTCCACGTGCAGACTGCCCTGTTTTCCTCTCCTGCCTCCTCCCCATCCAGTCCCTCTGTTTCCCAAGCCTCCTCCCCACCATGTCCTCACCCCACACTCCCGCCCACACCAGGGCCTTCCTGCATGCACCCTGTGCCTCAGTTCCTCTCCCCTCTCCTCTTCCCAGGGCTTCCTCTCTCCCTCAGGTACTTGGTCTTCCCAGTGAGAAAATAGCTCTGATATGATTTGGATCTGTGTCCCCAACCCAAATCTCATGTCTAATTGTAATCCCCAATGTTGGAGGTGGGGCCTGGTGGGAGGCATTTGGATCATGGAGGTGGATCCTTCACAAATGGTTTAGCACCATCCCCTCGGTGCTGTTCTCCTAATAGAGTTCTCATGAGATCTGGTTGTTTCAAAGTGTGTGGCATCTCCCACCTGTTTCTCGCTCCTGCTTCTGCCATGTGAGATACCTGCTTCTTCTCTACCTTCTGCCATGATTGTAAGTTTCCTGAGGCCTCCCCAGAAGCAGAAGCCACTATGCTTCCTGTACGGCCTGCAGAACCAGGAGCAAATTAAACTTCTTCCCTTTATAAATTACCCAGTCTCAGGTACTTCTTTATAGCAGTTCAATAATGGACACATACAAGCTCTAGCATGCGTCGATGTGTGTGCACACCACAGGCCACTCTTTCAGGGCCTTTGCCACAGCAGCACTTTTTTTATTTTGAGAGAAGGCCTTTCCCTGAATTCATATCTGCCTCTTTTCCCTACTAGAAGAGGCAAGAGCCTCTGTAGCCCAGGAAGGGGTTGACTCTGGAATATCGAGTCCACGGTAGCTGACTTAGCACTGAGATTCTGTGGCTCTCTGTCACCCTAAAAGAGCAGCTTTTGTGTATTACACCTATCATGTGAAGTGGAGAGGGCAGAGGGTCCATGCCTCTTTGTGTTCTTCTTTCTGGTTACATTCTGGATTCACGGCATCCAGAGAAGGCCTGAGGCTCCCTGATTTGTGTCAGGAACAGAAAGGGGGGCAGAAGGCTGCTGAATGAGGCCTCCTGGGTCGGGGTTGTGGTGATCAGTGGACACCCTTGGGCTGTGGCTGGCCTGGGATTGCACACACTCTTGGAAATGCAGACAGAGCACACATAGCTGTGACAGTGGGAGTTACAACCACTGAGTTATGCCCCATCTCTTCCTTGAAGTGGGTTCTGAATCACAACCCAGTGCTCTGGTCCCAAAACCAAAGTGCCAGGATGGGCCAGACCTACTTTTGGCCCCTTCAGCTCCATTTGTCCAAGCCAGCTTGGAAGACCTACACTCCCACAGCCCGCTCTGTGGGGAGAGCAGGGGCAGCTCAGGCCGCCTGAAGAAGGTGTTTGAGGATCAAGCTCTGTCTTAAAACATGAAGTGCTCTCCAGGTGGCCATGGAGAAGCATAGTGGGGAGGGGGTGCAGGTGAAAATGTGGAAGCCTGGGGACAGGTGCGGCATGTTCAGGACCCAGTAGTTGGTGGTCTTTATGGGAAGTGCTGGGAGGAAAAGCTTAGGCTACAGGGCAGGGCAGAGTGTGAGCTGCTAAGGGGCTTCCACCAGGTTGCCCGCTGCAGGAAGGATAGGGAGTTCTTCCAGAGGAGAGCCAGAAGGCAGGGGGCCCTGGGGCTGGAGGAGAGAAGGAGGCTGTAGTCACACACCAGCCAAGGGAGGCCAGCCTGAATGAAGGTAGTCTACGGGTGGGGGGTTCAGCAGGGACAGACAGATGAGATGGAGCCCAGCCTGCTGCCAGCCTAAATCCACCACCCCCTCAGGGTGAAGCTCACACAACAGCAGGGCCTGCAGTGGTCACAGATAGCCATGGGTCCCCCCACCTCTTGCTCCATCCATTGGCCTCAGGCTCTGGAGGACGGCAACAAGCAGCGCGATCACCCTCATGGTGAAGAGGAAAGGCTGTCAGTGTCGGGGATTAGTTCCTATCCCTTTTGGAAAACTGCAGAGACCCACAGACTGGTTGGGTCCCGAGTGCTTCAGTAACTCCCCAGGGGCCTTCAGCTGGGTTCTTCTTCCCTCTGTGTTGCCACCATCCAGGCGTGGGGGGTCTCCCCTGACCAGGCCCCTCATTCACTATTATATGTACTCATCAGGCACACACTGGTAGTGGGCACTGGGCACTCTCTCAGGGAGAATGAGATTCAGTCCTCATCCTAAGGAACCCACATGGGGCTGGGCTGAAGAATAAACACACACAGAAAAATGTAATGACACACTGTGGTCAGAGGGGAAAAGAACGGAAGCAAGTGCCTTTAGAGAAAAAGGAGTGAGGACTTACTAAAAGCAAGTCAGAGAAGACGTCCCCCAGAGGTTGCTTTGAAACCGAATCCTGAGAAGCCCATGGGAGTTGTTCAGGTAAAGAGTGAGGAGAGGTCTTCTAGGTGCTTGGACAATTGCAGGACAAGCCTCTGAACAGGTAGGGCACATGTGCCCTGGGGAGGCAGAGAACAGTGCAGGGGGACTGCGGCATGGTACTCTGGGGTGGCAGGGGGGAAGCCGGAGAGAAGCCAGGCCCTGGTGAGGCCCAGTTGAGGGCCTGGCAAGGCCTGGTGAGGTCCTGGTGAGGCCCTGGTGAGACCTGGTGAGGCCCTGATGAAGCTGTGATGAGCACTCGTGAGGCTCTAGTGAGGCCTAGTACAGCCATGGTGAGGCCTTGGTGAGGCCCTAGTACAGTCCTGGTGAGGCCCTGGGGAGGCCTAGCGAGGCCGTCATGAGGTTCTAGTAAGGTTTTCATGAAGCCATGGTGACGCCCTGGTATGTCTGGGTGCCTGTGTCAGGGGCCATATTCAGGGCCTCAATGTCCCCAGACCCAACCCAGGTTCCATCACAGAGCAGGCATGTGGGGATGACCATCTCCTAATAGAAGTGGTGATCTTTTAGTCCCAGTGCTGTGAGCTCTCTCATCCCCTCCTCTGGGACTGGAATGGTAGTTGGGAGGTCCAGGCCTTGCCTGGACTCCTGCTGGCCCTGCCCCACTTGCTGGCTTGGGCCTGCCTGCCTAATGGAGGAGGACCCCTGGCAGGCAACACAGGCCCTTTTTCTTTGTTAATTACTACCTGACATTTTAATGTTCACATTTAATTACGTTCTTCACCACTTGGTGCAAAAAAACCAAAAACGCTTGAAGCCTTGGAGACCTATAAACCAAGTAATAGAGCTTTGTAAAGCCCTTTGAAGTCCCTGCTGAAGCCCAAAATGTGTATTCTCTTTGAATGTGCTGATTGTGTGATGGGGCTTTTGAAATGAGGAAAGGCTATGGAACCTGTGTGCACATTCACACTAAGCCCCCGCCACCAACATACACACACATGGGTTGGAGACACCCAGAAACCCACTGCCGTCCCACAGGCCCCTGGAGCCTACACAGCTGGGGTTTTTTTTTTGTTTTGTTTTGTTTTGTTTTTCTGGGAAACAGCAGGAGTTAACCAGAAGAGTGACGGTTTTGCATGGAGGGCCCTGGTTCACAGTTCAGCTCTGCCATCCCTAGAATGATACCTGGGTGAATGACAAAGTTTCTATTTCCTCCCCGACAAGGCAGTGGTGATGTCCCTGAATGAGCAACTCCCACAGAGCCTGGTGTGTAATACTATCTTATCCACATTGAGTAAGTGTCTGCTTTAATCAGGTGACTTGCTACATGTTTGCCAAATTGCAAGTTAACTTTATATGCTTTAAAATGTTTTCCATGAAATGAATTCACTTTCCAGAGAAGAGTCCTCCCTGGGACACTATCTTATTCCTTTTTATGCTGCTATAACAGAATTCCCAAAACTGGGTAATATATAATAAACATTTATTGGATCATGGTTCTGGAGGCTGGGAAGTCTAAGATTGATGGCCTGGCATCTTGTGAGGGCCCTCTTGCTCTGTCATAGCATGGCAGAAGGGAAAAGAGAGGGCGAGAGAGAAAAAAAGATCAAACTCGCAGCCTCAAGCCTTTTTATAATCAGCATTAATCCTTTTATGAGGGCACAGCTCTCATGACCTAAACATCTTGCAGTAAGCACCACCTCCCAACAGTGATGCGTTGGGGATTTAAGTTCCCAACACATGCTTTTTGGGGACATATTCAAACCTTAGCAGACACTGTGCGCTCATTGCTCCAGCACTACAGAGCAGACTTGGAGCAGTCAGGTGGGGGAGCTTGCTTTGGAGTGCCTTCACATAACTGCATTTCTCACCTGCCCCGTGACAGTTTTGCTGTTAAGATGCGTATACACCTGACAGCAAGGTCCTTTTGTGGTTCATCTACAGTTCATACTAGCCAGACTCCCTGGCTCCCTCTTCATTTTCTGCTCCAGTCTGGGAGCAGAAAGGAATGGGCCATTGTGGCTGAGTGCATTTTCTAAAGATTGCACCAGCAGCATCTCCTTCCCACATGTTCTTCTGCAATGAGACTTTGCCACTCTGCCCACAGGACGGGGAGACCAGACCCCTCCACTGTGAATCTTGGCAGGGTGTAGCCACTTGCTTGTAGCCAACAGAATGCATTGGAAGTGATGCTACATGATTCTGGTTGGGTCAGAAGAGACTTTGTTGGTTCCCTTGTGGGATACTTCCTCTTGCAACTCAGCTGCCATGCTAAGTCCACACCCAAGAGAGTGGCTTGGGTGTCAACAAGACATCTGGCTAAGTCCAGACTTGCAGTATTCTCAGCTCAGGCAGACAGATGAGTGAAGAAGTCATCTGAAGATTCTAGCCTCCAGCTGAGTCCCAGATACCAGAGAGCAGAGACAAACCATCTCCTCCATGTCATTCAAATTCCTGACCCACAACATCCATGACTATGACAAATCGACTTTTGTTTTGCACCACTAAATTTGAGGTGGTTTATAAGTGGTGAGACAGGCATGGGGATGTCCAGACAATTTATGGCTAGAGGTCAAACTGGGAGGTGGGTGATGAGTAGTGACTAGTGTGACCATGTAATTTATCCTTCAATCTGGAGCAGTTTGACAGTGAAGTGAGGTTGGAAGAGAGACAGAGAAAGACAGAAAAACAGAGACAAAGAGGAACACAGAGAGAGAGAAAAAGGAGATCCAGATATCTATGTTTCTCTGTCTGTACCTCAATGCCAATAGGTATATCAAAATAACAGGCAGAAACTGGAATTCGCTTGGATCCCTGGTCACCCTACAGATGGGCTGCTTCATCACTGACCCTCTTTCCTTTTCTTCCAGTACTATAGAGGAAAAGCCTGGCCTTGGCTTTGGAAGATCTGGATTTATGTCCCTGTTGAGTCATTTTACTAACTGAATGACATTGGATACATTACCTAGATAATCTTCCCAAACCTCAGTTTTCTAGTCTGTAAAATGGAAGTAATAACTCCTTTTTTTGTTCAGCCTTTAAGCCATAGCAATCAATCTTTTGCCTTTACAATGACTGCTTCATGTCAAATCCCAAAGGCTCTGTTCAGTTCTCACCTCTCTGGCCTCTCTGGTATCCAGCCCTGCCAACTGCCCTTTTCTTGCAATATCTTCCTTTTAGTTTCTGCAGCATCTCTCTACTGGTTCTCTTCCTGCTTCTCTGGCTGTTAGTTCCCAGTTTCCTCTATGGCTTTTCTTATTCTGCCCACAGTTTAATTGTTGGGCCTCTTGAGGACTCTGCCTAGGCCCAATTTGAACAACACAGAGAAAATAGACTAAGCAAAAATAGCAAAGCCTGAAGCACCTGTGGGACTATAACAAAAGATCTAACATATGTGTTGTTGGAGTCGTAGAAGAAGATGAGAAAAAGAATAGGGCTGGAAAAGTACTCAGGGATAGAATGTCCCAAAACTTCTCAAATTTGGTAAAAGATATAAATCTACAGATTTTTAAAGTTGAGTGACCTCAGCAGGATGAGCCATAGAAATCCATATCAAAGCACGTCATAATCAGCCTTTTGAAAACCAAAGACAAAGAAAATTGAAAGCAGTCAAGGAGAGATAACACCTGAGATATAGGGGAAAAACAATTGGAATGACCATGGATTTCCCATCAGAAGCCATTGAGACCAGAAGGAAGTGACATTACATTTTTCAAGTGTTGAAGGGAAAAAATTTTCAACCTGGAATTCCACATATAAGTGATAATATACTTCAGAAGTGAAAATATCCTTCAGAAATGAAGGAGAAATAAAGATACTCTCAGACAAAGAACAAATAGAGAATTTATTGACAGCAGATATATCCTGAAAGAATAGTTGAAGAAAGTTCTCTGAACAGAAATAAAATAATAATAAAAGAAGGGACTTTGGAAATAAGAAAGGAAAAAGAAACATGATAAGCAAAAATATTAGCAAATACAATTGACTTTCCTTTTTCTCTTGAGTTTTCTAAATTATTTTGGCTGACTAAAGCAAAAATTATATAACTGTTTGATGTGGCTCTAAATACATGCAGAGAAAATATGTAAGACATTTATATTAAGAAAAGAGAGAGATAAATTAATCTAAAAGAAGGTATTTTTTCTATACTTTATGCAAACTGGTAAGATGACATTAAGTACATCATGATAAGTTATGTGTGTATATGTACACATATCTATATACATCTAGTAATACTTAGAGCAACCACTAAGAAAAGCTATACAAAACGATACACAAAATCTAAATATAATCAAAATATAATTCTAAAAATGCTTAAGTAGCCCATAGGTAGGCAGGAACAAAAGAAAACTAAGAAATGCAAAACAGAAAACAAAAAAATTAAAAAGGCAGATGTAAAGCCCTAAAATATCAATCATTTCATGAAATATAAATGGGTCTAAATATATCAATTAAAAGACACTGGCATAGCGGATTACAAAGCGCTACTCAACTATATGCTATTTGCAGAAAACTTGCCTTCAACATAACAATGTAGATGGGCTGAAAATAAAAGGATGGAAACCATATAACAGGCAAACATTAAAGAAAGCAGGAGTAGCTATATTAAGCTCAGATAGATTTCAAAGCTAAGAAAATTACTAGAGGTAGTAGGGATATTATATAATAAATCAACCAAGAAGACATAGTAATCCTAAATGTTTAATGTTCAAACAACAGAGCACCATAGCACATGAAGCAAAAAAATGATAGACCTGAAAGGAAAAATAAACAAATGCCTGATTGGTACTTCTCAAGTCTGAGAAAACATCACAGCCAAAAGGAGCCTAAAGAGATGTGACAACTAAAGGTCACGAATCCTGAATGGAATTCTGAAACAGAAAAAGGACACTGGACAAAAACTAATGAAATCTGAACAAGGTGTGGACTTGAGTTAAAGATAATGTATCAATATTGGCTCATTAGAAGGAACAGAGAAAACTAGGTGTGGGAAAGATGGGGATGCTCTGTACTATATTTGAAACTTTTCTGTAAATCTAAAATTTAAGAGTTTATTTTTTTTAATGACAAAAAAACAAAACAAACAACAACAACAACAAAAAAAACACCAATACCCTTCTTTCAGATGTCCAATCCAGAAATACAGGAGATAGAGTAGTTAGCTGGGCTACTTCTTCTCATTCACTTCATTTTTTGACTCAATTTCAGATGAAGCCCTGTGGACTCTACCTCTGGATCATGTCGTCCAAAATGCCACCCATCAATTTCCACTGGTCCTCCTTGGTGCAGGGCATCCTCATATTCCCCCTCCACTGAAGCAACAACTCCTCACTGATCTTCCTGCTTCCAGTCTTTTCTTTCTCTTTTCTCTCTTATCCAAACCCATAGGCATGTCCTCTTCAGATCATGAATAATATTCCTAAAATACAAACAGGATCAGAGTCCCTCCTTGTAAAATTCCTTCAGTGAATGTCTACTAACTTCAAGGGAAAGGCTAGGACCCTTGGATCTTCCAAATCCAGACCAGACTGACTGCTCCAGCCTTCTTCCATCATCCACAACACCCATTTTGCACCCAATGCTCCAGGCACTGGGAGCTACTCACAGTGCCTCTGACCTGACAAACTGTTCAGACATCCACACATTTCCTAGTGCTGTCTGCACTTGCATAAATTGCCCTCTGCTTCCCTCATGTCCCCTCTACTGTTAAAACCTGCTCATCTCTTATTACTCAGCTCCACTGTTCTCTTCTCTCTCTACAGAAAAGGTTCCAGGCTCCAGTTATGACTCTCCTCTATGTCCCAAACAGAACACATTTGGTTCCCATTAGAGTCTCCAGAACAATCTAATCTTGCATTACCTTTTTCCTCTACAGGACCACAGGTTGTTGAAAAAAATGGACAGTTTCCCTGGTATCATTTGTCTTTGTATCCCCAGCATCTATGGCATTGAGTACATAGAGTCCTTGGGATGACCAGCAATCAAGCTGTGGGCAGAACAAGAACAACCAGCAAAGGAGACTGAGAAGCACCAGCCAGAGAAGCAGGAGGAGAACCAGTAGAGAGAGCTGCTGCAGCCACCAAGGGGAGGAATGTAGACGTCTGGTTGGGTTGGGCTAGATTTGTTAGGTCTGCATGAGGCCTCAGGATGGCCCTGTGAGAGCAGCCCAAGTCACCCAGGAGAGCCAGCAAAGCATCTGGGTATGACATATGAGCCTCCTACCACCACTCTTTACTGTTCAAACTGGAGAAGGGCTGAAAACACGTGGGCAGCCAAGCACCTTTTATGGGCTTCTGGAAGCTCATCTCAGCCACAGCATCAAGTGTACCACATGATGCTCACTCACAGTATGAGCCCCCATGAGCAAAGCAGTGACCCCAACACTGAGTGCATGGTAGAGTCCCATCTGCTCCCACATGGCAGACAGGCCCCTAGGAATGAGCATGACTGGGTCGGTCAACCAGGTGCAGATTCAGGGTGGTATGGTCGAATCAGGCAGATGGCTGTAAGATCAATTCTCCATCTCACCATTTTTTTGTTGGGTAATTCTGATTAAGTTAGTGAACTTCCTTAAGCTTGCTTTGTACCATGGGGACAAAACATCCACCTCACACAATTGCTAGAGCATGCAGGTGAGGAAGGACTTGACATCTCTTGTAGCTGGTGATAAAGACACACTAATGATCTCTTCTTGTGCATGTTCTTAGTCTTACAGATGTATGCCAATTTTGAATATAAAACCTATATAGCTGATGTTTACTTTTTGGATATTGTAATGGCCCTAGAGCCCACAGTATATACGACATGAACATTCATTCCTTCAGCTAATATTTACGGGGCATCTGTGGTAAGTACTGGGAAGGCAATAGTGATTATCCAAAGGTCACATTTTCCTGTGTGTTGAAGGTGCTTCGTTGAGGAAGACAAATGTGTCAGCTTCTAGGCAGGAGAAATGACATTCACAAAGACACATACTGTGTATAATTGGAGGGTTAGAAGATGGCAGAGATGAGAGATAGCAGAGAAGTTGCACAAGGACCTGGGGATGGACCACAGAGAGTGTTGAACGCCACCCTCGAGATAGCAGCCCCTGTGGCCTGTGGGCCATCGGCAGGACAGTGACAACTGACTGCTTCCCTTCTCTCTCTCCAATTTTTGTTTTTGTATACTCTTAGTGTTTAAAATTTCAATTAATTAACAAATGGAAGTTGGCAACAAAAGATTTTGCTACATTTGCCTGTTCCGATTCTTGACAATTCTCTCTGAGGAGAAGCACTGGGCTACTCACAGTGTCTGGCATCTACTAGGTATTATTTAATATCTGTTCAAATGAACAAAATGTACTTGCATTGAGTTGAACCAAAGTGAAGCCCTTTGGGACAACTTTGGAGCAATAGTGGATTATATTATTCTGGATGACTTACGAAAAATACTTACCCTTAATCAGTCTTAGATGAACCGAAAATTATTCATATTCAGTTCAGTTAATGGTAGTTATTTAGCTAAGTCTTGATTATGTGTAATGGACAGGAGTTAGTCAACAGATAACAACGTGGCCCTGGGTTTCCCTCTGCCCCTGGCCTGAACATCCTTTTTATGAAAGGATACTTTCCTGTTTGTAGAGCAGCCAAAGATTCACATGTGAATTCTTTATACACATTGCAAGCAATCCAAGCATCTGACTTCCATTCTTCACTCACAGCTGGGAGCAAGTGCGAGAAATCAGTGGGAAGCTGGAGGTTTGTTAACAGGGGGTTTATTTTGGCACTCGGTTGCAATTAAATCCAGTGGGTTAAAAGCTTCTGAATGCATTACCCTCTTTTAAACAGGCCACTTTCAGAGTGTTTCCACAATGAACAATATTCATCACCAATGTTATATATGGCTGACTTTCACCCTCAAATAATACCTTCTTTCCTTGGAAGGAAAAGCAACTTTCCCATCATTATAATTGAATCCAAACATCTGTCACCCACAAAGGCATGGTTTTAGAGGTTGATTAATGGATATCTGGCTCACAGAGTACACAGAATCATACTCATTTGCAACAAATTTACACACACACCCACACACATGTTTAGGCACACACACCAATACACATGGCCCAAATACTTTCCTCCAAAAACCACGTTTCCATTATCATTTCTTTGAATAAAATTAAGACAACAATAAAGAAAGCGATGTAGGCAGAATAGTAAAAAGAGCAATGACTTGGAGTCTGCAATGACTGATCATGACCTTTGACGAGCAACATAATCTCTCCAGTTCTCAATTTCCACACGTGAAAAATATGAATGATGAAACCACCTCCATCATTTAACGCTTATAACCCACCCACGACCTGACATACTCAAAAGTTTGTGCCTTTGTGTGAGAGTTCCTCTGCCAACTGTGTTCCACGAGACCTTCATCATCTTTCAGAACTCAACAGATATGCCACCTCCCCAAAGAAGCCCTCCCTGGTTCCCCCAAGCAGAATAAGCAGGTCATTCTCAATCATTCCAGAAACCTTGCATGCCATCAGTTTTGTTGCAGCTTTCATTGCATAGTACAGCAACCACCTCACCTAAACTATTAACCCACAGAGAACAGACCAGGTCTGATTGTTTTCATTTCCCTGGTGGAGAGAAAAGGAATAGCACATGAAGGTTCTAATAAAAGGTTGAAGGGAAAAACCAACTGAATGAGTAATTACTTGAATGACACAATATCCTCATAAGACATAAGAAAAGCTCCCACCTGGCCTGCAGTCTCTTCCCCTCTGCAATGCTGAGACCTTGGTCTTGCTGAAATCTGGTACTAGCCCCATTATGTTCTTGGCCCATCACCTTCAGGATACAGTCCAGATTCCTCATCAAGGCAACCTGACTCTGTCTCTTCATGGCTGAGTTGCCACCTCCTACCCCCCGCCACCTGCTATGTTCTAGGATACTCAGCCAAGGTTCCTGACACACCGTGCTCTCTCATACCTCTGGGTCTATCCCTCTCTCTTACAATCCCATCCACCTTCCTCACTTAGCCAATTCCTAACTGTCTCCAAGACTTACCTAAGATGATTTTTCCTCCAGGAACACTTCCAGGATCCCGGAATCCTCTTATTCTCTGCCTGCCAGAATGTCATGGTTGTCTCTAATAGGACCATCTGTTTGAGGGTCTGTGGGCTCCTTGTAGACAGAAGCTGGGCCCTGCTCACTTCTATCCCCTGCCCCATGCCTGATGCTGACTGGCCACTCAGTAAGCATGTCTTGCTGTGAGTGGGTGGGCAGATGAATGAAGAGTCCAAGGTGATCAGAAGAGGATCAGATTCTATAGGCCAACTCTAAAGCATGTGCATGCCACACCACCAGCTGAGGGTTTCCTTCTTGTCCTTTGAGAAAGGTTATTTTCTCCTAGACCTTAACCAGCGTCTGAGAAAAGCATTCTTAAAATCCCCCACTGCAGCTATTAGTTTTTCAAATTCCCCTTGTAATTCATTGTATGTGTATGTGCACATATGCCTATATATATATATAGTTATGTGTGCACAGACATATACACATAGTCACATATATAGGTATGTATTTATAAGTGCATACTCAATAAATACTCATTGAAGGTATGTTGCTAGGTGTCTGCAAGTTTTTGATTATCTTAATTCTAGTGTAGAGCCAGATTTTGCTTAGATTATTTCTTTTTAACCCCTCCCCTCCCTCAGCACACACACTTTTATTTTCAAACGTTGTGTTTAGTTTTATTTGGGTAACTCTTTTGCAGGCAGCTTATACTAAAATTTTAAAAATTGAATTTGATTGTGTTTTCTAGTGAGATAATGTAATTCATTTAGGTTTATTATGATTTCTGCTTTTTAATGTGTTCCATTTCTTGTGTTTTTTTTTTTCTTTTTTTGCTGCCATTTTCTACCTTCTTTTCTTCCTTCTGACGGATTAATAATGCTAGATGTCTTCCTTTTTCCTATTATTTGCTTTGGAAGTTGGAGATTCTATTACAATTTGGTGGAATGGATTGTCCCCTAGGATTTTCACTTTACGAAATCACATTTATATTTTCAAGCAGTATCTAAAATTATTCAGCATATCTGTCTTCAATCCAAATATGACACTGCTCTTAGCATGCTTCAAATGCCCTTCACACACCCCTGCTCCATCATCTGTGTTATTGCTCTAAAATTTTAGTTCCATATTGATTTTTTCTTTTTTTTAATAAAACTCTAAATTTATTCAAAATGTTAAAAGATTTTGTTCTCCCTCCAAAATATTTTACAATTTAAAAAAATAAGAACTATATCCTATTTTCTCAGCCACTGTACAAGTTGCTGTTTCCATCTCAGGACTAGTCTCTGGCCCTCCAACACTCTGTCCCTCCTTCAATCCCTCCCCTTTTATTATTGCTGTTAAGTTTGTTTATAAAACCCTCCACCCTCTCTCCTCACCCCATACCCTGCTCTGCTCTGCCCAGCCCAGCGTGGCTTCTCTTTGCGATTCCAGGCCCTTGGCTGCAGGTAAAGATGAATGGATGGGTGCGATGGACAAAGGCAATGCCTGAGGGGCAAGAGTACGCTTTGTGCTTCTGGGAGAATAATTTTTCTCTTGGTCAAGTGGAGGATCATTCTTTTTTGTCCCATGGACACCTGTTCTGAGCCAAATATTTGGCTTAGAGTTGCCCACAGCCATGCAGCTCTGCTTTTTCTGCACGTTTCTCTGGGCGTGGGTCCATGACAGACGGGTCTTATGACTGTACCATTGGTTTGCCTGTAGACTGTTAGGGACAGGAAAGGGGCACATGACTAGAATGGGGCTTGATGGAACCCAACTTCTCAGAGAGTGGGCACCAAACCCCAAGGGGGAGGTTTTGGTTTTCTAGTAGGTAAAGCCCGGGCCAACCAGGACCATGGAAGGTAGGGAAAAGGGGAGAAACGTCTAACCATATAGCTCTGGAGCGAGCCATGTTCCTTCTGAAAATCCCCTGTCCATCCCCTCCTTTATTCTGTAGGTCCCAGGAGAATTCCAAAGAGGAGGAAGAAAAATAGGAAAAGGATTCTGTTCTGCTGATGGGAAAAGGCAGGAGCTGACATAGTGCTCAGGGCTGAGGAGAGGCCCGCTGCCATCTGCAGCTGTCACTGCTTCCCTGTTCTGTGAGGGAGGTTGAGTGGGACAGAAGCCAGGCCCTCAGAGGCTTCATCAGCTCTGTTCCTTGTCCTTGACTAATAAGACTGTATGCTGGCCCCCGCTGGACACAGATAAGACCACATGGTTCTCCAGTTGTTTGCCCCTCATCTCCACAGGGCTCCAGGCGTCCTCATCCTGCCCTGTGCCCAGCTGGTAGTTGGTACCCATGCCCCAGGCGAAAACACAACCATCCTTGGTCACAGCATACCCCACAGAGGCCCCACAAGCCACTGAGGAGACAGCAGGCAGCCTGGAGATGAGGGTGGGTATGCTCTTCTCCTCAGCACCCTCCCCAAGGCCCAGCCGCCCATACTCAGCCTGGCCCAGGCTGTATGCTTTTCCTTCTGAATCCATGCAGACTGTATGGTGCTGGCCACCAGAGAAGCCCACCCAGGACTTGGTGGAATTCTTGAAGGATGTTAGGTTCTGGAGTATGAAGCAAGATTCTGTGTCCGGAGCTCCAAGCTGATGGTAGTTGGAGAGGCCAAAGCCGTACACGTGGCCCTCGTGGGAGATGGCAAAGGTGAAATAGGCACCACAAAAGGCATCCTGGAATCTCACGTGGTCCCGGCTTCCCCTGGATTTCAGCATCACACACTTGGAGACCAGGAGTCATTCAAGACTTTGCCGGCCACCACGGTTGGCAAATAACTCAGGCACACAGCCTAGCTGGCCCTGTTCCCCGCAGCCCAAAGTGTAGAGGTCACCATCAGCTGTCAGCATCACCAAGTGGTCGTTTCCTGAGGCCACCTTTACCACAGGCACGTCCAGCTGCACCTGCACAGGCACCATGCTCTTCTTCATGGGCTCCAACAGCCCAATCACACCGTTATTGTCCTGGAAGGAGCCCCAGAGGAAGACATGGCCATCCTCCGTGAGGGCTGCTATGTGACTGTCTCCTGCTGACACCTGTACCACCTTCTCTTGCAGCTCCACTTTCCCAGGGATCATCTCCGAGCCCTTCACTGATGTGTCCCTTCCCAGGGCACCCTCATCATTGCAGCCGAAGGAATAGACCCGGCCACTTTTGCTTAGACACATGGTGTGCATGCCCCCAGCCTCAGCCTGCACAACATCCTCTGGAATGGATACCAGGGCTGGCTTCTTCCTCTCCATCACATTCTCACCCAGCCCCAGCTGGCCCACATCGCCCTGGCCTAGTGTCAGCACCAAGCCGGGTTCTGTGCTGTGGGACCTGTGTGAGACTTGGCAGGAGCGGGCACCAGGAACGTGGCGGGAGGCAGCGGCCCTCGCATCCTTCACCTTCTTGCTTTTGGGGATGGCATCTGCTAGGGGGGACCTTCTTTTAGCTATGCGCTTGGGTGACATCTTCCTGTCCTCGGTGCACGTCGGCCACAAGGCCCATATTTATTTTTTCTATCAAGAATTCATTGCATCTACCAACATAGTTTACCAGTTCCTTTAATCACCATTTCTTGTTGTATTCTACTCCTCTGAATTTAGTTTCCTTCTTGCTAAAATTTATCTTTTAATGGTTCTTTCAGTGGAGGTATAAACTCTTTTATTCTTGTATGTCTGAAAATGTCCTTAATTCAAATACTCTGGAATGACAGTTAACTGGGTGCAGAATTTAGGCTCACAGCTCCTTTGAAGATGACTTTCCATTTTCTTCTCACCTCTATTGTGGTTGGTTGGAAGTCTGCTGTCAGTCTGGGTATAATTCTTTTGTAGAAGTCTTAGTCTGTTTAGGCTACTATAAAATAATCTTACAGGCTGGGTGGCTTATAAACAACAGAAATTTACTTCTCACAGTTACAGAGGCTGTGAAGTACAAGATTAAAGCTATGGCAGATTCAGTGTCTGGTAAAAGCCTGTTTCCAGGTTCACAGATGGCACCTTCTCACTGTGTTCTCACGTAGTATGTCAAGGGATCTTTTTGGGGTTTACTTTATAAAAGCATTATGGGCTGGGCATGGTGACTCATGCCTATAATCTCAATATTTTGGGAGGCTGAGGCAGGCAGATTACGTGTGGTCAGGAGTTCGAGACCAGCCTGGGCAACATGGTGAAATCCCATCTCTACTACAAACATAAAAATTAGCCAGGCATGGTGGCACTCACCTGTAATCCCAGCTACTCAGGAGGCTGAGGCATGAGAATAATTCGAACCTGGAAGGCAGAGGTTGCAGTAAGCTGAGATTGTATCACTGCACTACAACTTGGGCAACAGAGTGAGACTCTGTCTCAAAAAAAATAAATAAATGAATAAAAGTGAAAGCATTATGATCTCATTCATGAAGGCTCCATATTCATGACCTAATCAGCTCCCGAAGGGCCCACCTCTTAATACTATCACCTTGGGGGTTAGAATTTCAACATAGGAATTTCAGGGGGAAACAAAAATTCAGACCATAGCAGTAGACAATCTCTTAGGTAGACTTGGATAATTCCTCTTTAATTTTGAGCTGTTATATTTTATTTATGATTAATATTCATGTATAAACTTATTATTCTCAGCATATGATTTCAATATAAAGTTCCCATTCTTTGTTAACTCTTGAAAATTATCACCCATTGTCATTCTTAATATTGTCCCTCCTCCTTCCCTTCTACTTGTTACTTCTGAAAGTTGCATTAGATTGATGTTATAAGTTCTCAATCATTTTTCATATCTTTTAACTTCTCTTTAAATAACTATGCTTTTAATTATTTTTTTCCTTTTCATGGAGCTCAGATACTGAGGGTTGTGTTAATCACACACTTCACTTCATGACAACTAGTGTATAACAAGGTCCCTCACTTGTTTTATCTATGTGTTTATTTTATTTTACCATGATTTATTTATCTCCTCTCTCCCACAAAAGAACCACTCCTGTGTGTTTAATGTGTATTATTTTGTTCATATGTGATATTAAAATATGTATTGTTTTCTGAACATGTATTTTTAATTTATGGAAACAATTATATATGTCACACTGTATTTTGTAAGAGACACACATATTGTTGTGTGCATGTCAAGTTCATTACCTCTAATTGCTGCATATTAATGCTTGGTGTACTCCAACCAAGTGTTACTAATTCATTTCCCAATGATAGCATCCAATCTTCTCTATAGCCTTGACACTACAGATAAATCCCACTTGTATTTGTCCTCTTACTGGATTTAGAACATTTCTTTGAGATATCCCTATTCCTACCTCTATACACATATCTGTCTATCCGTCTCTCTCTCTCTGTATCCATGTATGTCTCTACCTATCTCCAGGAGCATACCTAATTTAACTAGTGCAAGATTGCCTTTCAGAATAGTAATAGCTTTTACTTCCACTAGCTATGTATGAGGTTCCTACATCCTTATATCCTAATGAAAATTTGATCCTAATCAACATTTGGCTTTATCCAACTTTGTTTAATAGTCTCCTTGCTATATATCTCTGTGTGGAATTATGCGTAAATTTTCCAATTGTATTTTCCATTTTATTAATTGTATCTTTTACTGTGTCTGGTTTATTTATTTTCATCCCATCTACTGAACTTTCAATCTTTTACTTTAAAGATTATATTTTTCATTTCATGGGCTGCTTCTTATTATTTTTTCTATGTCCACTTGTTTTTTATTCATTTTCACCAATTTTTGTTTTATAATCAACTGGTGTTTTGATTGTTAGTATTTCTTTCACTATTTCTTGGAGAACTGCTTAATATCTTTATTTTTAAATCCAACTTAAATTGTAAGCCATTCTTTCCCAGCCCCATATTCTGAATTGACTTGACTTTGCTTCATTTTTCTCTGTTGCACTTACTAATTCTTAGTGTACTATCTAAGTTAGTTTGGCTATCTCCTTCCCCTGAGCCAGGCAAGGACTTCTGTCTGCTTGTCCATGCATCTTCAGTACCTAGAACAGTACCCGGCACTGTAAATGTGTAGCTTCCCAACACTCCTATTGAATTGGTCAGTGAATGGATTGGTCTATGTTATCTTCATTTCCTCTGCGTGAATCCTTTTGGTTGTTTTGTCTGTTGGATGATTGTTATAGTGGTAGCTTTCCTCGTGTGCTACGAATTTCCTACTGTGCCCATGGTGTGGTATTGGTTTTTGTTTTAGTTGCCTTTTCTTGTCCCTGCATTCACTTCTCCTGCCTGGTGGTTTTGTTGTTGCCTTTACCCAGTCCCTGGGTTTTCTGCACCATCAATGCTCTCATATTTGTGACCCACGGTTTGCACCCATAGAGATATCACTGATCCTGTGCCCAGGCCAAAGCACAGCTTTTCGTGGCTTCCAGAGGATGAATGGATACCACCCTTCCCTCCCGCTACCCCAGGGAAAAGTTCATCATCATCTGCAGCCACAGGAAAACCATCTCAGGCTTGATTTCATGTCTGTGTGCCCAGAAGCCCAATGAACTTGTAGGTTTCACACACGGAAGCTGGTTCTGGACCACTCCCCAATAGTGAGCTTGGGCCCGGTTTCCAGTGGCAGTTGGCTTTGTGGGACCAGCAACCGTTTCTGCAGCTTTAGCCTTGGGCCATGTGAGTCCACATTCTGTCTCTTGTCACTGCTGATGCTTATTTTGTTTGTGAGTGTAGCTCTAGCTTTTCAACATCTTAAATATATCCCTAAAATAACTTTTTTGAACCACCTTATCATCACTTTGGTGAGTTTCACAAGACTATTTTGAAATGTGAAGGTCAAGTGTTGATCTTTTCTTTCTCTCTGCATTTTAGCTCCATCACCATCCTCTGAGCCCATAAGAGGCTGGCAGAAAACACTCCAAACATCAGACAACATGATTCCACCTCAAATACCCTTGCATCTGTTTTCTTTACCTCCTACTTTTTCACTGGGCATCTCACGCATCATCTTCTTTGGGCAGGATGTCTAGGTTTTGTGCCTGTATTTGTCTGCTTAAGCTGCCATAACAAAATAGCACAGACTGAGTGACTTAAAGAACATAAATTAATTTCTCACAGTTCTGGATGTTGGGAGTCTGAGATGAATGCAGTAGCAGGCTTGGTTTCTCCCATACTCTCTCTCCGTGGCTTGCAGGTGGCTGCCTCCCTGCTGTCCTCACATGGCGTTTTGCCTGTATGCATACCCTCAGTGTCTCACCCTCATCTTAAAAGCTACTAGTCAAATTGGATTAGGGCCTACCCTTTTGACTTCATTTAACTTTATTTCTTCCAAAGATTCTACCTCCAAATACAGCCACATTGGAAGTTAGGGCTTCAGTGTATAAATTTTAGGAGGATGCAATTCAATCTATAAAACTCCTACTAAGATCCTATGCTAGAATTGAACAGAAATAATGAAGCAAATAGATACTCATGCATTTGGTCTTTCTCTTCATTTAGTCAATGGTCTTAACAACAAGAATGAAGCAATGTCTTTCCTGATTTGAAGTTCATAAGCACCATCCCCTTTGCACATATGCCGTAATGTTCAACCATCTATGTGATTGTGTGTTATGACTGTATGGAGGTGGTGTCCACTGAGGTTGAACTTCAAATTATTTTGGTAAGATTAAATGCTGATTATCAGTGAAAACATCACATTACCTTGGAGTAGATGTTCTTTGATAACTAGATGTTAGCCAGGACCCTTTGTGTAACTAGATGTCAGCAAGCAAGTGCCTGTAGCATTTACAGCATATATTTACTGTTCTGCATTGAGAAAGCCACGTTTTCCAATATTCCTCATGATTTCTGGGAAGAAGTCAATATCTCAAGCCCTCCCACTTTGAGGTTCAATGTTAGGGAGTGGATTAAGAAGGATCCTACTGGGGAAAGATGATGAGAAAGAACAGGGGAGTGAGTCCCTCATGGCATATGTGCCGTGGAAACAGAGAGAGAGAGACTGGCCATCCTGGCTCAACTAAGGACCTAGGTGGCCACAAGAAGATGTGGCTGAAGCTGACGAACCTCCTACCCAGTCTCTATGGGCATGTCTCACGAACATGTGTGAGTGTAAGGGTGTCTCCTTATACATACCTACTGCATGTGCGGGTAGGTAAGTTAAAGTAGCCATCTACCCGAGTAATTTAACACTGGGAGCCCAGGCGCATTCCCCGGGGATCCACCAGTGCTGAGCATCACTAAGCAGGTCAGAGAGTCCCTCTCTGTCTCGGGTCCTGAATCACTGTTGCCATGCACCCAGAACTTTCTACATCTGACCAGGGCTTCCCAAATAGTGTTTAACAGCAGGAGAGATGCTCAGAAGAGAGTGGCACCATGGTAGTAATTGGTGAAAGTAATTGTCCTGCCTTGGGGCCTGGGCCAGACTTTGAAGCGTTTTTGGATGATCCAACCCCAGGGGTGTGGAGTATGCTACTTGGGGAGGAAAAGAGGAGTATGAACACATGCTATTTTTAAATTTAAATATTAAAAGCAATGAGACTTTTTTTGTACACCGAGCTCATGAGTTGCCACTACTATTTTGAAGTCAAAGTAATCAAGGCAAGAATACTTATTTATGGATCAAATGTGTTTAGTTAGCACTATTTTATGCCAGAACCCAAATTAGGCAGTGGATACACAGAATCAACATGGCCTGCCCACAGGGAATGCCCCAGATGGGCAAAGAAACACCTTAATCATCTGTGCTGATGCCATGTGACACAGGCAGTGTGATGAAGCCTGCAGGGCTGGGAGGGATGACTTCTTGCAGGAGGTGGCCCAAGGGTGGTGACAGGGTTTTGAGAAGTAAATAAGAGCTTGTCAGGTAAAGAGAACAGCAGAAGAGGCTCCCTTTGGTCAGGTATCAGCCAGGTGTCTTTATTTTAGTTCTCTAACAGGAAGTCTTTCATCCAGTGGGTGGGACTCGGCCAATCTGTGACCACTGGATGGTTCCAGGGGGACCCGGCAGTCACCCACCCCAGCCAATGTAAAATCTGCAGCTGGGGCATCTGAATGTTTGGTGGACTTCAGCATCAGAACTCTCTGTCCTGTGCTCAGCATGTTCCTCCACACGTAGGAACATTTCCCATGAATCTGGCCAATCTGGAGGCGGTGCTGGAGACTCAGAGACCTCCCCACACCAGCCTGGCGGGCCCCTCTGCCCAGAGTGGAATGCACCCCCGGTGGAGCCCAATCACTGGCTCCTGCCTTCATCTGCTTTTAATCACCCCCTTTCTGCAGTACATCCCATTACGTTAACAAAACATTTTTGCAATTGCCCAGTGCTTGCTGCTGGATTAGAGCTGGAAGGGTGACACATCCTTACCTGGGCACATTAGTAAATCAAGATTTTTCTAGGTCTGGGCATGCCGCCCCGGTGCTGGCCAGTCCTGCAAGGGACCTCTGACTTCCAGAGCAATCTGTTCTGTATCAGTTGAGCACTCCCTGGGCCTCAGCTGGCCGGCAGGATTCTCTGGCAGAGGTCTGTATTCTAATGAGGCTCTGTTTGTCTAAAGATCACATTTTGGTACCCTCGGGGGAGGCTGCTAACAGAATCAGGGAGCATCCTGGATCCTTCATCCCACAGTTTCTTAAGTTGCTGTCAACAGGACTTTGGCAAAACCTGCTCTTTAATTCTCTAAATAAGTTACAGGAAAAGCAGCTTTCTGTGCCACAGCCACATCAGCAACCAGGCGACCACCCCGGGAAGCCTCTACGTCCCTGGCTGAGGAGTGCTACTTGTAAGCTGGTGTTGTTTGAAGCCAGAATCTTAGTATTAGGATGTGTTGGAAAGGGAGGCATTCCAATACTACCTTCTTAGTGTTGTGCTAGAGTGCCCTGGGAGTTTTCCAAGAAGCAGAAGTATTGGTAAGAAAATGTGCAGGTGGCAGATGACTGTCCTCTCCCCTGGGGGAGGTGAGGACAGGATGCTGAGGGACCGGAGAGCGCAAGGGGAAATGTGTCCATCAATGGGCTCAGCTGAATGTCCTGGGAGTTTCTTATGCTGATCCCTGGCATCCAGGCCCCCGCTGTGAACTGTGTTTTCCAAGGATTGAATATACTTCCCTGGCAGAGGGATGAGGCAGAAAATGGGTTCCGCTGGACAGGGTGCAGGCCATGTTCCTTAACATGGGCCATGGTCCCCAGGGACCCATGGAAGGCTCCTACCTCCAGTCAGACAAGCTGTATAAATGCAGCTATATTTATCAAGCTTGTTTTCTATGATAGATCACCAATAGCTACAGAGCTTACAGCTCCTCCCATGGAGTTGGAATCTCTCTCAATCCCCTAGGATCTGGGCTGGCCTGTGACTTGCTTTGGCTAATGGGATAGTAGCAAATGTGGCACAAGCAGCGACTCTCTTCCTCACTCACTTTCCCCCTTGCTGCTCTTAGAGCCCTCCTGCCATGCAATTAAGTCTAGGGAAACTTCTGGACAATGAAAGACAGGAAACCCAGTCCCCTCCTCCTCCTCTTTTTTCTCAGCCCTTTAAATGCACTTTCAACATCCCTTTCAATCCACCAGGATGACTCAGGGGCTATGTTTTTGGTTTTGGTAGAATGGAAATGACCCCCCCATGTAATAACTTAGGGTCTGTCTGTTATCCCCACCAGACTACATGCTAGATCCTCAAAGTATGGAATATGTTCATTTGTCTTTGTAGCTCATGCTTACAGCAAAGGAGCTGACATGCAGTAGGTCTTCAAAATACATTTTTGGAAGGAAGACAGGATGGAGGGAGGAAGGGAAGGCGTGAGGAGGGAAGACCCCACCGGGACCCACACACAGCATTTTTAATGTGATAACTACATAAATAATGTTGTTAGGACTTCTTTAATTTAACACAAATTCATAAAATCTCAGATTGGGAAGAGACCTTGATATTCATAGCTGCTTTTTCATACTGACTTTTCTTTGTCTGACTCTCACGAAGGTATTGTGAAGCAGTCATACAAGTTCATTTTCATTCCTATCTGACAGTGAGGAGAATAGGGCAAAGGACTTAAATGACTTGCCCAGCAATGTGACACTGTTGTGTGTGGACGGCAGAACTCAAGCCAGGACTTCTAACTTCAAACACCCCCTACCATCCTACCTGGGGATCCTCGGGGTCAGTGCTTCCTATGTGCCAGTTACTAGAGTGACGCCTTCAAAAGTTTTGCCATTTCTACATACCACTTGCCCCTGTCACTTTATTTACTTTATTCTCTTTACATAGGTGCATTTTAACTTCCGTGTATTTATTAGATTTTAGTTAAGCTTTTTTATTTTGAGATAACTGCAGTTTCACATGCAGTTGTAAGAAATAATACCTAGAGATCTTTGTATCCCAGCTTTCCCCAATGGTAACAACTCACAAAACTATAGTACTATTAGCACCAGGGCATTGACATTGATACAGTCAAGATACATAAAATTCCATCACCACAAGCTTGTTCTTATTGCCCTTTTGTGGCCACACCCACTTCCCTAGCACTACCAGACCCTCCTTATCCTTGGCAACACTAATTTGCTCTCCATTTCTATAAGTTTGTCATTTAAAGAATGTTACATAAACAAAATCACTCAGTATGTCTAATAACCTTTTGAGATTGGCTTTCTTCATTCATCATCACTCTCTGGAGATTCATCCAGATTGTTGTATGTTAGAAATAAAAGTTAAATAAACTTCTTTTTCATTGCTGAGTAGTATTTGGTGATGGTATTCCATTGTCTTCCTATTCACCATTAAAAGACATCTGGGTTGCTACCAGTTTTTGGCTATTAAAAATAAAGCTATTATACACATCTGTGTCCAAGATTTTGTGTCGATTTGCTTCCTTTTATCTGGGAGAAATGTCCAGGACTGTGATTGGTTGCATGGTAGTTGGATGTTTAGTTTTTTTAAAAAATTGACAAACACTTTTCAAGAGTGGTGGTAGTGTTTTATATTTCCATCAGCAATGTGTGAGTGACCCCATTTCACCAGGTGCTTGCCAGCATTTGTATGGTCATAAATTTTTTTTTTTTTTTGGGCCATTTTGGATAGATGTGTAATGATATACCATGGTGGTTTTAATTTGCATCTCACTAATGGCTAACAATCTTGAACATCTCTTGATGTGTTTATTTGATAAATGTATATCTTCCTCGGTAAAATATCTCATGATTTCTTCCCGTTTTCTTATTTGATTGGATTTTTTACTGTTGAATTTTAAGACTTTCTTATATATTCTATATACTATGATGTTGTCATACATGATGTTTGCAAATATTTTCTTTCAGTCTATGGCTTTTCAAAAATTATCAATAGGCTTTTTGAAGAGCAAAAGTTTTTATATTTAAGAAGTCCAATTGATCAGTTTTTCAATTTATGGGTTGTGCTTTTGGTATCAAGTCTAAGAATCCTTTATCTCATCCCATATCCTGATGATTTCCTTCTATTTTCTTTTAAGTCTTGTAGTTTCATGTTGTATATTTAAGTTCTTTCTTTATTTATTTATTTTTAGAGGGAGTCTTGCTCTGTCACCCAGGCTGGAGTGCAGAGCCGTGATTTAGGTTCACTTCAAACTCCACCTCCTGGGTTCAAGCAATTCTCGCCTCAGCCTCTTGAGTAGCTGGGATTACAGGCACGTGCCACCATGCCCACCTAATTTTTGTATTTTAGTAGAGATGAGGTTTCACCCTGTTGGCCAGGCTGGTCTCGAACTCCTGACCTTAGGTGATCCACCCGCCTTGGCCTCCCAAGGTGCTGGGATTACAGGTGTGAGCCACTGTGCCTGGCCCATGATGTATTTTGAGTTAACTTTTGCAAAGGGTGTAAGACAGGTTGAGGGTTTTTTTTTTTTTTTTTTTGCCTATGAATATCTAATTACTTTAGCATCATCTATTAAAAAGGCTCTTTTCTCCAATGGCTGGCTTTCACATTTCTGTCAAACATTAGATAAGCATATTTTTCTGGATCTGTTTCTTGGTTATTTATCCTATTGTATTGATCTATCTATGTGTCTAGCCTTCCACCAATACCACACAACCTCAGTTACTATAGGTATACAATAAGTCTTGAAATCAGATAGACTGATTCTTCTCACTTGATTGGTCTTTAAATTTTTAAATTTAGTTATTCAAGTTTTTGTGCCTTTTCATTTAAATTTTGGAATACTTTTCCCCTGACCAAAAATATATATATATAAATCTTGCTGAGGTTTTGATAGTATTGCCTTAAACCTGTGTGTCAATCTGGGGAGAACCGACATCTTCAGTCTACTGCATCTTCCAGCCTATGGTATGTCTTTCCATTTGCTTAGATCTTCTTTGATTTCTTTCATCAGTATTTGTAATTTTCAGCATGCAAGTCCTATGCACATTTTGTTAGATTCACATCTAAATATCTTATTTTTGAGCAATTATAAATGGTATTGTATTTGATATATTTGTTTAAAATAAAACTTCATGTTGTTCCATAAATGAAAAACAGATCTCACTTCTCATAAAATAGGGAATAACTACAAAATCTATATAATTTAACTGAAAGAAAACACAGTTTTTTAAAAAATGGTCTGTGTGCTTTGTAAAATCAGCACATGGACCACCAGTCGTGCATGCGCCACACTTCGGAACACAATCAAGCCTCCAGTGGCTCATGACTCACCACACCAATAAGACATTCCTAGAATATAGCTGTGGGTGCCTTACATAAAAACTCTCAGGGCTGGGAAACTCACCACCTCGGCAGCTCATTCTATAGTCACACAGTTTTGACTGTTGAGAACTCCTTTCTTTGGCTGAGCTGAAACCTATAGTCCTGTAATTCCCGCTGGTTCCAAGTTCTGGGGTAGAGGGCCAGATGGTGCTGGTGCCTTCAATGTGCCTCCAACTATGACTTGGACAGTGTGCTCTCCTGTGCCTGCAGGATGCCACTTTCAGGAACTGGGCAGTATTTGTAAGCCCTGGAGTCTTACTAGCTGGCTTTAGATGTCTTGTCTACTGTAAGTGCTCCAACAGCCCTTCAACTGGCTGGGAGGTGACCATGACATGAGCCTTCAGTTGTGCCTCTATCCCACCATGCTGCCCAGATCTGGTAGACCTCAGGCATGTTTATCTTTGCAGCCCAGGTATTCTCTCAGGATATGATGGAGGAAATAAATCAGTTTGCTATTCATTCAACCCACCCTCAAGTGAGCAGGGGACTCTTCCAGAATCTGGGTACAGATTGAGGCATAAAGTGGAGCCCCTGCCCTGCAGGACTCAGAAACACGTGTTGGTGGCAAGCAGGCACTCACAAATCACCAGGGCTAAGGTGAACTCTATGCAAAGAGCTGCAGGCAACCAGAGGGGGAAGCAGCCACGTTTCCCTGCGGTGCAGGGGACATCCAAGAGTGCTTGATCTTTATGAGGACCTAAAAGGTAGACACGTTTATTCCCATTATATAGTTAGAAACTGAGACTTATGCATAGTTTCCCAAGATCACAAAGTCAGTAAATGACTGAAACAGTTTTGGCTTTCAAAGTCCTAGCCCCTTTTTCTTATTAAGCAAATGGAAGTGTTTGTTGAATTAACGAAAAGAGGTAGAAATGAATTCTACACTGTCTGCCAAGAAGTTTCCTCAGAGGCAAGAAAGAGCAATTGTGCTCATGTATCCTTCCATAGGGCTCTGCAGTACTCCTGCCCGGCTTGCCCTGGGAACCCCAGAAGAACACCTGCACCCACAGCCAGGGAGGATTCCCTCCCTCCCTGGGAGGCCTGGAGCCTCTTGGCATTACCAGGCTGGGCTGTTGGTTTTATTCAGTCACACTCACCCAGGGAATGACTTTCATAGACAGTTTTGTCTGAACCTGGCCCTGGGAGGCTGGGGGCTAGTAGGAGGGGTGTAAGAAAGCCTGGGGCAGGGGGAAGAGCAGCCCCAGAGTTCACAGCACGAGATATGCTGCCCAGAGAGGTCAATTAATTTGTGCAGGATACACGTCCATCATACAAGGAGCCAAGATTTGGACCTGAGGTTTTCCTGGGCCCTTCCCATATGCCCCCGGCCTCTGCAGAGATTCAGAGGAACGAATGGGAAGGATCAGCCAATCCGAGTGCAGGGTGATGGCAGAGGAGGGCTCTGCAGTGCCCTGTGAAGCCGCCCTGGGGCCCCAGGGGCAGAGGGTTTGTGTGTGTCTCTGACTTGCCCCATGGTCACTGCCAGGCCGCCTTGCCCACCTTCAGAGCTCTAGACAGAGGCCCCTTTAAACTTCCTCCCCGGCCAGGCCAAGACGCTGCAACAGCTCAGCGCGGCTCCCAGCGAACCCCGAGTGAACCCTCGGGGCTTTATTTTCATTTCTTCTTGGCAGGACGTAACTTCCTGCTTCTAAGAAAAACATCTTTAAACAGAGCCACAAACGGTTCCAGGGTGTCCCGCACATCCCCCGCTCGATGGAACAACAGCGAGATGAGCTGCGTGGAGTGGATTGGAAGCACATGGAGCCTGTTTCCTTTCAAAATCCCCCAGGGACTCGGCCTGTAGGAGCCAGGGTGTTTGATAAATCATGCTGGAAGTTTTATCAGGTCCAGTGTGTGCGAGCGAAAGCCAGAAGGGGAGGGAGGGGTCCCCTAGGGCCCCCCCAATCCAGGCCGACTGGAGGCCTAGACAAGAGGAGGGATCTGAGTCTTGAGCACCTACTGCATGCGCCTGAGGTGCTGGCTCATCCAGGGCCAGCGGGAGAAGTGCCCCAGGACCTGCCCTGAGTCCTGGGGAGACAGACACAGCTGTCATAGACCAGGCGCCACTGGGGAATGTGGCAACCAGAAGGAAGGGCTCACTGGCTAAGGGGGCTTCAGTGTTACCTGTGCACTCTCCTTGTGTGCGCCTCTTCAGACCAAGCAGAGGGGAATTTATGCAAGCCCAGGAGGAGCCTTCTGGGTTCTCTTCCTTTCTTTTCCTGCATCACGAGTGGATCAGGGCCTGGCCTCAGCCCAAAGCTTCAGGGAGCTCATGGGGTAGGGCGGGGAGGGACAGTGAGGAGCCGAGGAAGGAGGCTCCAGGGGTCTCAGGGATCTCGGCAGCATGGAAGTGAGAAGTGAAGCTAACTGAGCTTCTGGGTCGGGTAGGGACTTGGAGAACTTTTCTGTCTAGCCAAAGGATTGTAAGCACACCATTCAGCCCTCTGTGTCTAGCTAAAGGTTTGTAAACACACCAATCAGCACTCTGTAAAAATGGACCAATCAGCACCCTGTAAAATGGACCAATCAGCAGGATGTGGGTGGGGCCAAATAAGGGAATGAAAGCTGGCCACCCCAGCCAACCACGGCAACTCGTTCGGGCCTCTTTCAATGCTGTGGAAGCTTTGTTCTTTCCCTGTTCACAATAAATCTTGCTACTGCTCAGCCTTTGGGTTTGCACTACCTTTATGAGCTGTAATACTCACGGCGCAGGTCTCCAGCTTCATTCCTGAAGCCGGGAGATCACGAACCCACCGGGAGGAACTAACAACTCCGGATGCGCCACTTTTAAGAGCTGTTAACACTTGCGGCTTCAGTCCTCAAGTCAGTGAGACCAAGAACCCACCAGAAGGAAGAAACTCCGGACACATCTGAACATCTGAAGGAACAAACTCTGGACACACCATCTTTAAGAACTGTAACACTCACCATGAGGGTCCACGGCTTCATTTTTGAAGTCAGCGAGAATCCACCGGAAGGAACCAATTCCTGACACAGAAGCATTACCCTGTCTGAAGGAAGCCGGTGCTTCTGCCACTGGAAATCTGAGCCAGCTCCACCATGTTTGACCTGGAAGAAGCCTCACCAGGAAGAACAGCGCAGCTCCATCAAGCTGTGGCGGGGGTGAACAACTGGCCTGTGAACTGTCACGCCTGGATGTTGGTCACATATAGTTACCAGGTTTGTAACTTAGCTTCAGAGTCTTATAAACAAATATTCTTTACAATATAACATGCCCTGCATTATTAATTTCCTTGCAATCTCTAGAAAGCAGTATTGCTCCTAAGAATTTTACAGAGGCTCTTATATGACAGGAAAGGGTGCTGAGAGCAATGAACTTTGGGATCAGAGAGTAATGGTTTCAGTGGCACCTTCTTGGCTGACTCATTTTCAGTCTCAGTTTTCTTACCTGTGAAATAGGAACAAGGACACCAACCTTAAGGATTTGGTGCGAGGGTTAGTTATTTATGGGTCCTTATTTACAATAAGGTGAAGGTGACTTATAGATACATAAAGTAGATTAAAGTGGCAGAAGAATAAAAGAAGGAAGATAAGTAAGAGAACAAAAAATGAATTCAGTAATAACTAAAAACCACGTGCCATAATAATACTTCATTTTCTGAGAGTAAAGAACATTTTTTTTTGAGACGAAGTCTTGCTCTGTTGCCCGGACTAGAGTGCCGGTGGCTTTATCACGGTTCACTGCAACCTCCGCGTCCCAGGTTCAAGCAATTCTCTGCCTCAGCCTTCCGAGTACCTGGGATTGCAGGCACCCGCGACCACGCCTGGCTAATTTGTTTGTATTTTTAGTAGAGGCAGGGTTTCACCATCTTGGCCAGGCTGGTCTTGAACTCCTGACCTCGTGATCCACCCGCTTCCGCCTCCCAAAGTGCTGAATTACAGGTGTAAGCCACCGCACCCGGCCAGAACATTTTTATCTGTAAGGATTCTTACCCGCATAAGAACGGGGCCCTGCACGCTCTGCAGTTCATGGAGGTCATAGGATCAAGCAGACCAGGTCCCCACAAGAATCTCAACTGTTCTTGATACCAGGATGAGGTGGAAAATAAGCCTGGTAGTCTTATTTAATTTTATTTAATTATAAATTGACAAATTGCATTTGTATGTATTTATGGGGTACAAATACATACAATTTATGTTGTATGTATTTTATTATTTATTATTTGTATGTATTTATGGGGTACAAATACATACAATTTATGTTGTATGTAGTGATGTTACGATTTATAAATACTGTTGACCCTTGAACAACGTGGGTTTGAACTGTATGGGTCCACTTATATGCAAATTTCCTTCTGTCCCTGCCACTTTGAGACAGCATAGCCAACACTTCCTCTTCCTTCTCCTCAATCTACACAACATGAGGACGACAAGGGTGAAGACCTTTCTGATGATGATCCACTTCCTTTTAATGAATAGTAAATGTATTTTCTCTTCCGTATGATTTTCTTTATAACATTTTCTTTTCTCTGCTTTAGTCTAAGGATGCAGTACATAATACATAAAATATACAAAATATGTGTTAACTGTTTATGATATCAGTAAGGCTTCAGGTCAAGAGTAGGCTATTAGTAGTTAAGTTTTGGGGGAAGTCAAAAATTATACACAGATTTTCCACTGCCTGGGGATTTGTACCCCAACCCCCATATTGTTCAAGTCTCAACTGTACAAGGTAAAATAATTAAATCAAGATAATTACTGTATCCATCTCAAAAATCATTTTTGTGGTGAGCATAGTAAACATAATAATAATGCATTATACATTTCAAATTCACTAAGAGTAAGTTTCAAATGTTTTCACCTCCTGGTCTTTGTACAGAGATTGTGATGTAAGATTGTGAATGAAGTCCCAGGGCAATTCTATCAGTTTCTTCCATGAGGTAATCTCTCAGCTTGGAAAAACAGCATCAAGCAACTAGTGAAAGTGATTCTCTGTGCACTCCAGGTCCCCGACTGCTTGCTGAGCTGACTTGATATAGATGTTGGTTTCACAATACTGGGAAGCATGAAATAGCTGATGAACTTTAAAGAAATCATCCCTATCACATGTCAACAAATTAAAGGCTGTCCTCTCCAACAGCTACAGGATGGGCAGCTGTTCTCTGTTGCTGATTAAATGCAGACCCATAAACTTTGGCAAGAAGTTGAGTGGAGGAAGTGTTGGTTGCCTCCTGAGGAAACGAAGATGCCTAACAATGACTTAGGCCTGAGTCCTTGCTCAGGGGTGTGTGTGTATGTGTTCCACAATCCTCCGTAGAAAATGATTTTGGATCCACCAGAAAACACAAACTATGACGGATGACCAGAGCTCTAACATTTGCACTCCTTACTAAATGAACACGATCATTTTAGTTTTGGGAATGTTCAGAGCAAGTGAAATCAGTTAAGCATCCCTATCAAAAAGACTCTCCAGAAAGCACCTCACATTTGAACTTGAGAAAGCAAATTTTTAGTGAAATGATTTATTTAAACAAATCTTTGTTTATAAACCTCTTGGGATGAGGATTGTCTACAAAACCATAACTTGAATTTGAGACTAGTTGGTCTTACTTTGAAATAAGGCAGAGCTACAACGCTTAGCTGTTTGAGTCACAGCTAGAGATGGCACACTTCATCCTCCACCTAGAAGATGCATGTGTTCATATTACCTACATTCTCCATACCAGGCAATGATGTAGCCACCTTAGCTGTGAATGGTATAAGATAATTAACAAATAAGTGTTAGAGAAGTGGTAATTGTAAGTTCTAGAATATATTACTTGAGTGCATTAATATTTTTGCTTTTCTTAATTTGTGGGAATTGCTCCATTCCAAATGAATGAATTATTTTTTTAACAGTAATACCCTTAGTAGTAAAAATCCAAACAATGCTGTAACTATAGAATAAAACCCTCCCTCTCCCTCCCACCCTTCTTGCCAAGGGTAATAACTTTCCAAAGTTGCTGCTTTTACTTTTTCTGGCCCTGGTTTTCATAGCTCTAAATAATATGTTCAGGGCCCTACTTCTTGATCTGCCAACTCTCAACAGTGTCTCTTGGCTCCTCTCCATTAAAAAAAAATTAAATTACATACATCAAATTTTACTCAGCCCAAACTTTATTTATATATGTGTGATTATTTTGGTTCTCTTTTAGTTCTTTTGTTCTATGACTTTAAAATATGTCAAAGCTATTTCTTGATCTCTATTTACAGGGCACCTTTGACTCTCCACCATGTACATTGAAGGAATTAAAACCTTTGTTTTCCTGTTCTTCCCCTTCCCTCTCCATCTCATCATCTGTCAATTCTGTTCTTATCTCAAGCTGTAAGGTTTATAATATTTTCATTCTCCTCTGTCGGTATACCATATTTTATCAAATCTAATATGCCACATAATTGTTTGTTTCATTAAATTAAAAAAATGCTGTCAATGATACTTTATTGATTACAGAATACATCCCATTTTCAAGTAGGCTAAAATGTGAGGGGGGGAGTGCTGTTAGATTTTATAAAAGATAATTAGTCTCCTGTACTTTGTAGGTAAATTCTAAAAATAAAAATAAACTACTTTTATGATATCGTTGTGTAATATTTCAGTAGAATGGATTAGGATCATCAAAGAGGGATATAAGCTTTTGTCACTAAACCAGTGCTACCCACATGGAATGGTTAGATGTCAAAAAGATTCTTTTTTTACAGCCTAAATTTGTCCTAAATCATGCACCATTTTAATGTTCTTCATGTTGAGCTCTGATTTTATGTTTCTTTCCTAGACTGTCTGTGTATATATTTTAGCATTAAAAATAATATTTTGTATTCACCTTATCACAAAATTGTTTGGATCCTAAATCAAAATATGTGTTGTAAAAATTCCACATTTGTCTTCGAACGTTCTTCTAGGGACTTTCTGGTTGGACCAGTTGGTTTCTAGACCTGCCACATAGCTGCTGTCCTTAGATTCTCCCAGTACTGAGCACCATTTGCATCTTCATTTTGTGGAAAGCATACATTTTCTCTTTTGGAATTGATCCCTTCTTCGTTGTTTTGTAGTACATCCTCAAGTCATTTTTCTTAGAAGAGTGGGAAGAAAGTGTATTTTTACAGATCTAGAGATAACTGAATGTGTTCATTTTCTCTGCTCCCCCACCAAGCCCCACTGAAATGTCAGTAAAGTGATTTTGAAAAGCACAAACTTTTTTATAAAAAGGAGACAGGAGAGTAGTTAATACCAACAAAATGTTGTAAGCTAAAAAGGAGAAGGATAAACGGTAAGTGGATGAGCAGAATCCCAAACCTCAAATGGCAAATGTCTGAGCAATCCAACCCACCCCTGAACACCCACAGCTGCAAACTGGAGCCCCTTAGTTCACCTTGGTGCGAGGGGAGAGTGAGAAGGGGCTGCAGACAGGGTTTATTAACAGTGTATTTAGTTTTGTAGATGTTTCCCTCAAGAATCTGAATATCTTTGGCTGTATGGCCCTATTTATGAATAAATTATGATTAAATATGATTATGATTAAAGAGTCAGGCACAGCCCTATGCTGATATGTCCTCTCTTCTTATTCTCACTGCTGTTATGACATTTTTCATTTCTGTGTTCTTTTTTTATCATTAGAAATTCAGGGAACATCAAAGATAGGTAGGTGGATTGATAGATGATAGATAGATAGATAGATAGATAGATAGATAGATAGATAGATAGACAGACAGAACCAGTCAATGATTTTGAACCAGTATCACTGCTGGAAACATTTAAGGTCATATTCTGTCAAGAGATAATTCTTCCTGGCTCATGGTTCACGTTTGCGAGTTTGGCCCATGATTCAAAAGCAAAACTCTTTGTTGACCTTATGTAGTTTTTGTTCATAAACAAGTTACATTGAATACATTAAATGTCATTGAAATGCAATGAAATTCATCAACAAACCAACGTAATCATTATGTTACCCCAAGTGGCGGCCAGTTGAACATTAGTCTGTGTGTTAAGTCCCCTGGTTCTATGTGGAAAACATTGGCTTGGAAAACCCTGACCCACAATGTGTCAACCAAGAAACAGGACAACGTTTGAATCATGTATCTTTCGATTAAATTTGCAGGCAACAGAAAGTCGTCTTTTTAATGACAGGATTCCCTTTCTCAAACCCCATGGGACCATGTCTATCGCATTAACGAGGGTGAGTGAGGGATTCAAGAGAAAAGGCCAACCCCTGGTTGTGAAGCCTTTTAATGGCCTGGGTGTTTAATCAACTCCTCACGCTGAGGAACTGCTACTCGGTTGGAGGGTGCTTGCATTAGTCACGGGCTGCCACAACAAAACATCACAGGCGTGCAGCAACAGAAATCTCCTTTCTCACAGCCTGGAGGCTGGAACATCTAAGACCAAAGTTCTGACAGGGTTCCACGTCCAGTGGGGGTAAAATGAGGTTATAAGGTTGAAGACTTGATCTGATAGAACTGGTGTCCTCATAAAAGACAATGAGACACCATCCCTCCCTCTCTCTCTTTCTACCATGTGAGGACATAGCAAGAGGGTGGCCATTTGCAAGCCTGATGTTGTAAAAGTCCTCGCCTAGTTAGCTGACCCTATCTATGCTCTCTAACCCTCCCTGTGCTGTGCTTTCCTTAGAAACCTTGGGTTTCCTTGGTGACTCTTGTGCTTTAAAGCACTTCCCACACACTCATACACAGAATCACACACAGCACACAGACTCACACGCACATACAACATGCACACACTAGCTGCCTAGAGGCAGATCTTCACCTCTGAACCACCAGTCCCAGCCCACTGAAAATTTACTTAATGATATGTGGGAAAGCACATTGCTAATGGTCAATTTCTGTAACAATTAAATCCTATCAAATATCCAGCTGAGAATAGTACAACACAAACATGGTTCTGCCATTGAATTCCTTCTAGCAGTAGGATTTTTACTCTGATAAGAAAGCATAGTTGTGCTTGAAATTTGCTGAGGGTCGATCTTAAGTATTCTCACTCCAAGAAAGAGAGAGAGAGACAAAGAGAGAAGGAGAGGGGAGAGAGAGAGAGAAAAGGAAAGAAGGAAGGGAGGGAAGGAGGGAGGAAAGGAAGGAAGGGAAGGAAGGAAGGAAGGAAGGAAGGAAGGAAGGAAGGAAGGAAGGAAGGAAGGAAGGAAGGAAGGAAATGGTAACTATATAAAGTAATGAATTTATTAACTTGATTGTAGAGATTATTTCACAGTGTATATGTATATCAACACCAAGTCATACATGATAAATATATACAATTTTCATTTGTCCATTATATCTTAGTAAAAATGTCTCCAAAATGATGGGACAGTGCGTCACGCTGGGCTGGAGTGGCAGCAAAAGGCCTGCTCTGCCTGGCGTTTGAACTGCCTTCTGTCCCACTTGCTACTCCCACCCTGTCTCCAATGTGCCCAGTGAAGAGCCATTCATCATGTCCCTGGGTAGTTCCACTGCTGGGAGGGTCGGCGAGTGCCTCACAGGCATCTCCATTGTTGGGGACGAGGTAGAAGTGTGACTGGAAGACATGTCCAAGAGCCCAGAAGCTGAAACACCAGTGATGGTATCTGTTTGATTTTCCTATGGTCAATTAGCCTTTATTTCTAAATACTTTGGGGTCACAGTGCTTCCATCAAGCAGCCCTTCCAAGCAGTGCCCGCCTCTTGAGGACAATGATGGACTTAATGAAGATTGATGGCCCAGGGAACCCCCACTGGGCCCCCTTCCCCACTGTGGGAAGAGGGACTGTGCAGAGCCTTAGGGGGCAGATGCCAGCTGGCGGCTGCATCCGCAATTCCTTCTTGCTCAGACCCTTAGCAAAATTGGCTGTCTTACTGATAGCCTTCATAAGCAGGTGAAAAATAAACCCTAATTGGCTTTGTTTCTTGATCCTAGCCCTGCCTGTCTCCAAACACCTTCCACATGCCCTGAAGAAATTTTCAAATGCAAATGCAGACCCTTGGGTCAGGCCCTGGCTTAATTACCTTTTATTACTCCCTTCGGGATACAAATTGAAGCTGGCACATAGGACTTCTCTGATGAGGCTCTGATCTCTTCTTCCTCACTTCCTGCCCTGCCACCCTTGGCATTTCAGCAACCCTGAGCTAATCCTAGTTCCCAGCCCGTGCCGCCCTGTCTCCTGCGTGGGGACTATGCTGCTGGTGTCCAGGTGCCTGCCAGGAAGCATTTTCCTCCTGGCTGCCCAAGAAGCCGTGATCATCCTCTTTTCTTTGTTAAGCCTCTCCTGACCTCAGCAGAGCCAAATCCCTCACTCTGCTGTCATATCTTACGTCTCTCCCTTCCTATGTCTCATTGTTTTGTGTACCACATTGTCCTTGTTTAGACCTTTAGTCCCTTTGTTCTAATTTCCAAAGGGCTATGTGCTTATTATAAAACAGAAAGTACAGGAATGCATGCGTTTCAGAAGGGACCTGCCCTACAACTCTGCTAATGCCAGTGTGCATTTCAGTTTTTCTGTAATTACCTGTCTCTCCATGCAAGGGATACCCCTGGGGGCGGGGGAGACACCTCCCACCTGCTGAAGCTGTGCCCAGGAGCAGTGGGTGGTGCAGAGCTAGGCAGAACATATGCTAGGAACCTACTCATTCTGGAGATTCGTGTCTAACGCCCATGAGCCCCTGTTCCAAAGTCCCCAATGCCTGTGCATCTGTCCCTGACAGCTCCACCCTCCTACTGATAAGATCCTGGAAAAGGGTAATGTGAGATAAATTTCATGACACATTCAGTGCACAGAACAGCTTTCATGCTGCAGATGTTTGGCTGGGATAGACACTGAGAACTCTGATTTTTAAACCCACAGGCTCAACGAAGATGTGTAAACGCAGACCTCTGACGGGCCGCATGTCACAAAGAGCAGGGTAGGAAAACAATGAGTGGTGGACTCTCCCAGAGCTGGAAGGCTGACTGAGCTGAGATTAAATGCTAGGCCAGTCCGATGCCTAAACACATGCCCATTGCTCTGCAATGATTCCCACCCAACAACAAACAAGAATGAGATTATTCTGATGGGACTCAGTGCCCAGTGCTGGGGACTGACATGTAGACAGGTTATTGCACAGCAGGGTGGCTCACATGGTGGTGGCTTTGGTGAGGGGCTGTCAGCACTTGGGTGGGTCTGTAAGTGCTTCGGAAAGTCAGAGATTGTCTGCAATGTGCTTTCCACACATTGTGTGATCCTTCTGGCCTTTTCTAGGCCAGATGGTCATTAACCTTGAACATATGGGATATAGTCTTGGCTGAATGTCAACAGTTGACTTGGTCTCAAAGTATCATTCATTTGAAGTATTTAAAATAGAATGCACTTAGTCAACAGGGCTTTGTTTTAAAAGTAAACAGGTGGAAAATAACAGATCATGCTTCAAACACCAGCAGAGTAGTAGCACATGACAGTATGACCTATGTGTCACCAGGCTTCATGGAAATGGTCCACATGGTTCTAATCACTCTACGTGCTCTGGCCACTCCAGGATGTGAATAGTTTCTAAATGATGTGCATACTCATTTGCAAGGTCCATGGCCAGCCCAGAAAAATCTCTGCCTGAATCACTGAGGGAGAAGCCAAGAGAACCTGGTTACAGATACAGATTTTAAGAACTGGCTTCATCCCACACTTCCCAAATTGTCCACATGCTTTACAGTCCCCGACTTCACAGCCCATCTTCCTGAAGGCCTTCTCAATAGCCTCTCGCTTCCTCTTCGATTTCTCATTTCCTTTCCCCCTTAACAGGTTCTGCTGGGAGGAAAACGAGAGTCTGTGGAAGTGAGCCAAAGAATCTTCCGCTTGGGGAACATTCACTGATGCTTCAAGTGCTGGGAGATCTGTACCTCCCAAATGGACCATGCCAAGCTCTTTCCCTTTAATTTCAGAGGCGCACAGTGCAATTTACAGAAAATCCACTCCATGTGTTTCTGATCCATCTCCTAGCAGCTCATCCAAATGTTGGGTTTTAAGGGTTTGTAGATATGCACAATGCATTTGGAGTCAACTTTACAAGCCTCCCATGCTTTCATTTGTATTGAGAGAGGAAGCCGGGTTTTGCCAAGAGTAAATGAATTGGCATCTCCAAAGGTTCATGTTGGGTCTGTACCCTTGAAGCCAGAAGGCTTGAGTTTTCGAAAGCTCAGCCTCAGAGAAAGTGCCCTCATCTCTGACCAAATGCAGTTTCAGAGGAGAGGCTTTCATTGGGCCACTTGAAGCCTTCTCATCCTTGGCCTCCGCATATTTCATGCTCATTCATTACAGCTTTCCTTAGAGCACAGCAGTGTTAGGACAGAATCTCATAGCCCTGAAGGAGCTCATCAGTCATGGTCTTTGGGGGTAGTTGAAATGAAGCTTTGAGCCCAGAACTGATGGCTTTGCCTTTCGTTTTGAGGTGTTGCATAGCATCTGGAGCAAGAAGGGAGGAGTGTGATGGCCCCAGAGTTAACAGGTTGAATCAGCCTCCAGACTGTCAACACATACTATCCACAGCTGCTGAGATTCAGGGAAGAGGGACATGAGTGAGGATCTGAACTCAGCCCTTCCCATCTTAGTGTTACCAGCCTGGAGGAAGAAGGGAAGGCAACACGGTTTTTCTGGAGAGCCATGCACGAGAAAGATAAGAGGGAGGGGCAGCTAGACCACCCCCAGGACAAAGCAGGCTGCACATCCCTTCCAAGTGGGGCATTGCAGCAAGAGTATGGAATGTGCTACTTAGGGTCTGTTCAGATCTTCTCCTTGGCTTTGTAGCAGATACAAAGCGTCTGTGTAAAGAGGGAAACGTGCATCAACAAGGCAAATGCAAGGTGCTGGGAACCGCTCTCAATTGCACCCTAGCCATGGGCCCAAAGGGCAGCTGCCAAATATGGTACCAAGCTGGTGGACTTGGGAGCCAGGTGAGTCTGGGTTTGCATCCTGAATCTCCCCCTTAGTGGTCATGTGACCTTAGGCAAGTCCGTGCACCTCAGTTTCTTCCTCTGTAAAATGGGTATAGCAAAATCAACCTCTGGTAATTGGAAAGGTACAAGAAAACACACAAAGTGTTTCATAGAGGATGTTATTATAGGGCTGTTAGCAGATGAGTACAGTTCTGCAGCCCTGTGAGTTGGCTAGCTGAGTCAATTGTAGGTGACTCTATTTTCCAATTTGACCATTAGGCCTTAGTCCTGATGAAGGGAGTCGAGGTGGGGCTTTAAGAGTTCACACAGTGGTATATGCGGATCAGGGAAAGATCGTTAGTTTGGGAGTCTGAAACTCTGAGACCTAGGTTTGAGTCTTAGCTTTGTGACTTTAGGCAAGTTGCTGAACCTCTCTGGGCCTCAGCTGCTTTATCTGAATAAATGGGACTTATGACAAGGATTTCATGAGAAAACCCATGTGTGAGTGGATAGAGTGCTAGACAGGGGTCACAAGGCCAATGCTTACATGAGCCAAGTAGGTGAAGGAGTGAGAGCCCACCTATGGGTAGAAATAGGGAGTGAAGTCATGGGGAAGGAGGGTGGGGAGAGGGCACAAATACCATCACCCTACCAGAAGGAACCACACTGACCATGCACGCTAACCAGAGCAGGCAGCCCTGAGGAGCCAGGATGCAACCTCTGGACAACAGTGCCCATCACTTTATATTGTGTGCAATTATGAAAAGTCCATGGCTAAGGATGGAAATCTCCACTGGCTGCCCAGAAGTCAGACAGCTGGGAGAACATCAGAAGAGGCCATTTATCAGAGGGTGCATGCCTCTCTGTCACACTGTGCTCTTAGGCAAGCCCTTTCCCTTGCTCAGCCTTAGCTTCCTATCTATAAAACAGGGTGTTGGTGAAGATTAAGGAAGAAGGCAGACACCAGATACCTGGAACACGCTGGGCCCTCAGCAGTTGTTTTGGTTTTTCTTCCCCCGCAAAATAAGTCAAACGATTCCAACTTTCTTTCTGATGGCTAGTGCAGACCTTCCTTAATTTCTGTGGCTGACCAGTGTGGTGGCTCATGCCTATAATCCCAGCACTTCGGGAGGCAGAGGCAGGAGGATATCTTGAGGCCAAGAGTTCTAGACCAGCCTGGGCAAGATAGTGAGACCCTCCCCCCCAATCTCTCCAAAATTTTTAAAAAATTAGCTGGGCATGGCGGCATGCACCTGTAATCCCAGCTACTTGGAAGGCTGAGGAGGGAGAATCGCTTGAGCCCAGGAGGTTGAGGATGCAGTGAACTACGATTGTGCCACTGAACTCCAGCCTAGGTGACAGAGTGAGTCACCTTCTCAAAAAAAAAAAAAAAAAAAAGTCTGTGGCCATATATTTATAAAAGAAAATGTGTGGGTGCAGATGAGGTCAGACTGAAGGCAGCCTCGAAACAGCTCAAGGAGAAAACTTAAATCTGGCCCTGGTGCACTTTAACTGCTCTGTTCATTCAAAATAAAAATGCACATCAATGTGAGCGCTCTCCTGTCTCCCAGGCTGCCAGCCCAGGGCTGGAGGAGGAAGGCCCACTTCCTCGCAGGCCCTGCTAGAGATTGACTCCAGGAAGGCCGCTCTTCCATCCCCCTGGCATGTTTTGCTTCTGGAGGTCCCGCCAGTGCCTAACAGAGCCCCTATTCATGCCACCTCTGAGGAGTAACAGAGCATTTCACTATTGCGTGCACAGGCTCCCAGAAATCAGGTTTACAAAGAGTTATTTTCTTAAAGACAGATTTCTTTAAATTCCATTTCCTTCTCTTTCACCCATGCCCAGCCCCCATATCCTTGTGATTGAACCAGAGGCTCTGTGGCCAAGCTTTTCTTGGATCGTGTGAATCAAGATCAATAAATATCCATGCTGCAGCATGACTGGCCCGGCGCCTCGCTGTGCTCTGGGATAAGGGCCCGGGCTGTGTGCAGCCGTGTGGCCCTGGCATGGGCCTGCCCTGCTTCTATACACGTCTGTGTTGAGTGTGGGCTCCTGGGTCCCCAGCTCCCAGAGAGTAAAGACCCCTCCTAGGGGAAAACTAACCTAGAAGGCACCTTCCTAGGGGTGTTACCAGTCTCAGAGGTCTGGTGTCCAGGGTGGATTTTCAGGCCGTGTGATCCACAGTTTGATTTCAGGTGTTTCATGAGCTGTTGCAGACTTAGCTGCACAGATGAGTTCTTCAACACCAGCACCGTTCCTTGAAAAAGTCAAGAGAAACCTGTGCTCCCTGTCTCCCTTTCCTCGCTCCCTGTCCTGTCTTTAACCCGCTCCGATGAGGTGTTCACTCTTACTGTCCCACCAAAACTGCTGCCATCTTGTCAAACCCAGGGTTCCTCATCTGACTCAATGCCTCAGCAACGTTTTTCAGTCGATCACTCCATCCTTCCCAAGCACTCTCATTGTGTTTCCACGGAACCACAGAGGACCACAGGGGTCTGTCTGCCTTCATCTCCCTGGCTGGCTCCTTCTTTCCTTCCTGACTCCTTAAGATGGGGGATCAAGGGCTCAGCCCTCAGATCCCACTCTTCACGCACGTGTGCCCCCTAGGTAACCACATTTGGGCCTGTGGCTTCGAACACAGTCTATGCTACTGGTATCCCTAAATTTATCATTTCAGCCCAGGCCTTTCACATAGACCCAGTTCAAGTCACCATTCAAATATCCATTTGGAGTCTCAAACTCAGTATGATGGTCACTCTAGGTGCAGTCCCCACATTGCAACACATACCTACTCAAAATATACTCCTCTCTATGCACATGCTTTGCTTTCTTTTCTTCCCACAAACTGAAATAGATTTTTAAAAATTTATTTGCTTATTCCTTGTCTGTCTTCTCTGCTAGATCATAAGTTCTACAAGGAAACAGACTTTCCTATTTTATATTTAATTTGGCCTTTGTAGTCCTAAGAACCATCCACTCCACTCAACCACTTGCTGGGATTTAATAAGTGAGTCAATAAAATAACACTGACTTTTGTAATGTGAATGTGATTCTCTTTCTAGTTCTCTTTAGATTCTCAAAGGCATGTCTGAACACTGCTCTAACACATGATAATTTCACTGTTTAACAAAGAGAGAACAGTTTCAGTCTGAGAAACTTGGCAAAACAGTGTCCTGCTAGAATTTAATAAACTTGCTTTATTTTCATTGTATTTTAAAATATAGTTCCCTTCTACTTATGGCAAGTATTAATAGTTTCCTATTTATACTTGTGGTATAAAGTTTCCTTTTAAATTCTATTTATGCAGGCAGTATGAGTGGATCAATTTAAAGAAACTATTAAGTAAATCATAGAAGGCTGGACATTGGCGCTGAATGGCTGAGGGTACGGAAACACTGCACAGATCTTCAAGTGTCTGGGAGTGAAGGACCAGATATCTTGAGCCAGACAGGTTTTGGACTCAAATGGTCAGAGCCTAATTCATTTAGCAAGGACCAGCTCATCTGCACTATTTCAAGTTAGAAAGCATATGGAGGTTGACCAGCTGCCTCCCTTGCCAAACAGCTGTCTAAGCCTAGGTAGACATGTAAATATTTGAAGAGGCTTGGATGGGGGGTTGCCCCACTCAGAGGACATAGTTCACACAAGAAAGAGATTCTGTTCAACCTCTCACCTCACCAGGTGCCCTATGAGCACACATCTGGCCTCCAGGTGTCCCCCCATGTGGGCAGACCCTGGACCTAGAGGGCTCGGTGGCTGGACTTGTCCCATGACATCCCTGCCCCATTTCTCACATAGGGAGTCTGGCCAGGAGACTCTGACATAATCAGAGTCTAGCAGCAGAGAAGTTATCCTCAGGACCTGGCACCGCTGGGCCTCCCCAACCCACCACCTGGGCAGAGGGAGCTGACAAAGACCGCAGTTCCCTTTCCTCACTCCTCACACATTAGTTCCAGATGCCCAGAGATCTGGAGCACACTGCCGTGATGAAAACTAGTTGCAAGAGTCAGCACTGGTCCCTCCGCCCATCTGCCTGCAGCTCTGAAGGTACAGCTGTATGTGGCAAACAGAGCAGCCATGACCACAAACTGCCAGGACTTCACAATTGGCTTTGTAGTTTTGTCTGAGGGACAGTCCAGGTTTGGAGAAGTCCTAGCCTATCACAGGTTATATTTCCCAGGCTTGTTTCATTATATGGGGCTCCGCAGCCAAAAAAGACCTCACATTTCGGGATCATGAAATCCCGCCAGGACGGGTACATGACGTTCCAGCAAGGCCAAAGGAATCACTCAACATGCAAAGCACAGCCTCTCCCTGGAGCCAAGGAGCCAGGGGCAAACCGGGGTAGCCCCTCTGTGGTTGGAGGGCAGAGGGCCTCACACAGAGGAGTCAGGGTGAGGGACAAAGTCGGGGGCAGAACGACCCCCAGGGAGTACACAATGAGGTGGATACCACATGAGTGGGCCCAGGACAATTTTGGTGCCAAGGAACAGGCGCCTTTTAAACAGGCCCCTCCCTAGAGCAGAGCCCAGCAATGAAATGCAATGAAAATGAAGCCTCCGGAGGTGCAGGCACAGGACAAGCCGCAAGAAGAGGAAGGAACACAGGAAGTGCTCCCAGCACCTGAGGGGCCATGTCTTCTAAACTCACCAGCAGTGCAGCAGCCCACCGCTCTCAGAGATATAGCCACCTGCCCCTCCCAGGGATGGGCACCAGGCAGCTGGATCATCAGTATGTTTTATCTCCAGCCAGTGGGTAAGTCTGCTTATGGGCCTTGGCCTTGTTTTATGCCTCTTTGGGCTCACCACTTGTGCCTAATGCCAGGTGCGTATTGAGTCTGGGGTGATGAACTGGCAGGACTTAACTAGGGAAACCCCGTTGGGCCACTCCCGAAGCTACTGCAGGCCACAGACCTAGACATTCAAAGGGAGCAAATTGCTCTTCCTATACCGCTACTGAGGCTGGGTTGGACCCTTTGGTGACAGGTGGTGTAACCATCCTGCAGAGGCCTCCCCTGCTCTCCAGCAAATGTGGACTTTCCAAGTGCTCACTTCAGAGGGAAAGGATAACGTCTTTGACTTCATGGCTCTGCAGCATCCGCGAGAGGTGCAGCTGGAAAACCAGGGCCAGAGGCTGCAGAGGGGTGACAGATGTCACCACCTCACCATACTGGAGTCAGATGGCTGCAGAGGCCAGCACCTCTCTGTCCACCAGCCACACCCCTGTGTCTGGGTTACTTTGCCTGGAGGGGGCTACAACGAGGTGCCACAGGGACACTACCTGGGGCCCGGAATGTATCTTGCTGCCTGAGATAGGGCTGCACAGGGCCAGCGTGGGCATGAGAGAAGCTATGGACTGTAGCACACAGGGCAGAGCATGGGCTACAGCCCTGTACTGTGTCCTGGGTAAAGTAACAGCTGCGGGCCCTTGCCCTCTTGCATGACATTCTCACCCTCACAGTGGGGAGGACAACCTGGGCTCCTGAGTGGACAGCACCTCATCTGGCGCCCAGTACTGCCTAGCCCAGTTCCCCGGACCTGAGTGCTTGTGTGCAGGTCTCACCGAGGGCCATGAGCCCAACTGTGCTGCAGCCTCCGCCCCTGAGATCTGCTATTCTTGCCGCATTGGCAAGCTTGGGTCTTCCCTGAACCCCAGCCAGGGCCTCGACCCCTGTCTTGCCCCTACCTGCCCCTCTCTCCAGGGATTCTGCTTCCATCACCACCCGGTTACTGCTTCTTCTAGGCAGGCCACAATCACTGCAGAGGTGCAGGGCTCTGAGCCCTGCTGCACCTTAACTCCTTTCTGACCTGGATCCCTCCCCACCTTCCTCTCTGGGCTCTGGCACAATTTCTCCTGCTACACCTTGCACCTCTCCTCACCTTCAGCTTGGTAACTTGCAGCCACATACAGGAATCACTGTTTTCACAGAGGTTTATGCATTTACATAACCTACAAGGGTGAAGTTTGGGCTCACTCACTCTCAAAGAGCATCTGCTGAACTAGGTAGTTTTTGTAACTCAGATTTATTAAGGTATAATTTTACATACAATAACATTTATCCTTTTAGATGTACTTTTCCATGAATTATGGCAAATACATATAGCCATGTGATCACCACCATAATCAAGATAGAGTATTTCCACCTATTATATTTGGAATAATATTTCATCATCTATGTCCATATAGAATATTTCCTGAACATGCCCCACTGTAGTCAAACCTCTCCCCTAACCTGAATCTCCCTGTTTCTATAGCATTGCCTTCTTCAGAACATCATATAAATAGAATCAGACAGTGTGTTGTTTTTGTGACTGGCTTCTTTCACTTAGCATAATGCATGTGAGATCTGGCCGTGCTGCTGCATGGAATCAGTAGTCTTTCCTGTTTATTGATAAATAGAATTTCATTGTATGATGTACCATGATTTGTTTATTCACTCATGGAATCTGCATGGATTCCAGCTTTTGGTAATTATGAACAAAGCTGATATAAACACTTGTGAGCGTTTGTATGGAGTCACGTTTTGCATTCTCTTGGGTGACACCTAGGAGTGGGGTTGCTGGGTCATGTGGCTAGTGCGTGGCTCACTCTACAATGATCATCCCACCACTGCCAGGGTGCTCACCACGGTGGCTGTGCCGTTTCCCCTTCCACCCACAGTGTGGGAGAGCGCCGGCTGCTCCACATCCCCACCAGCCCTTTGTATGGTCGGGATGCCTGTTTAGTCTTTCTGATTCGTCTGTTGTGTGTGCTGGGCATTTTAGTTTTTTAATGTATTCTATAATTGGCTCTCAATTCTGATAATTTGATGAGCAAATGGAAACCTCACAATATACACACCCCAAGAAACAAGGTGACGATTATCAGGGTATTCCAAAGTAGCCGTTTGACAGGATGAGTGCTCTCGCAATTGGATTTTATGTCTGTGGAAGCTCGTGGCTAAGGAATAGAGGCTCGGTGGTTAGATGGACCCAGATGGACCCAGATGGAACTCCATGCAAAGACCTTCTTACAAATGTTTATGGCAGCTTTGTTTATAATTTCCAAACACTGGAACTCACATGGATGTCCATGAGTAAATAAGCAAATCATGGTACATCAAACAATAAAATGCTACTCATCAATAAAAAGAAAGTAACTACTGATCCATGCAGCAATATGACTGAACCTCAAATGCGTCATGCTAAGTGAAAGAAGCCAGTCACAGAGACAGCCTGCCGTATCTTCTCTGTCTCTTCTCATGGGCCATGTTGGACCTTGGAATAGTTATGCAGCCTTTGCACGGCAGCTTCCCTGTCCATCCAATATGGAGAACTACCTTGACCTCAAAAATAAACATGCAGTTGGGAGTTGAGCCTGATGAGTGCCACCCTGACTGTCTGCAATGGTAATAGCAGTGTCACCTCTGAGGCTGCCGTGTGGACTAATGTGACCATGGGCAGAAAGGTGACCCTAAGGTGCAAGGTTCTGAACAAATATACATGATGCCTGGGGGGAAGTAGGCAGGAGACAGTCATGACAGCAGGCGGAGATGGGACCTGAGAGAAGGGAGGTGTTTAGGGCAACCATGTGCTAGGAACTGTGTGGGAGTGAATCAACCACAGAGAAGCGGCAGTGTGTGCAAGTGTGCACCATGCAACACGTCTAAAGGCAGAGGCAAGGATGGTGCAGTGGTGAAGCAGAAAGGTCCTTTTGACTCAGCAGCCTTGCAGAGCTTCATTGAGCAGAGCACAAGGGCATGTGTCCCCCTCATCTGGCCACTGTGTTGCTGGCCCTTTGCTTTGTCACCATGTGGCACTCTCTCTTTCTGTCTCACACCTGCGCCCTTCTTTCTCTCTTTCTCATCTGAACTCTAAAGCACATATACACCCTACTCACCTGAGCAGGGTACCCAAGTGAAGGGGGTGGTTTGCTAGCACCCTTGGTCACAGTAGATGCTGGGTCCATTCCTGCACTTCTGTGTGGATTGCAGGGATACCTGGTTTGAACTGCTGACCTCATATCTTTACCGCGATCTCGGTGGGCCAGAGATGCAGGCAGCTGGCCATGAGGATGCACTTCCCCGAGGAAGAGGAGACAGGCTCACCCGCTGCAGGGTGGTCCCACAGCTTCAGGAATGCAAACATTTCTAGAACAAGTTCTCAGAAACATGGCATGGTTGGGCCTTCTCCGAATGGGCCCCAGGTGAAGTGGGCCTGGTCAGATACCACCTGGCCGGACACCACCTCTTCTGAGAACCTTGGCCTCTGAGAGAGGCCTTGAACTGAGGCAGGAGGGCTGGTGTGTGGGGCCATGGGAGGCAGACCCCCTCTGTGGCCACTATAGAGGGAAACCACAATGGATCACTGGTTTCTCCTTCATCTTCTAAATACGCATCTTCTGAACACCCACTGTGTGTCAGGTGCTCTCAGAGAAAGATGATCTCTATCCCCAGGGTAAGCCATCTGATAAAGGAGAGACATCTGCCAACACCCTCAGCCACAGTGTCACTGGGCTCAAGGGCCACAAAGGAGGCACAAACGTGCAGGGAAGCGAAGCAGTGGTGGCGCCTCCTCCTCAGAGGACCAGGCAAGGATTTCACGGTGGCAGGGCAGAGGTTCGGGGGTGAGGAAGAGGAGGTAGGGTGGAGGGGGTCAGAGAGGAGGGACCAGATCCCCAGGTGACGTTCCCACTGGGAGACTGGAGGACGGCTCGGCCGCTGCCATCCTGAGCTTCTACTGGTACCTGAGGCCCCATCTTCCTACCAGGATGCAGTGAGGGCAAGTTTGCACAGGCCTGCAGTGGAATTACCTCAAGGACCTTCTGGGACAATAGAGGAAGAAGGGAAGGAGAAGAGAAAGAAGAGAGGAAGAGGAGAGGGAGTAGGAACTGGGAAAGGTGCAAATAATTTTTTTCCTATCACACCCTGAAAATTATTACAATCTACTTGAAATGTTTGATACCACATGCACACAAAGAAGCCATTGTCTAGATGCTTGACTTTCCACTCTGTGACCCAGTCTTTGACAACTCAGCCTTGAGATCAGGCATCATCTTGCCAGACACAAAACTTCTGCTTCGGGCCAATTTCTTTCTGAGACTGGGAGCTGCATAAGGGCAGAGCCTGCGTCTGTCTCATACCCCATGGTGGTGTCCTCAGAACCTCACAGGTGCTCAGCCACTCAAAAATATTTGCGGAATGAATAAAATAAAACTAAAAGTTAAGGGAGAAAAAACCCTGAAGATGCTGAGTTTCCACCAATAATTTAAGACAAGATGATATAGGAGGAACACAATCAATGTATGCTGAATGAATGGATACTTGGCCTAAAAGGAAATGCTGTGGGGTGAAGGTGAGGCTGGGATGCTAGGTAGAGGGGCATGGGATTCTCCATTCTCAAGGGAAGATGCTCAGAGCATTCCTTTATCAGGGCATCCCAGCTCTCCAACACAACACAGAAATTTCACAGCACAGATGTCCTGCATGACACTCCAGTTTCCAGGGGCCATCTCCTGACCCACCCACTGGTGTGTGTGTGATGGGTTGGATTTGCACCAAGAATCATGTTCTTTATCAGAGAGATAAGGCTGTAGGCTGGGGGGTGGTAGGAGGCATTCCCCAGGGCTAACTTTACCCCACATACTAACTTCGTGGTGTCCTGGATGGAAGAAATATCCTCTGTTAAAAAGAATTATTCTGACACATATTAAAAATAGCAACACTTTATTTGGGATTATTGCAGTAGGGGAGAGAGATTGAACTCAACTTTTAATATACCAGGGGCAAGCAGGGATTTACAGAAAGCAGGGTGAAGGAGTAGATGGAAAATTACTGTGAGGAGTTTGGAAAGGAATCAGGGGTGGAGGAAGAGGAGTTTGATCAGCTCTCAAGGATGGGAAGATTTTCATCAATTGAGTTAGTAGGATTCTTTGCTAAAACTGGGCTTGGCCTGCTAAGGACAGACCAGGGCCAAAGTCTAGGTGGAAAGAGGGCTCAGAGGAGCCTGGTTAAAATTTTGTCAAGGACAGAGTCTTTGTCACCCTTGAGAAGAGAAAGGCTCGCCTGAGGCACAGGTTGGCGTGGGCACTGAAAGGAAAGAATGATTTCAGTGAAGCACTGTGGAGTCCCTCAGAGCGCTCTCAGGTTCCCAGGGAGATAAGCCAGGTCTGTGGGTTAGGGGAAAGATCTAGAAGAGGTGGCAGAGAAAAGCTGGACCCCAGGGATCCTGGTGTGTAGCCCAACATGGGCATTTTCCCGGTGGACAGAGGATATACCTGCAGCACTCCAGCTGTGAGACCCCAGTGAGCTGCAGGCACTGACACTCAGAGGGAAGAGCCATGGCAGGCAGGGGCCGCAGTCTGGGGCAGGGCAGCAGCTCTGGGCCTGCAGAAGTGGCGTCAGCAGCCAGAGGCAGATGTGCTTGGGAACCTCAAGGTGGAGAAGGAGGGCTGCCACTGACCACCAGGAGACAGCCTGGGGGCCGATGAGTCAGTGGAGGTGTCTGGGGTCAGACCTCCCAGGTGGGCTTGGGTTTCTGGAGCTTGGTCTGCATCCCTGAAGCCCTGGAGAGTGATAACAGACAGTCAGGTCGGGGGTCAAGGCCCGGCTCAGTGTTCGTGATTAAGGACAGAGTGCATTACTTTCCCCGGACTTACCATCCTATGGCATCAGCGTGGATGAATGCTTTACTTTAAAAACCTATGTTTGAAAAAGGCAAGGCTTCATGACATTTCTGCCCAGGTATTCCATTTCTAGGAACTTTGCCAAAGTAAATAATATTAAAAAGAAAACAAGTTTTATGCACAAAGATGTTTATTGCAGTGGTACTTATATGAGCACAGAATTGCAAACAATCCAAATGTCCCACCACAGGGAACGGTGATTAAGTTCTTTCATAATCCACCCTGAAGAATTTTCTCAGCCATTAAAAGTGATGCTTACACATTCTATAGCAACGAGGAGAAATGTTTAAAATGAGCAAAAAAGTGGGAAACGTAACTGCATATATACTATGAGTATGTCTGTGTACAAGTAAATAAAAATTCAAGTATTTCTGTGTACAAGAAAATAAAATTGAAGAACTTCAGAGTTCTAATAGATTTAAATGTTCCTCTATTAACCAGGAAACCTATCTGTCCCGCACCTCCTAACTCCACATCATACTCTACAAGGTAGCACCCCTGCATTGCTCAGGTCAGTACACATGTCATTGAGGCACCTGGCCAGTAAGGACACTTGCTTGCACCAAGTGGCCCCGACAGGCTCCACTGGTCAATATGAGTTAGGCTGTGTGCAGTAACAACCAACCATGAAATGTCAGTGGCTCCAAACAGTGGCTCCAAAGAGTGAGGTCTATTCCTCACTCAGGTTGCCTGTCCAGAGTGGCTCAGCTGGACACTCTGCTCCTCACTGTCCTCACTCAGAGTGCAAGCTGCTGGGCCTGGGGGTTTGTGGGTCCCCCTTGCAGATTGTAGAGGGGCAGGAGACATAAAGTGGCTCCCATCCATAATTAAATGCTCCATCATGGAGGCAGCTAGCATCACTCCCACTCACACCCCACTGGCCAAAACCGGTCACAGGGCCTTCCTCATGCAGGAGGCTAACCTGCTCTGTGCTGGGAAGGAGAGGGGGACTGGGTACCTTGGGGCAGCACCATTGGCCATAAGGGCCTGCTGTGAGCTGAGTGCTGCCAGGAGATCCCTTGCAAAAGTTTCCTGGTGCCTATGGCTCGGTGTCACCCTTCAATGCCCTGACCAAGGCCTAAGAAAGGCAACACTATACATGAGGTCACAGATGCACCTTGAAACCACAGCAAGTGACTCAACTGCCATCCTTATTTTCTGTTTTCCAGCTTCAAAATGGAGATATTTGCCTTCTACAAAATTATTGCTCCTGGGGCACTTTACAGAGTGGGAAGTGTGTTCACACCCAGGCAGCCCTAGGACCGTGCCTGCTGCTGAGCTACACGGGGCCACAGCCAGTGAGCTTCTCCGTCTGGGCTTGTTCTCCCTCCGGAGCTAGCTCCCTTGTCTGCAGGGACCAGCCATTCCCCAGAAAGAAAAATAAAGTTCTAATCAGAAGTAGTGAGGATTAATTTACTAAGCTTTATTTCATTCTTGGCATTATTAGGATGAGAAGGTTTAAAAATAAATGAATGAGTAAAACAGAAGCAAGATGAAAACATTTGTAACAAAAGCACCGTGTCTGTGACAGCTAAAGAGTCTGTCTCTGAGTCTCATTCTCTTTCTGTCTCTCTTTCTGTGTGTGTTTTTTTCTTTCCTTGTTTCTCTCTGTGTCTGTCTTTCTCTCCCTCTCCCTCTCTCATTGGTCCCACCCCTGTCCCACAACCATGATAGTAATGGATTTATTTTTGCTTCAATGTTATGTTATAAGCATGATGATTAACTTTTCCTATCAAACATGCTTGAACTGAGATATATCCCTGCCCACTGTCATGCCAGGCTGAGCCTGAGAGATTTATCAGGAGGAGGAACCTGGGGGTGGAGAGGGCCATGTTAGTTTGGGATGGCTACAAAGCTTAGTGGATTAAAACAATGCAAACCTGTCATCTCGGTTTCCAGGGTCCAAGATTCCAGGTGCAGGTGGGTGAGGTCCTCTGGCCAGGGTCACCCTGGGCTGAAATCATGACGGAAGCTGGCTGGTTCATTCCAGTGGTTGGCAGAATCCAGCACCTTGTGGTGGTAGGACTTAAGTACCTGCTTCCTTGAGGACTGTCGACCAGAGGCCACACTCAGCTGCTAGAGATCCGGCAGGCAGTCCCTGGCCCTGTGGTCCCCTCCACAGGTGTGGCTGCTTGCTTTCTCCCAGGCCAGCAGGAAAGCTTTGGAGGTGTCCCCTTTAAGGCCTCACCTAATAAAGTCAGGCTCACCTAGCATAATCTCCCTTTTTATTAAATCAAAGCCAAGTGATCAAGGACTTTAATTCTATCTTCCCAGGCCCCTTTGTCAAATACGCTAACCTGATGACAAGGGTGATTCCGCGGCATATTCACGGGCCCTGCCCATAGCCCAGTGAAAGAGATTATATGGGTGTCTACATGCAGGGTCAGGAATCTTGGGGTCATTTTAGAATCTGCCCACCACAGGGGTCCCCTCTTCCAAGGTCAGTGGATTCACAGTTAGAGGAAGCCTCCAGACCACACGCACTAAGCGTCCTGGGCAGTTGCAAAGAACCATGTTTTGCAAGGAGAGCTCTTCTTTCTGACTTGGAGGCCCTTGGTCAGGAGAGGGGCCTTCTGCAGTCCCCAAGGCAGAGGGCTGGAGCAGAGAAGAGATGGATTTCTCATTTGCAGGCACTATACTTCCTTCCCTGTGCATCTTCCTAAGGACATGCAGAGGTGGGGGAGCAGAGCAGCCTGTAGGAGGGCAGGGCTGGGGGATTAGGGCAATGCCACACACACAGGGGCAGCAGACCTCAGACCCCTGGGGCAGCCACACTAATATTTTCTTCTCCCCAGTCAGGGGAAGCGGAGGGCAGGGGGCCCTGGAAGTGATAGCAGATGTGTGTGGGGCCTTGGCACACAGTGTGAGGGGTGTCAGAGAACCCTCCCCATTTTGGAAACAGATGCCCTGGCCTCGGTCCAGGGGCTGTCACTCGGAGGCATGCCCCACTCAACTCCCTGCCAGCAGGGCTTCCGAACAGGGACCACAGCCCAGTAGCCAGAATTCAGGCCTTTGACTGTGAGGCTGAAACCCATGTGGGACCTGAAAGTCAACACTGAGTCTCAAGGGCTGTCCTGAGGTTGGAGCTGGGAACTTGAGTTCTCTCTTGCTTTTGGCCTGGGGCAGGTCACTGAGCCTGGCTGAGCGTCAGTTTCTACCTCAGAATATGAGCGTAGGTGCAGTATGGAGAGAGACCTTTAGAAAGCAAGTTTTCTGATGGCCACATATAGCTGATGTGTTCCACATGCCTTTTGCTCCTGGAGACCATACTGTAGATCTGTGTGGCAGTGACCTGCTCCGCTCTGCTGGGGAGAAGCCGAGTCTTCCTGAACCTGGTTTGAAAGATCAATCTCTCCTCTGCCTGCCTGTGTCTGCCATCTCTCGCATACACAGTTACAACAGACTTTACCAAACAGAGTCAAGGAAACCAAAGGTGACTCCCCTTCCACCCCACCACGAGTGGAAGCTCCCTAAGGTCCTTATCAGAAGGAAATGCTGGTGCCACAGTTCCTGTACAATCTGCAGAACCATGAGCCAAATAAACCTCTTTTCTTTGTAAATTACCAAGCCTCAGCTATTCCTTTATAGCAATGCAATTGGACTAAGACAGTGATCTTGGATAAACTAGGGCCGTACTTTGAGCCTCAGTTTCCCCATTTCAAAATGAGGAATTTGGGCTGGTCCTACAATATCCACTATGTAGCCTAAGGTCTAGGGATAAGCCCCCTTGATTCTCGGACAGTCTACTGTGATTTTTTTTTTTTTTTTTTTTTTGACAAGTCTTGCTCTGTTGCACAAGTCTTGCTCCAGACTGGAGTGCAGTGACATGATCTTGGCTCACTGCAAATTCCGCCTCCCGGGTTCAAGTGATTCTCCTGCCTGAGCCACCCAAGAATCTGGGATTGCAGGTGCCCACCACGATGCCCAGCTCCTTTTGGTATTTTTAGTAGAGATGGGGTTTTACCATGTTGGCCAGGCTGGTCTTGAACTCCTGACGTCAGGTAATCTGCCTGCCTTGGCCTCCCAAAGTGCTTGGATTACAGGCGTGAGCCACCATGCCCGGCACCTTTTTAAACTAAATTGTCTAGCACCAGTCTTAGTGGGCCCCAATATTTCCCTTACTAAAACTAGGCTGAATAATGAGAAGATCTCTGGGGAAGCCCCTCAGGCTGGGTAAGGATGGAGAGTCAGCAAGAGCAGACTGCGTATGAGAGTCCATCACTGAAGACAACCTCCCCAGGCAAGCAGGGGTCTCTGCCTGAGGCTTCCCAGGGCTCCCCGGCCACCGCTGGATGCTTCTGTCTATGCTGCAGCTCATCTCCCTGTCATCTGCATGGAGCTTCTGGGGGTTTCTGGGACCTGTGCAGGGGACCCAGTAGAATGCTCACCTTGGGGCTGTGGGGCAGACACAACTGGGCTGTGATGCAAATTGTATGAACCAGAAATCCCAACCCTGGCTTCCCAGCCTGGCATTGCTGCTGCGGGACCTGGGGACCACCACCTGTCTTTCCAAAGTCGGTTTCCCTCCTCGGCAAAATGGAGCCAATGAAACCAGTTTCTCCTGGGTAGACTGAGAATGAACTAATCCAGAATGGGCTGGGTGTTATAGGCTAAATTGTGACCCTCCCCTCAAACAAATTCATACGTTGAAGTCCTTAACTCCAATGCCTCAGAGTGTGGCTGTATGTGGAGATAAGGATTTTAAAGAGGTGACTAGGTTAAGATGAGGTCAGTAGGGTGAGTCCGAATCCAATATGACTGGTGTCCTTTTAAGAAGTGATTAGGACACAGATGGACACAGGGGTAAGACTGTGTGAAGGCACAGGGAGACGGCGGTGTCTCCAAGCCAAGGAGAGAGGCTTCAGGACAAATCTACTCTGCCGAAACCTTGATCGCAGGCTCCAGGGCTCCCAAATTGTGAGAAAATAAATGTCTATGGTTTAAGGACAGTCTGTGGTGTTTTGTATGGCGGCCCTAGCACACTAATAGACGGGAGATTGGTTTTGCATTAGTAAGAGGGCAAAACCCGGGAGGAGGGCGCTCTGCCTTGCCGCTCTTCCTGGGGCCTCTGGCCTGGTGTGCCCAGGTCAGCCCCATGGCCTGTGGTGCTGTGTATCCAGTGCAGAACAGCCAGCCATGCCACTGGCAGGGGAGTCCACGAGGCCCGGGCAAAGTTGTTTTGATTGTAGGCAACTGCCGAGAGGCTGCAAATGCCGCCAACTTGTCTAACATGATTCCGCGAGAAATGTTGACTCTAAATTACAAGGACTTAATTTTTCCAACCACAGCTAGGCAGTAAATGACTCTCTGAAATGACAGATGGAAAGTTCAGTTAATATGTTTATCTTCTGGCTCAAAGTGGCCCGCCTCCCCCAGCACTGCTCGGGCCAGCCTGCATGGAGTGAGGAGGAGCTTCCTGCTGCCCCGACATGCCCCCCGGACCTAGACCCCCAAACCTGCCCTGGATGTGGGGTCACTGTGGTGTGCAGGGAAGGAAGGCTGTGGGAGCCCCAGGGTCCAGGTGCCTCTTGGAAAAGTTAAAGGAGCTAACCTGCAGTGACAATGGCCTGGCTTTATTCCCAAGGGGACAAACCACAGGACTTCATCTACCAGGCCATACTCAGCATGGTCATCTAAAACTCTCCCTACTGGCATCTCAAGGAGATGCCAGGAACAGGGTCATAATTTTAACACCCAGGATCTACACAATGTTTTCGACAGGACTGACACTGAACAACCTGAGGTTGTGGGTGCTATCAGTATCCTCATTCTATTATTGAGTCAATGGAGACACAGAGAGGTTAAGCAACTTGTTCAAGGTCATGGAGGCAGTCAGTGCTAGAACTGGGATTCAAACCAGGGCAGGCTGGCTCCATAAAGCATGTCTTTGATCACTGTGCCATCACCCCCAGAGAGGTTTGCTGAGGGAGATGCTGTGGGGAAGGGCCCTGTGCCAGCTACTTGGCAAGGCCTGTCGCCACTGAGCTCTGAGGCTCCTGCCTCCCTACAGACACCACCATGGCGGGCTTGGGTCCAGACTGGACTGGGCATCAGGTCACACCTCAGCCACTGATCCCAGGAGGAAAAGGTAGTACGAAACTCACCACCATCTTCCATCCCTCTCACCTGACAGCCACATGCCTCTTGGCCCCATCCCTGTCTCTGCTGTCCCGGGAGCTCTGACACAAGCTCCCATGGGATGTCACAGTCCAGAGGGTCTGCCAGAGATGGGGAAGGTGAGCACTGAGGCATCTGACCCTGGCCCACAGCCCTGTCCTCTACGTAGGAAGAAGACACCTTCTCTGTCAATGTCTTCCCCTACCTTCTCCCATTCTCCATGCATCCCTCTGTGATGCAGGGTGAGGGCATGTCCCACCTGTGCAACCCTATGCCCTTAGGCCAGTCTCCTCCACCCCACATCCCTGGACTCAGATGTGGATGTCAAGGTGAGTTCAGGGCCACACCATTCCCCAGGACCTCTACTCTCCGGCAAGGGCTCCAGGCTGCTGCCCCATATCATTGCTGCTCCTCCAGTTGGTTGGGTCATTGGCCAGCACTGGTATGATGAGCTGGAGTCACAGGATGACTTGGGGGCAGTTCCTAGTCTGAGAAGCCCCCACGTTAGCAGAGAAAGATGGCAAGATCACCACAGTCCTCTGCAGGGTGGGCCTGCAAATACCTCAGAGCATAGAGCATGGGCTCAAAGTCTGAGGCCTGTGAGGAGAGGTGGCCTTACCAAGGTCCCACCTGGGCTGAGCCCTCAAAATGAGAAGAAAGTGAGGATTAAGGAGAATCTCAGGAACAGCCTGAGCAAGAAGGAGAAATGGTGTGGTGTATGTAAGGAAGCCAGGAGAGAGCTGCAGGGTGCTGGGGAGACAGGGACAGACAGATGAGGCTGTAGGGGCGGCTCAAACCCCACCAGATGGCTTTCGGAGAGAGTCCCACATGCCAAGTGGAGGAGCTTGGGCCTCATCCTTTAGGGGGTGCAGTCACTTTTTAAAATTGTGGTAAAATACATATAACATAAAATATACCATATTAGCCATTTTTAAGTTCAGTGGCATTAAGTGCATTCACATTGCTGTGCAACCATGACCACCATCCATCTCCATCACCCCAAACTGAAACTCTGTTCCCGTTACACAACACCCAGCCCCCAGCCCCTGACAACCTTCATTCTCCTTTCCATCTCTATGGATTAAACTGCTGTGGGTAAGGGACACAGTCCCAACCTGGGAAGGGGGACACTGTGAGGGGGTGATCCCTCCAACCACTGTACCTGCGGAGTAGAAAGTGAGCTGGACAAAGACCTCACTGGCAGCCACTGCAAGGGTCCAAGCCAAAGACAAGGGCTGCTTGCTTGAGGTGGTGGCTGCCAGTTGGTGCCGCGCCTGGAGGACAGGAGACCTGGGTTTGAATTCTAGCTCAAGTTCTCAGAGACCTGTGGCTCTTGGCAAGTTCTCAGCCTCCTGATTGCTCATTACTGCACTTGAGATGGGGGTGACAATACTCTCTTTGTGGGGCTGACTTTAGGTACTGAGGATAATAATATAATAATAGTAATAATAATAGCAAATATTGACCATGCTCTGCCCAGCACCAAGTTTTTCCACCAAGTGATGAGGTGATGAGGATCTGTCTCTCATCAGCCTTGAGGCCCTACAGAGACAGCAACTCTAAGTCGAAGAAACTGAAGCTTGTTGGGTTCGGGGCTTATTGCCTAGGATTTGCAGTAGAGAGAACCTTAACCCAAGGTCCAGCACAGAGGGGATGCTCCATACATATCAGTTGACTTCCAACCCCTCTGTAAAGTTAAGCCAACCGTAGTGCCCAGTTCATGTATCAGCCATTCTGGTGGATGATACTTTCGACTTGTGGAGTTTCCCAGGAGTTCAAAGTGGCCTCAAGACAGATCAATTTCAGCATAATCAGAGCCCCCACAGGAGGCTGTGGCTTCAGGGAGGCCTCTGCTGGCTCTGCCACTCATTAGAACCTGTGTGGGGGCCTTTGCCTGAGGCCAGCTGACTGCCCAGAGGCTGTTCGGCTTACCCCGGGGAGGTGGGGGTACAGAGCTCCTGCAGGCACCTGAGAACAAGGATGTCACAGGGGCTTCTGTTGAGCAGCCCCAGACACCATCCTCATTTATTACTCTCATGACTGTTGGGTCTAGAATTCAGTCAGAGCACAGTAGGATGGCCTGTCTCTGCTCCATAAGGTCTGCAGCCTCTGCTGGGATTCCTAGAATAGCTGGGGATGACTTGATGGCTGGCAGCAGGAATCACCTGATGACCTCTTCACTCAGCTCCTATGTGTGGCCTCTCCATGTCACCTTGTCTTCCTCATGAGATGGCGGCCACGTGGATAATTGGTTCAGGCCTCTAGCGCTACTATTTGAGTGGTTAAGGAGGAAGATGTATTGCTTTATTTTTTTTTACAAGCTCATAAAATTCAAGAGGATGGAACACAGTGGGGTCCATCTGTCCATGTGAGGGTTGCAAAGTCACATTGTCAAAGAGCATGTAGGACGGAAACTATTGTTGTACTCTTTTTGGGAATATACAACCTGCCACAAAATGAATAGCAGATAAATCGAAATACATAAACCCAGCTGAAATCTCCTTTTCTTTTTCCCTCTGCCGAATTGACACTGATCCTCCTTCTCCAAAATCGGGTTTTCAGCACAAGGATGAAAGCAGGCACCAACAGCAATCTGCTCAAAGAAAGCTCTTTTGCAGGCACATATTCTTGTGCATATTTAAAATATGACATCCCAGACTCTGTGAAAAAAAAATATTTCTTCCATCTTTCCTACAGGGTAATTTCCAAAATCAGACTGTTGCTTGATCTAAGTTGAAAACTAAAAGAAAAACATTAGGCCCTAATCTCCATCAACAAATTTGTTCCAGCCAAGAACTCCCAGGTTCTACTGGGTTCATTTCAGTAGGAATTTGGGCAAGTAAAAACAGACTGTTTTTCAACTCAGGATCTTCATCTATCTCATTGGAATAGATGTCATATTTTCTAAAGGGAGGGTGAGATGTTTTATTCAAGACATTTAAAATGAAGTGGGGAGCAGAGAACGTAAATTCTGTTTGTTCTATTTATTCTGAACATCTTTAGAATAAATAGAATACTGGATGCTGAAATGTGTGTTTGTTTATTGAACAATTTCAAAGAAATTTAAAATGCCATTGGTCCTATCTCTTTAATTAGAGATGAAGGCAGGGGTTTGGGGATGTTGAGGTTAACTGAGAACAGGGCCCCACTGTCCTCAGTCTAAACAGAAGGGAAAAATAGGTGTAATCACCCAAAAAAGCATTTGATTATTTTTCTTTAAATGCAAATAATATTTTTGGCCAGTAGAGCATTGAGGACAGGCTTTTGCCTTCAGCAAATAAAAAATCCTGTTCAAGACCCAGGCTAGACTCACCACCAATTTAGTGTTTTAAAAAATTCTTATGACTTATTTGAGCACTTCCATGCCATCAAAACTGCTCTGGGACCTTTGGTTAACATCTGGAAGGAATGTATGTTGACAAATGCCAAAAACAACTTTTAAATATCAATCCCCTAGAAGAAGCAATGGAGAGGGAGGGATTCTTGAGAAAGGATGGAAAAATCAAACTCATTTCATTGGCTTAGAGAGCAGCCTAACTTCTAATCTATTCCATGATGCTGATGTCATGTAATCAGGTGGTACATTTCCCCAGCTTCCCGCCCCTTTGTACCATTGTTGTCAGAAGATGAACCTGCGAAAAGAGAGGTGGGGGTCCTCTCCTGTCTTTTGTCATGGTTATATCTATGATGAGCATAACCATGGTGATGGGCCCTTGGCTTCTCTAGGATTTCTGAAGGAACAGCATTTAGCTCAGCCAGTGGAGCTCAGAAGGAGGACAACATCCCAGAGAAAACTGGACAGGAAACAGACTGAGCATCCAGAGCAGGGGCTCTCAGAACACTTTGTTACAGCAACGTTAGTGCCCTGTCTTTCAGTTTGTACTTGAATGCCTGCTGAGATGGGGAATCCACTGCCTCCCAAAATTTTCCATTCCATTAGGAGTCTTTGTTGGGCAGCTCTTCTTAATACTAAGCTGAAATATAAACCCCTTCCAATTATTTGTGGGATGAAATGAAGTGAATAAATAAGTACCAAGTTGAATCTTTCTCATTTGTATCCCCCGTGTATGTTGTACCCCACCTTTTACCCCAATCTTTACAGAAGAAATTCTAGAGAGTAAAACAGAAGGATGAGCATTTGCCTGTAACTATCTGTGTCACAGGTTCTCTGGTGAGGTGCCAGAGCACCCAGGACCAGCACAAAAGACACAGTCATACACTGAGATGGAGGACAAGGTACAGCGTGCTGTGAGGACAGCATAAAGAGGCCTGGAGCAAGTCAATGGGCACCACATCTACTGTAATATGTGAGGACTATGCCTCAAGACTGTGAATCCAATGGGACATGGAAAGATTTTCTCCACACACTGCTGCATTGCTGAAAAACAGTGAAGTGGACATGGGAGAAACAGGTGCGGAATGTAATTCCTTTCCACATTTGAGGTACACTTTCGGTATTCATATCACACAGGGCTTTGGAGACCACTGTAGAGATGTTGCTCTCGCTTTGTAGAAATGGAAGCTGTTGGTGAGTCTTGGGCATAAAAGTGATGTGATCCAGTTACACTGTGAGCAAATTACTCTGGATGCGTGAGAAGAACTAGTTTAGGGAGCAAAGCAGGATCAGGAACTAGAAGTCGGCTACAATGATCCAGGCAAGAGTTGATGCGGCTTAACCATGCCAACCTGGGCCATCTTCAGCTGCAAGAGTCCATGAAGGCACATCTATCTAGCTGAGCACATTGTCACCTGCATGCAATCAGAGTTCTCATAAGGAGCAAGGCATATTAGTCAGAGTTGTGCAGAGAAACACAACTAAATATATATATATATACACACAGAGAGAGAGAGAGAGAGAGAGTCTTATGATATGAAAGGGGCTCACATGATTATGAAGACTGAGAAGTCCCAGGATCTGCAATTGGCAAACTGGAGTCCCAGGAGAGCTGGTGGTGTAGTTCCAGTTTGAATCCAAAGGCCTGAGAACCAAGGGACTGAAGGTAGTTCCAGTCCAAGGGCCAGTAGGCTCAAGATCTAGGAAGAGCTGATGTTTCTGTTGAAGTCCAAAGGAGAGGACCTCAACTCAGGGCAGTCAGGGAAAAGGAGTTCCCTCTTACACTTGGGAGGGTCAGCCTTTCTGTTGTATTCAGGTCTTCAAATGTTTGGATGGGGTTCACCCACATTAGGGAGGGCAATCTACTTTATTCAGTCTACCCATTCAAATGCTAATGTCATCCAGAAATATCCAGAATAATGTTTGACCAAATATCTGGGCACGGTGTGGCCCAGTCAAGTTGACAAATAAAATTAACCATCACAGAAGGTGAGAAAGGTTATAGGCTGGGTGGCTGCAGCGTCTGCCACAGCTCCTGTGTGCCTCTGGTTCCAGATTTGATTATTTTCCTCCCAAAAGGAATTAAGACTCTTGATTCCAAATCTCAGGACAGAAAAAATATTGAGTATGGACAATCTCAATGCCAGAAAATAAGGCTATTTTTAAAATGACAATAAGTTGCTGTTGAAAGGACAAAGGTACCAGTTTGAAGGGTCCCATCAACCAAGCAGAGCATGAAAAATAAAATAATACTCAAGGTTAGCTGAAACAAGTTGCTTTTGTGAAAGATCATGAATTTACAACAATATTTGAAAAAGCAAAGTTAATATAATGTGTGCAAAAGAATGCACATATTAGGATTTGTTTAGTGTTGTTGCTTTAATAAATAGAAAAGTACTTATGTTTGTATTTACATTTTTCTATTGAGCATATATCCATTTACAAAGTATAGAGTTATCTTTCTCACTATCTCTGTGCATAAGAAAGAATAAACACAGAGAACTATAAATAAACCAAAATAATCCCCCCGAAACATGCATAGTATAGGGAGTCAAGCAATTGATTGCTCTTGTGATCCTACACAGCAACCAATTAAATAGAGAATTTCACAGTGTTCTAAGATGATTAATTAGTTAAACATTGCACACACTCCATCTCTCATCTTTTAGTGGATGGAACCTCAAGATGACCCCACTAATTATAATGTAATATTGATAAGGCATGCATATGTTTCCAATTAATATTTATAAACTAAGCCAATTTATCATAATGACAGGACAATAGTTTAGGTACTGCCAGCCAGCCATAAGAAACTTTTTACAATACATCATTTCTGGGAAAGACACCAAGTTTTAGAAAATTAAATCTTTTAATTTAGCTTTTGAAAGGCAGAGGCTTAAAAGTCCAAATGTAACAAATAGAACTTTATTATCAAAAGACACTCAATCAGGGATTTGGTTTCGATCACTTTAAACAAACAGACTTATCCTGGACCAGAATCTGCGACTTCTTCTCTCCTGAAATGGTATGCACCTGATTTGGGGTCTGCTGAGATTATTAGTATCTCATAGAATTACTGAAGCCCTATGTGAGTGTAAAAAATGAAACTTTTTGAATGATATAAAAATAAAAATCATTTAAACACAGAGAATTCATAATTTTGTAACCACATTTACGTATTATCAGTGTGATTTTATTTATGTTTATGTCTTAAAATGACTACTAGTCAGGATAGTGTAGGTAAAATTCCAGTGACTTGACACAATGAAGGTATATTTCTTTCTTGTACTTCATATCCATCTTAGTTCAGCAAAGGGCTCTCTGCTCCACCAGGTCACTCAGGAACCCAGGCTGACAGGTGCTCCACAGCCTTGCAGTTGCCTCATCCAGAAAATGTGACCTGTTCAGTCACTCAATGTGGTGGTTTTAAAATTTTGTTCACAAATTATTTTATACTTCTTCCCTCAAAAATTAGAGACTGACGCTCTTCCCCTTAAGTGTGGACTGTTCTTAGTCACTTGCCTTTAATGAATAGAATGTGTCAGAAGTGACAACCTGTGTTTTCCAAGAGCAGTCATAGAAGGCAATGTGACTTCTGCCTTATTCTATCTTGGATAACTCATTCCTGGGAAAGCCGGCTATCATGTTTGAGGCTACTCAATGAGTCCTAGGAGAGGTCCATGTGGTATGGAGTGGAGGCCTCTTTCCAACAGCCAGTGAGGAACTGAGGCCTTGCACCAACAGCATGTAAGTGAGTAGTCATACAAGCAAATCCTCCAGGAGATAACTGCAGTCCACTCTTCATCTGGGCTATAACCTCACGAGAGATCATGGAGCCAGAACCACCAAACAAAGCCGTTTCTGAATTCCTGACCCACAGAAACTGTGAAATAACAAGTGTCTGTTGTCTTATACTCCCAAGTTTTGGGGCAATTTGTTATGTAGCTAAGAACAACCAATACCATGAGACAAAGGAAAAGACCACTGGAAGGTCTTGTTCTAGCAGTTCAGTGTTTTAGCCAGAAGAGGCACTTTTCATTTCTGCTGTCAGCCCTTCACCCAGAATTGGCCAAGGAGTCATATCAGATTGCTAGGGGCCGCAGGCTCCTCCCACGCACCCAGGCAGACAGGAGACCTACATTGGGGCAGCTACTCAGAAGAGATTCAGATATTTAACCACTATTACAAAGCATGTAAGACATTAAAGAGAATCTCACATATTTGATCTGCATTTTTTATTAAGTGGAAAGTTTGATCAAATAGATTTGTAATGATGTATAAACATTAGGAAATGTTTAATTTATTGTATTCATAATTGTGAAAGATTATATTAGAAATATATGATTAGAGGAAATATTCATTATCATCACATAAAAATATTTATTATTACAATCTTAAGATTCATAAACTTCCTATCAAATCCAAGATGTACAAGTATAACCATTCTTCTTGCGCAAAAGCCTTTCGAACATTAAAGAATCTATCAGCCTAGTAAAGAGGTGGATGGACAGATGTTGTCCTGGTGAGCATAAAGAAGAAAATGGTGGATTCCAAAAGACAAGACAAGATACTCCTTCATAGACAGATTCTAAGTGAAGCCATTACATTGAAGATGGTGGCATACCTGGAAAATGTGAGCCACCAGGGGTTCACCAAGAATAAGCCGTGACAAACCAACCCCATTTCCTCTTCGAGAAGGCTTTACTATTTGTAAAATTTTAGCAGAACACATTCAAAGACTTTTTTTAAAATCTAGTGCTATGTGACATATTAATTTATAGTTTAAAATGATATTCAAGGAGCATCAGCCTGGTTAGAAATACTAATATGTGTGTCCCACTTCTCTGTATAACTGTTGCTCTCCTGTCTCACCAGACCCCTGCCCAGCCCGTCCAGTCTCTTCTCTGATCCAACAGGAAACTCACATACCCTCTGTTCTCAAAGCACAGAGCCAGCGTAGGTTAAATTGTGTTGCAGTGACAATTCAACCTACCCCTAAGTAGGCTGCATAACACAAAACCAGTCAGAACCACCTGGGATGGGGGAAAGTTAATCTACTGAGTCATCAAATCATGATTCAAAATTATCTTGCTAGATTGGGAAGTGGTCTAGTAGACATTTAAATAAAGAAATAAAGCATATTACTGACAGTCCTTAGCTAATGGACAGGGTTACTGTGTCTTTTCACCCATTTATTTCACAGCTTGCTTCAAGGCCAGCAGAGGAGCCAGAAGACTCTTCCTCCTTCTCTGCAGTCTAAGCATAAGTGGCCAGGCCAAGGGCTCATCTTCTGTAGGCAGGCCTGGCCATCTTCTAATGTGTATGTGTGTGTGCATGCATACCTGTGTGTGTTCCAGTTTCTTTACCTTCAAATGAGTGAGTTAAGTCAGCCTTATATTAGTTCCCAGTTGTCTTCAATAAAGGATGCAGAGAGCTGCGGTCACCCTTCAGCCTCAAAAATTCAAGATGAATTCTCCATTCCAGTTTAAATCAAAGAAGTCTGCCTTTTGTCAATCTTGGGATGCATGCCCAACCATTAATCAGCCTGTCACGTTTATTTACCTCTCTTTTTGCCTATAAACCATGGGACAGAACCCTGAAAGGGAAGAAGGGATCAGTTTCAGACTTCAAATCCCAATAGCTCCAGTTGGAATATAAGCCCAGAGTGTGATGTGGTTGCTGGGAAAACTAATGCTATCTTAGGTGACATTGCTAGAATCGTGCAACACCTAGAACAAAATCAGTGATAACACTTTATCTGGCAACCACCATACCATGAGGTTCTGAATACCACACTGAAAGGAGGTGACATGCAGAGTGGTGATCAAGACAGAGAGAAATTGGAGGTTATGTGAGGCGTGGTGGAGGGAACTGAGGCTGTGGAACCAAGCAAGAAGGAGATGAAATGGAAACATGTCAATGGCCTCAGGCATTTGAAGGGGCATGGGACAGTGGGTGTGGATAGAGCTAGTTCTATTAAGCCTAGAGAACTGGACTTGAGAACTGGCCCTGCCAGGAAAGTAGACAGGCTCAGAACATGGAGGAATTTTACAAAGAGCTGTCTCAACACAGAATTTTCTGGCTCATAAGACAGTGAGACTCCATCATGAAAATGTCCAAAGAGAGGCTTGATAATCATTTGTTAGGATTAATGTCAAAGATCCTGACTTGCGATAAACTGGACTAATGGCCTCCACGTTTCTTCCTTACCAAGACTCCATAATCCTGAATCTGGCTAACACAAAGGTAACAGCTCAGAGATTAGCCAGATGGAACTCTTTAGCAAGTGAAGAGAGCTTTGGTCTGTATGATCAACAGAGTTAATGTTCACCAATATTTAGTACTTTGCTACTTTCAGTTACACAGATAATCATAAGGTATTCCTTGAATTTAGATATGGCTAAGTAACTGGTTCTCACCAAAGAAACATAAATAGAAATAGTGCCACTCCTAGGCTGAAGCAATTAACTACAGCTGCTTGACCCTCCACCTCTTTCTTCATCCGCACCAGTAGAGGGGTTGCTCAGTGTTGAAATGGAAAGACCAAAAAAGGAAGCAATCTGACTTGCTAAATAAGGAGGAAAACCGCCCCGGAGAATCACCCAGATCTGCAGTCGACTTTATGAGAACAAGATATCAACTTCTTGTGGTAACCCACAAAGAGTTTTAGGTGATTTGTTACTGCAGCACAATTTAGCCTACCCTAGCTGCTATGCTTTGAGAACAAAGGGGATTTTAGTTTCCTGTTGGACCATAGAAGAGACTAGAGAAGACAAGCAGGGCTCTGAAGAGACAGATAAAAGGAGAGTCAGATCCCTGGGCCTGCCTATTTTCATGGAGGCTTGGAGCACTGTACATATTACTCCAGTTCCCAGATGTCCGGACTAGGTCTCCTTCCCTATTAAATGGGCAATACCCTACATGAAAGTTTGGGAACCAAGAAGGTCACAGATAGTGAAATGAAGTTAAACTAGGCTGCTGGAATGACCACCTTGGCTCTGTGCAAAGATCAAAGACTCTCTTTGGTGAGAAAAAGCCACCCCCATTGTGTCTGCAAACAAATCACATCTGGATCTACACATTATCTGCTGATTTTATAAACTACTTCCTTCCCAGAAATTCAAACTAGCCTTATTTCATAGAGGTGGAACTGTGGTCTCCTAGTTTCTGAATGAGCTTACACTGGGCCCTTTGGGCTTCTGTCTTCTCACTAGGCCACGCTATGGAGTTTGCACAATGAACCTATTGCTTCAAAGGAGAGTCACACAACACTCCCCAGCCACGTGTTGACAGCCCTGGGCTGGAGGAAAGGCAGCAGTCTTCATAGAGCTCACTTTGCCACCAGGCTCACCCTTCACCCCAAGACAGCTTTGATCACTGTGAAGTTTCCACAAACACAGAATGAATGAGGAAGAAGGTGATTAGATTTTCAGTGTGATCCATGTGGAGGAGAGGTGAGGGATGGACCATCTGTAGCACCAAGGTTTCCTTTGCTCTTTGGCTTCACATGGCTGTCAATTTCCTCTTAATGTATAGGTTTAAAGTAGTTATATATTTTGTTTGCTTTTTATCACTTTTCATCATGTAATGAAGATTTGAAGGTGCAAGCCACTTATGGCTTACTTTACTAATGCAATTTGGTAGCGAACAAGTGCAGGAAGCAGCCTGCCTGCCTTCAAATTCCAGCTTTCTAGCTGTGTGGTTTCAGGCAAGTTCAGAGCCACTCTGGGCTTTGGTTTCCTCATCAGTTAAATGGGTGTAATAACAATAATATCTATCTCATAAAGCTATGGTGGGATAACATGTATTAATACATGTGATGCATTTGGAAGTGTACTTGGCATAGGTGAATTTCAAGAAGTAGTATTTATGTTTTATTAAGTTCTTGACTGGCAGCCAACCAAATTCCAGAAACTGTGGACACCTGCTTGCTGTGTGCTCAAGCCTAGACTAAGCACTGTTAGGGAGTTTTAAAATAAGGTGATTAACAGGTCACTCAGAAAAGTCCCAAAATCTATCAGGAACCAAAACAAAAACAGACTAAGCAAAAATCTGAGGCATATTAGTAAGAAAGAAGTTAAGAATGGGCAGTAGATAGGAAGCTAACAGTGTCTGCGCCAGTCACGGTGTCACATGATCACCTCAAACTCCGGGGATCCTGGGAAATTGTTCTAAAAGGCCAATGCAATGAGAGCAGCATCAGCAGAGGTTTCTGCTTCTAGCTCTAAGTGTTACTCTTTCTTCCTCATCTCTTCACTCTCCCCCTCCCAGAAAACAAGAGTGTGTTTCCATCTTGCAATCATTTAGGAAAGGCCACAAGAATTTCAGATCATGGTTCTGATAGTCCTGGGCCTCTGAACCAGATCCCAGGCACATGAGGAAAAACAACAATATCCATCCTGTCATAGTAGTATGTTTAGCTACTCCTGAGTGCATTGCATTATTTGTGTCAAAACAAAGACTCTAACTAATGTGGTAATCATGGCTTCTGTGAAAACGGACAAATGTTTCAAAAGTGAAGGAAAAGGAAACAGGATACTGAGAACTATAAGGCAGTCCCAAACCTGCTAATACCTCTCTCCCTCCATCCATTCCAATACTACTTGCAGGGTGCAGAACTTGTGCACAATATGGGCAACTTTATATCAACTGATAGTGCTGATATGTCAACCTATTCTCTTGGAAGCCAAAATAATTAAAGGATTTATCTACATATGATGATAATAGATGACAGATAGATAGATAAAAATAAATAAGCTAATTAAGAAGCAGCAAATATATCTATATATTTATTTATTTAAAGCAAGAAGAAGGGACTATGAAAAGAGAACAATCTGAGAACAATAAAGACTTCTTAGAGATATAATTGCCAAGATAGCAATTTATTAGATATTATAGAAAATAAAGAGAATTCTCACACAATATAAAGCAAAAGAAAAACCAAAATATGCATCCAAAATTGAATGAATTGAAGTTTCAGAAAGGGACAATGGAGAAGACGTAGGGGAGAAAATTGACAAATAAATAATAAACATAAAAAAATGAAAAAAGAAACTCGAAAAGGAAAAAAAGGCAAGTGGCCAATGAACAGATCAGGTTATAAAAGAAATGTAAATTATACTGAACATGAGATATTAGTTTTATCCATCAGATTGGCAAAATTTAAAAAGAATAACATCTGATATAGTTTAAGTTGTGGGTAAACACAATTTCAAGGACTATTGGTAAGGACGAGTACTGGTACAACATTTCTGAAGGATACTGTAAAAATCTGTAGTATAATATGTATTCATTTTAATGTGGCAATCCTACTTCTGGGCACTTCATTAGGAAATTATTGGGTGATCATACAAATGTGTACATATCTGAAGGTTTATGAAATGATATTTTTAATAGCAGAAACTAGAAATGCTGCATGTTCTTCAGTAAAGAGCCAGGTTTCTAGCGAGAGCTACATCCTACAATGCTCCCAAGTAGGTTTCAGCATGCTTCATGGTCATGATTCATTACGTGCCAAATTCAAGTGATGAAATAGTGCATATTGTATGATCCCATTTGGATAAATATATGTCTAATTTGACATATTTAGTTTAAATGCTTGGAATGATATACAGTTTCATTGTGAAGTTGCTATCACAAACTTCTAGAGGTTTATAAAGAATATTTTCTTTTTAATTTTCAGAATTGTTAGTCATCTTCTTTACAGTTAGCATGCATTACCCATTCGATCAGAAAAAATAAACACAGCTATTTACATTTTGGTGGGGGAAGGAGAATAAGGAATGCCTCTCAATTGCAGCTGTGATAGCACAGTTTGGAGCAGAAGTGCTCATGTTAAAGTTATGAGGCCAGATAGCTCACTGGATGTCTCCTTAGTGTTAGATCAAGACCAGCCCTTTCAAGCCCAAGTCATCACTTTGGAAAATTTCCTTTCATGTTAACTACAAGCATACCTTATTTTTGTGCTCTTCACTTTATTGCACTTCGTAGATGTTGCATGTTTTTACAAATTGAAGATCTGTGGCAACCCTGGGTCGAGCAAGTCTATCAGTGCCATTCTTCCAACAGTATGTGCTCGCTTCATGTCTCTGTGCCACATTTTGGTAATTCTCACAATATTTTGAACTTTTTCATAATTATTGCATCCATTATGGTGATCTGTGATCAGTGATCTTTGATGTTACTATTGTAATTGTTTTGAGGCACCAGGAACCATGCCCATACAAGACAGCAAACTCTATTGATAAATGAGTGAGTTCTGACTGCTGCTCCACCAACTGGCCATTCCCCTGTCTCTTTCTTTCTCCTCAGTCCTCCTTATTCCTTGAAACAGCAATATTAAAATTAGGCCAATTAATAAACCTACAATGAACTCTAAGTGTTCAGGTGAAAGGAAGAGTCACACGTCTCCCACTTTCAATCAAAAGCTAGAAATGATTAAGCTGACTGAGGAAGGCATGTTGAAAACCAAAATAGGCCAAACGTTAGGTCTCTTGTGCCAAATAGTTAGCCAAGCTGTGAATGCCAAGGAAAAGTTCTTGAAGGAACTTAAAAGTGCTACTCCAGTGAACACATGAGTGATAAGAAAGCAAAACAGCCTGATTTCTGATATGGAGAAAGTTTTAGTGGTCTGGATAGAGAATTAAACCAGCCACAACATTCCCTTCAGACAAAGCGTAACCCAGAGAAAGGCCCAGGTTTTCTTTAATTCTACAAAGGCTGAGAGAGGTGAGGAAGCTGCAAAATAAATGTTTGAAGCTAGCAGAGGTTGGTTCATGACGTTTAAAAGAAGCCATCTTCATAACATAAAGTGCAAGGTAAACCAGCAAGTGCTGATCCAGAAGCTGCAGCCAGTTATCCAGAAGATCTAGCTAAGATCATTGATGAAGGTGGCTACATCAAACAACAGATTTTTTTTTTTTATTTTTTATTTTTTTGAGATGGAGTCTTGCTCAGTCGCCCAGTCTGGAGTGCAGTGGCGTGATCTCAGCTCACTACAATCCCTGCCTCCCAGGTTCAAGTGATTCTCCTGCCTCAGCCTCCTGAGTAGCTGGGATTACAGGTGTAAGCCACCAAGCCCAGCTAATTTTTGTACTTTTAGCAGAGACGGGGTTTCACCATGTTAGTCAGGCTGGTCTCGAACTCCTGACTTTGTGATCTACCCATTTCAGCCTCCCAAAGTGCTGGGATTACAGGCATGAGTCACTGTGCCTGGCCACAACAGATTTCTAATGTACACAAAACAGCCTTCTATTGGAAGAAGACGTCATCTAAAACTTTCATAGGTAGAGAGAAGTCAATGCCTGGCTTCAAAGCTTCAAAGATCAGGCTGACTCTCTTGTTAAGGACTAATGCAGCTGGTGACATGAAATTTAAGACAGTGCTCATTGATCATTCCAAAAATACTAAAGCCCTTAAGAATTATGCTAAATCTCTACCTAAGTTCTATAAATGGAATAATAAAATCTAGATGACAGCACATCTGTTTACAGCATGGTTTACTGAATATTTTATGTTCACTTTTGAGACCTACTGCTCAGAAAAAAGGTTTCTTTCAAAATATTACTGCTTATTGGCAATGTACCCGGTCACCCAAGAGCTCTGATGGAGATGTACAAGGAGATGAATGTTGTTTCATGCCTGCTAACACAAGATCCTTTCTGCAGCCCAAGGATTGAGAAGTAATTTCAACTTTCAAGTCTTACTACTTAAGAAATACACTTTGCCAAGCCATTGCTTCCATAGATGATGATTACTCTGATAGGTCTGGGAAAAATACATTGAAAACCTTGTGAAAGGATTCATCATCATAGATGCCATTAAGAGAATTCATCATTCATGGGAGGAGGTCAAAATATCATCATTAATGGGAATTTGGAAGAAGTTGATCCCAAACCTTATGGATAACTTTGAGAGATTCAAGATTTCAGTAGAGAAAGTAATTGCAAATGTGGTGGAAATAGTAAGAGACCTAGAATTAGAAGCAAAGCCTGATATATGGCTGAATTTCTGATATTTAGTGATTAAACTAGAAAGAAAGAGGAGTTGCTTATGGATGAGCAAAAAAAACGATTTCTTGAAATGCAATCTACTCCTAGTGAAGAAACTGTGAACATCGTTGAAATGATAACAAAGAATTTAGAATATTGCATAAACTTATTTGATAAATCAGGGTTTGTGAGGATGGACTTCAAATCTGAAAGAAGTTCTGTGTGCAAAATGCTATCAAACAGCACTGCATGCTACAGATAAATCTTTCATTGAAAGACGGCTCAATTGGTGCTAAAAACTCCATTGATGTCTTATCTTAGGAAATTGACACAGCCACCTCAACCTTCAGCAACCACCACCCTGATCAATCAGCAGCCATCAACATCAAGGTAAGACCCTCCACCAGCAAAAAGATAATGGCTCACTGAAGACTCAAATGATTGTTAACATTTTTAGCAGCAAAGTATTTTTAAATGAAGGTATGTTTTTTAGACAGTGAACACTTAGTAGACTACAGTATACTCTACAATATAACTTTTATATGTACTGGGACACCAAAAAACCGTGTGACTTGTGATATAGTTTGGCTGTGTCTCCACCCAAATCTCATCTTGAATTGTAGCTCCCATAATCCTGGTGGGACCTGGTGGGACCTGGTGGGAGGTAATTGAATCATGGGGTGGGAGATGGGGTTTTCCCCATGCTGTTCTCGTGATAGTGAATAAGTCTCATGAGATCTGATGGTTTAAAAAGGACACACTCTCTTTCCTGTTGCCATATAAGATGTGCCTTTGTTCCTCCTTTGCCTTCCGCCATGTTTGTGTGGCCTCCTCAGCCATGTGGAACTGTTGAGTCCATTAAACTTCTTTTTCTTTATAAATTACCCAGTCTTGGGTATTTCTTCACAGCAGCATGAGAACAGATGAATACAACTTGCTTTATTGAGATATTCACACTAATGCAGTGGTGTGAAACCAAACCTATAGTATCTCCAAGGTGTGCCTGTATGTTTGGGTAATGACGTTATGTAGGTGCAAGTTCAACTCATTCGTTTGTTAAGAAGTACTTTTTATAATGGGTTTATCTTGGATTGTTCCTCAGGAAGTCACATAACTAAGTTAGACATCTTCTGCTAAACTTTGCTAAGTCTTTTATGACTAACATGAGCATTTAGTAACACCTATTTTAAAATTTCCAGCCCAGAATTATTGCTATAACATTAAATTCTTGGGCCTTGAACACACTCTGTCTATTGATAAAACAGATTCCAATTTATGTCCTCATACATTAATTCTCCAAATTTTTTTAGTGCCAGATACTGTGTTAGGAACTGGAGCTATGACAGTGTTAAGGTTGAATAGTGTTCACCCAAAATTCATATGTTGATATCCTAACACACGGAACCTCAGAATGTGACCTCATTTGGAGATAGAGACTTTACAGAGGTGTGGTGAGGTCATTAGAATGGGCCCTAATCTAATAAGAGGAGTGGTGTCCTTACAAGAAGGGGAAATTTGGAGACAGACAGCCATACAGTCAAGAGAAGGCCATGTGAACATGCCAATGGCTATCCACAGCCAAGGAGAGTGGCCTAGAACAAGCCCTGATGACACTATGATTTCAAACTTCCAGCCTCCAGAATTTCAAGCCAATACATTTTGTTCTCTAAGCCACTCAGCCTGCAGCACTTTGTTAGCAGCCCCTGCAGACCAATACAAACAGTGAGCAAGTCAAGAACGGGCTGGGCCCTTGAGAAGCCTCTTGTGCAGTGGAGAGAGGTCAGCCCCGGATGCTGGGCAGGGGGTGGGACAGGCAGCATGACCTGCTCTCAGGCTGGTGTACTGATTAAGAGCTGTCCAACTCTCTGCAGAGCATGGAATCTGGGATTCACTCTGACCAAGCATTTTTCTGTCATTCTTCGAAAGAAAAGGCAAGGAAGGCCAGCTTCACTCCAAGTATCCGGGAGTCAAACCTTGAAAACATCATCACCTCACATTTAAAGTTGAGAAAAAATTATTCAATGAGAATTTGGCGAAGGATTAATCCAGAGCAGCACAGACCTCGTTCTCACAGCCCCTCCCGTGGAGCTCTTTTCATGAAAGTGTGCTTCCTGCTTAAAGCGCAGGCACGTGAACTCAAAGGCAGCTGGGAAACCCACCATTGCTAACTCTGTGAGGATATTGGTAAAGGACGCTGTTCCTGGCCTCATACAGTGACAGGGCCGTGGGTCTCAAGTATCAGCAGCAAAAAGTGCAGTATGCAGTTATTACAGTTTGTTTATATCAAGGACACTGTAATTCATGTCACAGGATCCTGCACTCCTTTTCTGGTGGGTTGCTTGGAGTCCCAGAAACACTTTAAGATCCCTTTGTGTGTGGGATCTTAGAAAGCATATTTCATGCTTCATCTTACTATTTCTACTCTCTTAGCCCCACTGACTTTTTTTTAATCCATACAATTTTCTTTTTTTTTTTTTAATTATACTTTAAGTTCTAGGGTACATGTGGATAACGTGCAGGTTTGTTATATATGTATACCTGTGCCATGTTGGCGTGCTGCACCCATCAACTCGTCAGCACCATCAACTTGTCATTTACATCAGGTATAACTCCCAATGCAATCCCTCCCCACTCCCCCCTCCCCCCTCCCCGCTCCCCGTGATAGGCCCCGGTGTGTGATGTTCCCCTTCCCAAGTCCAAGTGATTTCATTGTTCAGTTCCCACCCATGAGTGAGAACATGCGGTGTTTGGTTTTCTGTTCTTGCGATAGTTTGCTGAGAATGATGGTTTCCAGCTGCATCCATGTCCCTACAAACGATTAAGAAAATGTGGCACATATACACCCATACAATTTTCATAAGCCCCCTCCAATAATGATTTATATGAAGAGGGGCATGGATATTTAAAATTAAATAGATAACTTAATTAACTCTAGCAGCCACCCAAAGATACTTTATTCAGTTATTTGTTTTAAAATGAATTAACACCTTGGAAAATATTTGTATTATATTTCTTTATATTTAATATTTTATTTTTATTTATTTTATTGAGTGTTTATACTTAATGTCTATATTTAATATTCGGGAATAAAAAGCCCGGGATGGACTTCTCTTTCCAGAAATATCCCCATTAGCTTTTGATCCAGAGCAAAAACTAGAAGTGGCTCCAGGTGCCTCTGAGAGCAGAGCATGGAGCCACCCCAGAAAGTAGAACCAGGCTCTGGTCAAGGGCTTTCCTGAGCCCAAAGCAGGGTTGTCTGGAAAAGTGTTCTCACCCCTAGACCCAAAAGTTTCATCTCATTATAACATCAAGCTCTTTAAAGTTCAGGATCTTGTCACTTAAGTCAGGCACAGAGACCTGAAAACTGAAAAAAGAAATTATTTGCCCCTCATTCCTAATTCAGAATACAATCATGAGACAGAGACAGAATAACTCAATAGACACTTCCACCCAGAAGGAGATGAAAGGGAGGCACATTACAACTACTGAAATCTACCTGGGCTCTGGCAGAACCGCCTGCTCTGGGTTAAGAGAACGTCCCTGATTAGAAACTGGTTCTGTTCCCTGGAACTGACTCCATAATTCATTGTCCTCAGAAGCTTTGGGATCCACTATCTGATATCTTAATTTTTCTGTAAGAAATGGCCATGTTTGCAGCCGAGTAGCAAGTTTCATGATCTCAGGCCCTGCCACAGTAGTGAGGTCCCCTAGATCTGCTGAGACAAATGAAACAATGGATACAATACAAATTATATACATTTTTTCTTTTTTCTCTTCTTTTTCTTTTCTTTCCTTTTTTGTTTTGTTATATTTGTTTGTTTGAGATGAGGCCTCACTCTGTCGCCAAGGCTGGAGTGCAGTGGCAAAATCTTGGTTCACTGCAGCCTCCACCTTCTGGGTTCAAATGATTCTCCTGCCTCAGCCTCCTGAGTAGCTAGGATTACAGGCATCTGCCACCATGCCTGGGTATTTTTTGTATTTTTAGTAGAGAAGAGTAGGCCATTTTGGCCAGGCTGGTCTCGAACTCCTAACCTCAGGTGATCCGACCACCTCAGCCTCCCAAAATGCTGGGATTACAGGTGTGAGCCACAGCTTCCGGCCACAAATAATGTATTTTTAAATATAATGCTGAGCTGGCACAGAAGTTAGAAATCCACAGAATGATTTGAAAATATCAGGGGTCAATCCAGGTTCTGTGAGACTGTAAATGTACATCATGTGCCTTGTTAACAAAAAGAATGTTGACAAAAAGAATACCAAATTTTAAAAGGCAAAATTAGGCTCAGCGGTTTAGAAAGAGCTCATGTAAGTGCAGCATTCTGAAAAACTCATATATATTTCATTGGCTTCACAGTGCATCCACTTGTGGAAAGCAATAAAGCTAGAAATGAAGTATATCAAGTGTATCAGTTGAGATGACAATAGATATTGATAAGCTTTAGACATTCTTAAACATGCATACTGAAATAGCTAAGATAATCACTAATAGAACAGACAGAATTATATTTTTAAAACAAGTAGAAGGATAACAGTAGAATCTGATTTTAAAGCACTCAATCCAAAATAAGGCACAAAAGGAAAGGACAACAAATAAATGCTATGAACTAGTAACAGAGATGTTATGAACAATGTCTTAGCAATAAATGATGACAAAGATACGTATCTAAAAAAAACCTTACTAAAATTATTTCAAGAAGATGTAGGAGGCCTCATTACTTGTTAAAATTATTTCACAAAGGAAACCCTAGACCCAAGCAGCCTTACAGACTTCTATCAAACATCAAAGATCAAATAGTTTTATCTTACACACACTCTTCCAAAGAATAGAAAAAGTGAAAGCACATCCTAACTCATTTTATGAGGCTATCATATGTCTGATACTAAGAACAGACAGGTAACTGCAAGAAAGTAAAGCTACAGATTAAGTTTCTTTATAAATAAAAATGAAAACCTCTAAGCAAAACTGCTATAAAGAACACACAAAGGAAAATGTATAAAGGATCATACATCATAATCACGTTGAGATTATCTGAGGAATAAAAAGTTGTTTAATTTTGAAAATCAATTAATGTAATGCATCACATCAACAGATTGAAGGCACAAAGTCCATGCTCAGGTTTACAGATGCAAAGATCTGCTTGATAAAATGCAACATCCACTCATGACTTAAAACAAAACAAAACTTGTAACAAAGCAAGAATGGGAGGAACTTCCTTAACTTAATAAAGAGCACTGAACAAAACCTACGGCAAATCACATGTAAAGATGTTTAAGACAGTCCCTTTAAGATCAGAAAAATGGCAAGAATGCCTGCTTTTCTCTTTCCTACCCAGTAATGTATTAAAGGGCTTAACCAGTGCAGTAACAAGAAAAAAGAAATAAAAGTTAGAGAGATTGGAAAGCAATAACCAACGTGTCATTATTTGTAGATGTTAAGATTTTCTATATAGAAAACCCCAAAGAACCCACAGATTTTTTAGAACTAATAGACAAATTTACTCGTTGAATTTTTTAAATTCAAAACACAAAAGTCACAATGCATTTCTGAACATCAGCAACTTGAATTTACAAAATATGATTTTTTTACAGTTTGATACTGTGTTGAAAATGACACAGAAAAGCAACAGGTGATGAAGACATTATTCCGGATGACAGTCACTCACAGGGAGCAGGTGCAGTATAATTGAGGAAGGGGGCATTATAGGTTTCTAGTACATTTGGAAAGGTCTGTTTCTTAAGCTGGATGGTAGATTCATGATGTCTATTGGATTCTTCTTGTTTCAGCTGTACGTATACTCTTTTTGGGCTCTTTTTATATTTATTTTGCCATTCTTATTATTAAAAACAGTTTAAATTCTTTTTATGTATGATTTCAAAATTACCTTATGCTATTTTTAAAAAGCAGAACACCATATCTCTGGTATTATTACCATGATGTTAAAATATGCATATACAGTGGGAAGTGGCAGGGGTATGTATGACAAATTAAGAAGCTGGAAGGATTTAAGTTGGATGATGATAATAAAAAAATCCTTAGGGCTTAAATTCCATGTTGAAGAATTGTTACTCTGTTCTAAAGCAATAACTATATATTCCATCAGGAAACAGTATGTGTTCACACAATCAAGGGATTGGGTGTATGGCACCTGTGTTTTAGGAAGGTAATTGGCATAATGCTGGGATGAACATTTTGGAATTTTAGAAATGGCTTTCTGCACAGCTTGACTTTCTCTGGGTGATTTTCCAGTAGCTAAAGCCTTCTCACCTTGGCTTCCCCAAGCTTTTCAAGTGTAAAGTGTCAGGGCCCCTCAGCAGTGAGATGTCTTGTCACATGGACTCAGCCAGAGCTCCCTCGTGTTCTATGGAAAAGGCTAATGAGATAAGGTGGACCTAAAAGGGCAACACTTGTTCTGTAGCGTACAGCACGCAGGGACTGGGCCTGTGCCACCACCATCCCCAACGTGGATGAGCTCTGACCTTTAGGATGCTTGCAGTCACGTGGCTTTAGCTCATCCCTCTGCCCCTACATCTGCCCCAAGTTTGGCCTTTTTGGCAGCTCCTTCTTTTCTCTGCCTTGCACTTGTTCTTCGAATGGTCCCCTGGTTTTATCCCCTGGCATTGTGTCTCAGACACAGTTCTCACTCCCCGTCCATCCTGATCCTGCCTGTCCATCCTTCTTTCTGGAAAAAGCTCAAACCTCTGGTCCCCAGACCGGGGCTACTGATGTAACCACCATTCCCTGACCAGGCCTGCTCAAGCCTATCCATGGTCTCAGCTCCCCCATCATTAAGATAAAGGCTTTGATTCTGATTAGTATTTGCTTAGCTCCTTAGATCAGAGTGGAAATAGGTATTCTCAGGGTTTGGCCTTGATCAGAGTTGGAAAAACTGTGGGTTGTAACCATTAGTGGATTGTGAAATCATTTTGGTCGGTCATAACCAGGGTTATTTTAATGAAATAGAATACAATAGCAAAGATCAAATGGTCTCCCACATCATAAAGGTAATATATTAGCCCGTTTTGATGCTGCTGACAAAGGCGTATCTGAGACTGGGAAGAAAAAGAGGTTTAATTGGACTTATAGTTCCACATGGCCAGGGAGGCCTCAGAATCACGGTGGGAAGTGAAAGGCAATTCTTACATGTCAGCAGCAAGAAAAAATGATGAGGAAGCAAAGGTGGAAACCCCTGATAAACCCATCAGACCTCGTGACTTATTCACTATCACAGGAATAGCACGGGAAAGACCAGTCCCCATTATTCAATTACCTCCCCCTGGGTCCCTCCCACAACACGTGGGAATTCTGGGAGATACAATTCAAATTGAGATTTGGGTGGGGGCACAGCCAAACCATATCAGGTAAGTACTGTTTTGTTCTGTTTTTTAACTCACATCTCAGTTATTATTATTATTATTATTGTTTTTGAGACAGGGTCTCCCTCTGTCACCCAGGCTTTATTCCAGTGGCATGATCTTGACTCACTGCAACCTCTGCCTCCCAGGTTCAGGTGATAGTCCTGCCTCAGCCTCCCAAGTAGCTGGGATTATAGGCACACACCACCAAACCTGGCTAATTTTTGTATTTTTAGTAGAGAGGGTTTCACCATGTTGGCCAGGCTGGTCTGGAACTCCTGACCTCAGGTGATCCACCTACCTCGACCTCCCAAAGTTCTGGGATTACAGGCATGAGCCACCACACCCGGCCTTTGTTAGTTATCTTTATGTACTGAGTGTTGAGATTATTATGGGCTGGGTTGTACCCACTCCAAATTCATCGTAGAAGCCCTGCCGCCCAGAACCTCAGAATGGGACTGTATTTGGAGGCAAGTTCTTTAAAGAGGTGATCAAGTTAAAATGAGGTCCTTAGAGTGGATGCTAACCAATATGACTGGTGTCCTTATAAGAAGAGGAGATTGGGACAGGACACAGACATGGACACACAGAGGAAAGACCATGTGAGGACAAGTGAGAAGATGGAATCTACAAGTCAAGCAGAGAGGCCTTGGGAAAAAACCAGCTCTGCTGGCACCTTGATCTTGGACTTCACATTTCCGGATCTGAGATAATTTTTTTTTGTCGTTTTCAGCAACCAAGTCTGTGGCAGTTTGTTATGGCAGCCCTAGCTAATACAGACATATAATATAATTCTTGTGGGGTGAATTCAGTCAAAAACATTAGATATTCACTGGCTGGCCTTTCAAATTTTAAACTTCATTAACAGTTGAAAAGAGCAAAGTCCTATTCTGCAGTTTGCAAGGGAAGCTCTCCTTGGGAATATCTGGAACTTAATAGCATTCCCTATGATGCAGTGCTTTCATGCAGTGGTCCCCAAGCAAAATCAAGCTTCGAAGATCTAAAGCTACAGTTCTCATCATGAAGATAGAAAAACACAAAGCATGTGGCAACCAGCCACAGGATCCACAGACCAAACAGCACATTGCAGCAAAGTGTTAAAAAAACAACTGGACATGTGAAATGTCCAGAGCCAGGCCCTGGGTCTCCCTAACACTGGATCCCTTGTACAATGAGATAACATGAGTGAGGTAGTGGATGTTTCTGGATTCTGCTCCACCTCTTTCCATCAATCCACCCTGAGCACCATCCCAACATAAATGAGGGCGAGCCCAGCTGCATTAGAGCAGGCTCTGCTCTTGGCTGGGGCGACAGCACGCTCACCACACAGTATTCCAAAGGTGAGTCCGTAAACTCTGTCCCCAGAGCGCCATTTGATGATGACCTCACCTTGGCAGGTCTATTTTGAGTATCCAAGAGTCTCGCTCACGCAGTCGTTGTATAACCTCCAGTGCTTGCTGCTAAAGAGTTTTCTGTCTCCAAAAATAATCTCCAAATGATGGTTAACACGACCCTGGCATAATTCATCCTCTACAAATAAGTGAAAGGGAGCTAATACCCAATTCCTGGCACAGCCACAGAGCGGGTGTTGGAAGTGGAGGTGGCCATGACTTCAATCCTTGGCAGAGGGCTGCGGATTGGATGGGGAGCCAGGCGAGAGTCAGAACACCATGCCCAAGATGCCTGGCATGGGCATTTCCTTCTGGCCGGGGCCAGGGAACAGTTTGAGGCTCCTCCGCTATTCCACATAGAGCTTTGAGTGTCTGTCACCTGAACTGGCCATACTACCATCCCTGAATGCCACCACGATTTTACTTTTTAAAGAGCTTTTTAATGGGTAGCTGAGCACCAGGCTGCAGTCACCACATTGTATTTCCTGGCCCTTAATTCTGAGAATAGCATCTCTCACATCCAACTTAGTACTATCATTGACCCCAGAGAGATACCAAGTATCCTTGGGCATGGTTCTACCCTAGATATAGTTTTACTGAAGGATGATTTTTAGGAGTAGAGCTGCATTACCTTGTACAAAGAGAGAGATGTTGTGGGACCCTGGCTTTCTTCACATGTTCCTTCTCCTACTCATTCAGGGTCTGGTTTATCTGAAACATTTAAGCCTGCAAAGAGTTGGAAGATGGAAAATGTTATTGAACATCTTCAGTGTCTCATAAATCTTTGCAACAGTCCTGGAAGTGATCGTTAGTGTACCCACTTTGCAGACGAGGAGACTGAGTCCTGGAGGTTAAATAACTTGCCCTAGGCCACCACATTGTGAAGAGGACAAATCTTCACAGTTTACTTGTTGGCCATGGTCTATGACCTTGGCATTCTCCCTCATACTGAAGCTGGAAAAGAGAATCAGTCCAGAGGGAGATAGGAATGATGGGGGCTAGCCCAATGATGACTGAAGGTGCCAAGAAAGCTTCTAGGGCAGCCCAAAAGCAGGCCCTGGAGATGGTTGAGAGCCAACCCCAGGTTCATAAACCTCTGAACTGCAGTACATTCTGACTTTGAAGGACTGATCCTTCCTTAGACTTTGGAGATGTTGGCCCATGAGGGAGGCAGAGCCATGTGCTGGAAATCTCAGGGTCTGGGGTCAGGTCCAGCCTCATGACTTACTAGCTGGGAGACTGAGCACGTTGCTGGACCCCTCTGTGCATGGGAGGATCCATCTCCTCATGCAGAAAATGAACATGACGTTCTCTATCTCTTACCATTCTTGAGCAGACCCTGCCTTGCACTGGGCAACTCTTCTTCCTCATGCCACCCGTGTAGACAGTGGCATACGCACACTGAGCTGCTCACTCACCACTCGCTGCACTTGGAGGTGCTGAAGCCAAATGGAAAATGTGGGCTTTCGCCACAGAGCTTTCCTTGTTTGAGTGAACTGAATCTTTATTTTCTTTTACAAGCAAAGAGCTTTTCATTAATTTGTGCCAGACCATTTAATATATTCTACAGTGTTCTTGTTTCACTTAATTTTCTGGATTTCCAAGAAAGCTTTAGGATTTGGTTTGGTGAAAGGCCTTGAAGGGACTCAGAGAAATAAGAAAAATGAGAAACAATGTATTCACAACAAGACTTCAGTTTAAGGATTTCACCAAGAAATAAGTACAATGAGATATATGTGGGGGGTTTCCTCAGAAGTCCCGATCTTGGTTTTTTCTAGACAATATAAGATTGATAAGAGCTGAAACCAGAAATTCAACCATAAAAAAACACTTTTCTGTTTGTTATATTATAAATCATTACTCAGCAGTTAAAGCCCTGGATAGCAGGGAAAGAGATGCTCTTTAAGAAACTTTCACTGTAACCCACTTAAAAGCCACCTGAGAATGCTGCAACCCGGTGGGAAGGGTGTTTGCACTGAGAGCCAAGCTCATGTCTCTGGATTATGTGAGAGTATCAATGCACTGGGAGCTCTGGTGATTTGCCCGAAGTCCAGAGATAGTGAGACAATCTAGCAGACCCAGCAGATTCCAAAAACCTTCACCACAGAGAGGGAGGGAGAAAGATCAGAAGAAACCAATGGGATTGTTCTGGGGTGGAGGGAGGGGCAGAGGGGGCTTAGCTTTCCCATGGCAGGCATCTCCCGGGGCTGGCATCTCCCAGGGCTGCTTCCAAGATTACAGTGACAGAGCACAGCACAGAGAAGAGCTTTCCTGCACCAGGCTCAGTTGGGGCAGGGCAGTGAGCTCTGAGACCAGACCCTACAGCTGTGTGGCCTCCGGCAAGCTTCTGTCCCCTCTGAGCATCGGTTTCCTCAGCCACAAAATGGGACTAAGAATACACCCTGTCTTAGAGGAGCTGTGTTAAGATCTGACACTTGCTGGGTGACCCATTAGAGATAAAAATCCACAAATGTGATTAGTAATATGACGCCCATTGAGAATGTTAGCATGCAACACAAACAAATATTGTCATTTACATGAAGTAGGTGTATATGCTGAAGCAGCTGTACTTAAGTCCAGAAATAAGAAGACAATTGATCTGAGGACTCAGGAGAGAGCATGGCTGCTGCATAGATGGTGCCCTCCATCGCTCGGCGTAGGGAAGCCAAGCCAAAGCCTGTGTCTTGGGCAGCCCGGGAGCTCTCAGGATGGCTTGAAATCCCCCACCTGGCCTGGGCCTGTTCACCTTCCTCTCTAGGTAGGGTTATCAGATAAATTAAAGAATTACATAATTAAATTAGAATTTCAGAGATGTAACAAATACTTTTTAAACATTAATATATCTTAGGCATCATTTGGGCTATACTTATACTAAACATTTATTTGTCATTTGTCCAAAATTCAAAGGCAATGAACATTCTATCTTTTTATTTGCTAAATGTGGAAACTCTTCCTCCAGTTGGCCACTTGCCACTTAATTGACTTTCTTGTTATGACATTTTTGTTATAATTTTTTTCTGATGATAAAAATAATGCACTCATTATAGAAAATCTTTAAAAATACTAATAAATAAGAAAGAAATAATAACTCATATGTAATACCATTAACTGATACTTGAAAGGCTGCAGTATTTGAAAATACTTAAAAATTGTGGCCTAATTCTTGAATTTTACGTGGTTAAGATGATACTTCATGTGTAGGCTTGTATATTTCTTTGGTTTAACATTATACCATGATCTCCCTGTCACTAAATTTTTTCTCCACTGGATTCTGTCATCTGGCACAGCAGCTTTCTCTTTTTGCTGAAAAAGTTGATGATTTCCAATATGTGTATCTCTGTGCATAAAACTCTGTCCACACCTCTTCAGTTGATCTCTCAAGTGGCTTTTAAAATTATTCCTATATATATGTAATGAATAACTGAAAGTGATGACATTTAATATCTCATGGTGACTTTTTCTACAGCTCTCCTGGGTGCAATCAAAGCTTCACTCCCTATGCCTTACTGAACCATCAGTTGACTGATTCCCACTTGTCAGTGCCCCAGGACCCCACAGAAGCTCCGCATGCTTCCACAAGCTGATGCACCAGCTCCAAGAGGAGGAAGAAAAGCTGGCACTCAGCCTCTATTTCTCCCCAAACTCCACAGTCATTCAATTCTGAAAAAAAAAAAGAAAAAAAAGAAAGAAAAAGAAAAAACAACCATTGCTTTGAAAAACATAAAATGAGATCTATCAAACAGTATCTTGTATTTTAAAGTGGAAAGAATGGACTTTGGAATCATCTTTGGCAGCTAATAGGCTGGGACATGCAGAGAAAGAGCTTGCCTGCCTCTGCAGACATTCCTTGGATGAGTGGTTCTAAATCCCAGCTACACACTCAAGTAGCTGGAGGAGGTTTAAAAACTCAAATCTCCCAGCCCCTGCCCAGCCCAGTCAATATTTATCTCAGGAGGAGGAGCCCCAAAACCAGTGTCTTTTCACAGAGCTCTCTACATGACTTTGATGTGTGGCCAAGGTGATAATCTCCTGAGTTAGCAGACACTAATGCTGTCACTCACACCTAGTCAAACGAGAGGAGTCAGGGATGACAGAAGAATGCGGGCAACCTACCTACCTGAATCTGGGGCCTCAAGGTCAGCATGCCCTTGAGTGTGCCCTATATGGGTCCACCCTGTTTCTGATGGTTCTCAGGAGGCACAGCTTCTCTTCAGGGCTTTTGCCGACATCTTCCCTGCTTGTGGAAAGTGGCCTCGTCCCCCGAGACTCAGCTCAAGTCCTCCCCTTTGCTCAGGTTCCCTTTGAGTGCCGGTGCCCCCCATGGTGCAGATCTCCTCATGGCCCCTTCCTCCCTAAGACCTGGCTGTCTGCATACCCCCATCCCATCCTGTCAGCTTGGTCTTTGTCTCTTTGGTGACCAGACATGAACCCCTCAAGGCTGCTCCCTCCACATCCCCAGCACTCAGTTTCAGGCCAGCCCAGAGCAGGATGCACCTCGTGCAGACAAAGGGAAAGAGCCAGCAGCTGCTTCACATGGGCCTGTCCTCCTCTGCACCTGAAGAGAAGCTTTGGAAGGCCAGGGCCCCCACTTGTCCTGAGGATGGAGGGGCTGTTCCCTCTATCCCACACCTGTCATTCCAGGACTAACTTTCGCTTTTTGGAAGCAAAAACTACTCCTGATCATTCAGGGCCTTTCAGCATTCGGAAGGGACACTGACTCCTCCTTAGATACCACATGTAGGACAAGAGGGAACTTCAAGAGTGGTGTCAAGGGCCAGAAACAGGGAAGCTGGAGGATCTGAAAGAAGCTTCCAGGAGATGTCCTCATTGTGGCAGCAAAATACCATAGACCAAGGGGCCGGGGGCTAAAACCACATGTATTTCTCACAGTTCTGGAGGTTGGGTATTGGAGATCAAGGTGCCAGCCAGCATGGTTGGTCCCTGGTGAGGACTCTCTTCCTGACTCACAGACATCCGACTTCTCACTGTGTCCTCATATGCGAGAAAGAAAGCTCTGGTCTCCTCATCCGCTCGTAAGGACTAATCCCATCATGGAGGGGCCACTTTCATGACCCCATCTAACCGTAATTACCTTCCAAAGACACCAACTCCCATAATATCACCCTGGGGCTTGGGGCTTCAACATATGGATTTGGGGGAACACAGACATTCAGTCCATAGCAAGGCACATGGGGAAGTTGGGGCACGAGAGCAGAGGAGACACCTACATATCTCAGGAGAGCAGTCATGTGTTCGGAGGACGTCAAGCCACACTGAAGGCCCCTAGCCATGCTGGGGTGAGCATGCTCTAGCTATGGAGCTGGAGATGAGGTGGGGGTTGCCGTTGAGAGCTTTCATCTAGGACCTCCCAAGTTCCATGAAGAGACAAGAGAAAACAGTAAGGGCACTGTATTCAAGGGAATGAAGGGTGATGAGTCTCTATTGGGTTCCTCAGTAATGTCTTCTAGGACAGTCCATTGATTACACCTCTGCACCAGTCAGCAGATTTTTAGTGAGCACTGGTAACGTGCCAGATGCTGCACTGTAAGTGAGATGTGCACATTTCCTTCCTCGTGGAGCTCACACTCTCATGGGGCAGACACACAAACACACAATCGTGCATATGTGCAGTGTGCAGAGCCTCCTGCAGGCTGACCCGTGCTTTCCAGCTGCGTTCCCCTGATAGAAGAGCCAGCTGGAGACCAGAGGCTGGAGGCAGCAGGGGAGGAATGTGGGCACTGGTTTTCTGAGTCCCTGTCCGCTGCATTTTCTGCAGCAGGCCCGGCTCCCACCCAGCCCCCATGCTGCACAGAGGTTCTGAGAATCACCCCTGCCCCCGCTCCATCAGGCCCGGGGAGGTAGAGTTCCCCACTTAACGTAGCTCTACTGGCTTAGAGGACCACCCCACCCCAGGGGCTTCCCCTAAACCAGTCACACTTTGTAGACAGTCCCCTCACTGAACTCTGATCAAATTACCCAATTTAAATATACCATGTGTTTCCCTCAGGGACTCTGACCGACCCAGTGACCTAGTCTGGGAGGTTAGGGAGGCTTCTGAGAAAAGGATGTTTGAGCTGAACTCTGAAGGAATAAATTCTCATTGTTTTTAATGGTAGGATCCAACATGTGTGTTTAGTCAGTAGTGGGGTTCCTGGTAAGCTCAAGGCTACAGTGAGGGGTACTGCAGGGGACACAGGCAAACCCTTGAAGCCCCTCACCCCACTTCTTAGCCATGCCTGGCCAAGGTGGGCATCACTAGACTCAGGCTCAGCTGTAACAAGAGCAAGAACCAACAAACACTTCTTAAGCACCACTCCGGAGCCAGGTCATGTGCTGGGCCTGAACACTTCTAGTAGGTGACATGGAGACCTGAGAGTGGCTGCCATCTGGTGCTCTGGGTTTTGAGGGGTGCTCTCTGAAAGACCAAACTGAGCAACAGGAGGCCCAGAAATGGGGGCTCCCATTAGACATTCTGGCCAGTCTCACAGCACAGCAAGAAGGGCCAGCAGAGTGGGGAGGGAGGTGGAGGGGAGGATGCGCTCCTCAGGCAGGCGAAGGCCCGGTCCCCAGGACTGAGGTCTTAGAGAATCAGGGATGCAGGGGAATGATGAAGAGAGAGGTCCCAAGGCCAAAGACAATAAGATACACTGTCAGAAAGTCTGGGAGAAAGATGATTTGAGGGTCACCCAAGAGGTCAAATGTCCCAAGATTGGGCAGCCAGGGGAGGCAGCATGATGGAAGAAATCTAGCCCTGTCCATCAACCTAAGCCCGACTGCAAGAGCACTGTTGGAGTCATGAACAACGTAATGTCTAGTTCTTGGGTGAGCAGGGCCACTCTCTTCCAAAGATACTCCCATGGGAACAGAAAAAAGGATAGAAGCCCGAAGAGCCATACAAGGCAGCAAGGTCGGGAAGCCACCAGAATGTCAGGGGGATGTTTAATTTTGAAAATCAATTAATGTAATGTGTCATATCAACAGATTGAAGATAGAAAGTCCATGCTCAGGTTTATAGATGCAAAGATCTGTTTAATAAAATTCAACATCCCCTCATGACTAATAAAGAAACAAAACCTATGGCAAATCACATGTAAAGGTGTTTAAGATATTTCCTTTAAGATCAGAAAAATGACAAGAATGGCTTCTTTTATCTTTTCAACTCTGTAATGCCTTAAAGGGCTTAGGCAGTGCAATAAGAAGAAAAAAGAAGTAAAAGAGAGATTGGAAAGCAATAATCAAAGCTGTCATTATTTGAGGCAGATAGATAATTGAAAGTACCTCTGATTGGTTGCAGCAGCCAATCAGATGTTTGCATAGAGTAACTTGGTAACTTTAGCCACTGGTTGTTTTCCAAAACAATTAGACTGATTGCCAGCCACCACTTCATTTACATAAGGTGAACACAAGTGGCCAAGGGGAAACCTCTAGGGGATATTTGGACCCCAGAAGATACTGTAACCAGGGCCCTCGAGCTGCTGTGCTGGCCCACTCCCACCCTATGGCATGTACTTTCATTTTCAATAAATTTCTACTTTTGTTGCTTCAGCCTTTCCTTGCTTTGCTGTGTGTTTTGTTCAATTCTTCATTCAAAACACCAAGAACCTGGACAACTTGCAGTTGAGACCCTCTACAGGTAACAAGCTGGGGAGTGCTCCTTCCAGGGTCCCAAGGGGAGACTCTGGTCCTTGCCTGGCTGAGCTTCTGGTGGCTGCCAGCATTCCTCAGCTTGTGGCCGCATCATTCCACTCTCCATCTCCATGGTCACATCACTTCTTTGCTGTCTGTTTTCAATCTCCCTCTGCCTCTCTTATAAAGACATTTGTGATGCATTTAGGGCATACCTGGATACTACAGGATAATCTCCCTTATCAAATTCCTTAACCTAATCACATCTGGAATACATTGTTTTTGCCTAGAAATTCACATTTGCAAGTTGCAGGGATTAGGACCTTCTCAGGCACCAGACGATAAAAAACCATCTTTCCAAGTAGCCCACATGGCGTGGCCGCTGGGTCCTAGAGGCGCTGTTGGCCTGACAGCAGAACTCAAGGACTCTTAATGCCCTTGCAAAACGAATGCATTTGCATATGGGAAGGTCTCTTGGAGTCCACCTTAGCTCCTCTCACACAAGGTAGCAGACCTGGCCGACCTTCCTCACTTGAATAGAGAGCCCTGGGGAGCTCTCAAAAAGTAGCCAGGCCCTAGATCAATTCAGTCAGGACCAGTGGGGGTGGGGTCCCTGCACCAATAGGTTGTTTAATCTTCCCAGGTGATTCTGTTGTTCAGGCAGGGCTGGGAACCATGAACCATGTGGACTTTAATGTCCCTTGCAGGTGAGACATTTGACAAATAAGCAGAAATGGAGCCAGGGTCTTCACTCTGGCTCCACATCAGCAGCCCCCAGGGTAGGGACATTGAAAAGACAGGTTTCTGCTCCATCCCCAAGGTAGGTGATCTCATTGGTCTGGGTGTGACCTGGGCATCAGGACCTTCAAATTTTCCCAGTGATTTCCACATGCAGCCCAGGTTGAGAACCCTGCAGCCTGTAAAAGGGAGTCTTACGCTGTCACTGCTATTGCAAAGGATGATTATCATATCTGGGGAGACCTTCCTGATTCTGAGTTTCCAAACCACAGAACAGCTTGTTCAGGGAGACTGTGGAAGTCATTTCTCCAGAAATCTTGACTGATCCAGGAGGTTTCTAGCTGTCAGAGGATTTAGCTATGGTTCTGCTGTCTGAAGGTGGAGGCATGGATTAGGTGATTTTCAAAACATCCTGCAACTTTCTGAGTTTATAAAAACTGATATCATGCCTCCCCTTGATAGATTCCTTCACCATTTAAACAAAGAATATAAAAAGAATTAAAATAACCCAATGAGTTCAGGATTGTGGAAAATGTCATTACTGGTAATGAAAATTACAGGAAGCCTTGCTGGCGCTTGCTCCCTCCCCAAAACTAACATGAGAAAATGTTTTTTCTTCTGATGCAATGATTAAGTTTGCCCAAGAAAACGTCTCTGTGCGTGCCTCAGGGCAGGGGCTCAATGAAGCCTTTAACTGATAAATGTGATTGTCTCCATTGACTGAACCCTGCCAGGGCAGACTGGCTTCCCAAGTGGATTAATTAACTCTTAGCAAGCCTGTGTTGGGAGGCTCTACAGAAGGGATTTGAGATTCCTGAGGTCCAGAAAGACGACTGTGTTAAGAAATGGAAGACGTTTGGGGTGACTTCTGCAGCTGGCGGCAGCCACAGTTCTAGGATCAGAGCCTAGAAGTCAAGACCTCAAGATGGAAATAATAGTTCAAAGGCAGTCTCATCAGATGGCACTGGGAGGAAGACACAGATTGGCTCAGCACTGAGCACAGATGATGTGTCTACCCTGTGTGTCTCCCTGCTCTCGGGAGGTTGTGCTTTAGTGGAGGACAGATCTCAATGCAGGAGTCTTCCAGCTGGGTGGGGATGGGTGTGCTCAGAACACTGACCCGGACTGGGGCTGGGATGGGTGGCATCTGGTTGGAGAGCTGAAGACTGGGCAGCAGTAAAACAGCGCTGGGAGCCGGGCAGTGGATGCACAGGCCGCAGTAGGAGCAGATCGTTTACTCAGTTGCAGAACACACAATGAAGGTTTAGCAATCAATGAAACAAAAAATTAAAAGCCCCTTGCAGAGTCATTTTTCTCCTCTGGAAGAATACTCAAGGGATGAGTGGGGTGTAAGGAAGCGGTTCTCCCCGCCCTGTGAGTGAAAGTGTGAACCATCATGACCCTTCCAAAAACCAATTTGGCATTCTGTGTCAGGCCCAGATCTATCTTGCAACTAATTATTTTCACTCATGAGAATTTATTCCAAGAAGCAATCCACCTTCCAAAGGCTTTATGCCCTGCGCTGCTATTTATAAGAGTTGTCAGCAGAAGTCAAACCCTTCTCCTGCAAGCACATAGAAGTAACCTTTATGCCCCCAGCTAGGTATACATGTATTCCACATAAGGGATATTATTAGGCCATGAAAATAAAATGTATGATGACATAAAAAATGCCAATGATACAAAAACATTGAATGTGACATGCAAAATCAAAACTATATTTATTTGGGAACAACTATGTAAAAATGAAAGAGGCTGCACTGAAAAAAAAAGGAAAGAAATTATTCTTTGTTAAAGTTATACTACTAGCAACTATTATTTTCCTCTTTATTTTCTGTATTTTCTAAATTGTCTATATGAGTATTGTTTTATAATAATAAGAGCTTGTTTTGTTTAAAGAAAAGGTAAATTCTGTTTTAGTTGCTAAATGGAAGCCATGACTCATTACTGTGGTCCTTATTTTTGTCGTAGCTGGTCAAGTGATTTTTAACAACCGGCCCCAGCCACCACCCCTACACACACAAACACACATGCCTCCTATCGGGAGAACACGCATGTGGAATGTTGTAGAGTCACTCTGATTGAGGTGGTAGGATGACAGCAGAAACAGTATTTTATCCCCTTTCTCTCTGACACACACTTGCACATGCCAAGCACTTAAAAAGGGTCTGGCTTTCAGTAAAATTGATTATTACCATTATTATTATTTAATCCTTTTTTTTTTTCTTTTGGAATGGAGTCTCACTCTTGTGCAGCCTGGAGTGCAGCAGTGAGATCTCAGCTCACTGCAACCTTCACCCCTGGGCTCAAGTGATTCTCCCTCCTCAGCCTCCCAAGTAGCTGGGACCACAGACGCATGACATCACGCCTAGCTAAGTTTTTGTATTTTTGATAGATATGGGGTTTTACCACGTTGCCTCCAGGCTGGTCTTGAACTCCTAAGCTCAAGTGATCTACCTGCCTTTGCCTCCCAAAGTGCTGGAATTACAGGTATGAGACACCATATCCAGCCTATCATTTACTCGTAAAATGACAGCTTTACTTACTTAAACTTAAATAATGTTTTCTTCTCTGAAGATTAAGATTACCACATTGTCTTTCAACTTTGAATGATTCTGTTGTGAAAACTGCAGGCCACTATCATAAACTTTCTTCCCTTGCAATTGAGTTGATTGTTTTTAAACCTAGATAGCCAATGAGTTGGGTTTTTTTTTACATTTTAACTAAAGTAGCTCCATCAGAATATCACTCATATTTTGTTGTGCTATGACCGTTTTTCTGGGTCATGAAATTTCAGGTAAATTTAGATCTTTCTTTATATGAGGATAGTTTCTTCTACTGTATTTTTCAATTCTGTGTTTTCTTCTGCTGTCTTCGGAAAACATCAACTATTTGTACATGAGACAGCATTTGTCTATCTTTCAAATCTCACTTTCTTCTTGTCTATATTAACTCTTCATTTTTTTCCACTTCATTGTGCTTCATTTTCTCCATTCTGTCCTTCTTGTCACTGCCTATTTACTCAACAGTATCTTGTCTCTTTTTCGATGACTCTCATGTAACTTTTCTTTCTACACAGTTTTGAATGTTATTGCTACAGATTCGTTTTTTAAATCTTCTTAGCTATCTTATCATCTCTTCTGCAAGTTCTCATACCTCTTCTTTGAGCTCTCATTTCAGAGTGATGACATTTCCTCTAATTTTATTGATTTCATGGCTTTGGGGTGTAATTTCATGTGTTGGATGACATCATGCTCCAGGTATGTGTTTCTCATCCGCCCTTTGTCTTTACTCTTTTCCTTTTCGTTCTCAATACCTTCCATAGATATCATGCTGGATTCTTGTTGATCATTACTTATCTTGGAAGGGAGTCTTTAATTCTTGCTAAGTGTTAAAGAATAGCAGATAAGTATCCAGCTTGGTTCTGCCCTGTTGTCTGTGAATGTATTTCCATCTGCATTCTACCCTGAAAATCTGATGTTGCCAAGTCATGAGATCTTCCAAGCTTAGAGTGAAGCCCCTAACATCATGGATGTATGCAGAAAATTGCTTTATTTCTATATCTCTATGTATATCTTCAGGATTTCATGTTTCCTTTCCTTCTGGTGACCAAGATCAGAATGGTAAGTCTGCTGGTTTGCCTTCCCTGTTTTGGCCCCAGTGCTGGTATCCACATTTTTGCAAAGGTGCATGTCCACATGCTTCCCCATGTTCTATCACTTTGCCCTGCCTCCCTATCCTCTACACGTTGTGCTGCATGAAGAACCCTCCCATGTCCTCCAGTGTCATTCTAAAGGGGGAGTCTGGCCTTAGACCCTCAGGTTGTGCAGCTTGCCTTTGGAAGGCCATGCATGCTTCCTCACCAATTGTACCTGTTTTCTAGTTTCTTCATATGTGATTTTTACTTTTCTACTTCTTTTCTTTTATGTTTTCACTCTGCAGAGTTTCAGTGGGGCAGCATGATGGAGCCAGGCCACCAATTTCCCCTAGCTGTTAAAGACTTGCTTTGTCCCTTGCCCAGGAGCTAGCAGCCCCATGGACAGCTTTTGTCAGGTCAGTCAGACACACATTTTGGTCTCGCTTCATCATTTGCAGGCTATATTTACTGCCTTTTGACTTATCAGCCTCTCCAAGAGATCTAAAGCACTTCTCTCTGCCAGTGGTTCTCAGTCTTCAGCATGCATCGGAATCACTTGGAGGATTTGTCAGAACATAGAATGCCAGGGTCCACCTAGAGTTTCTGATTCAGTAGGTCTGATCTAGGGGCTGAAAATCTGTGTTATTGACAAGTTCTCAGGAGAGGCTGAGAGCTTTCTAAATGCTGCTGATTTGCCGAACATGCTGCTCTATACAGGCCACAGAACCAGGTATACACCTTTCTGCAGGCAACTCTGCATCCCTCCATCTGCAGAAGAATCCAGGGCAAGCACAGGGAAGGACTTTATGCTTTCTGAAGCTGAAGTTAGTAGGGTACACTATCCATGTTGCTTAACTTCAGATGGAGAAAGGTACAACTTAGTGCCAGGTACAATGCAGTGGCTGACTCTACAGCTTTTGCCATCAGGGCATAGAGAGAGGCACTAAGTAGAAGCTGGAAGGAGCAGCAGAGGGCTGAGGGGAAGTGTAGTGGAGTGTGGGGGAATAGAAAAGAAGAGAGACATTCATGATGGACCAAGAAGCAGTGTAGAGAATATGGCAAAAGAGATCAAGCCATGGGCAGTTCTGTGGATTGAATTGTGTCCCCCTGAAAGATATGTTGAGGTCCTCACCCCTGGTACCTGTGAACGTGACCTTTTTTGGAAATAAGGCCTTTGCATATATAGTTAAGTTATAAATTAAAATGAGGTCATGCTGAAGTGAAGTGGGCCCTTAATCCAATATGTTGAATATTCTTATAAAAGGAGAAGCATACACAGATTCACACACAGAGGAGAAAGCCACGTGAAGACACAGACACACAGAGGGAAGACATCCTTGTGGTGATGGAGACAGAGACTGGAGTTACACAGCTGCACACCAAGGAAGGCCAAGGATTGCTGGAAACCACAAGAAATGAGGAAAGAAAGCACGGTCCTGCTGATGCCTTAATTTTGGACTTCTGGCCTCCTGAACTATGAAAGCATCGGTTTCTGTCACTTAGCCATCGGTCTTTGGTACTTTGTTGTTTGCCCTAGGCAACCAGTAGAGGCAGGAGCCATTTATTTTCTTCTTTCAAAAGCAGTAGAGTAGAGCAGCAATCCCATCTGCTCACCTTTGAAATGGGTCAGCTGAGCCTGAGAGGGGCCTAAACACTTTCCTCAAGGTCAATGTTCTCGTGCTGTTGGTCCTGTTCACACAATGTCCCGCCTTGGCCTGCTGGGTTCATGTGTGTGAGTGAGGTCCCACCTCTGCATCATGTCAAGTTGTTGGTGGACCAGGTCCTGTTCACGGTGATGACAGCAGCAGTCTGTTGGCTCTACTAAAAGGGATGGGACTCCTGCTTTCTTGAAGGAAGCCCATGTTATAAGAATTAGAAAGGAGTCTGACAGTCCTGATTCTGAACCCTCATGGAGGGTTCTGTCCCATCAAGGACTCTTTGGACTTTATGATGCAGAAGGGTCAGGAACCCTTCCCGTTAGGCATTTAGATTGCAACTCTGCTTTCATAATCTCCAAGTTGTTCACACTTGGACCACCTGATACTTGTATCTTTACATTAGCCTTTTTTATGCAATAAAGTCTACAATATGATACTGCTCACATCCACCAAGAGGGCTATAATTTAAAAGACAGATAATAGAAAGTGTTGGCGAGCACATGAGAAAACAGAACCCTCATACACTGTTGTGGGAATATGAAATGGTGCAGGCTTTTTGGAAAACAGTCCAGCAGTCCCTCAAATATTAAACATAGAGTGGCCCCATGACTTAGCAATGCTATTCCTAGGTATATAGTCAAGAGAAATGAAAACATGTGCACACAAAAATTTGCATATGGACAGACATAATAGCATTATTCAGAATAGCCAAAAAGTAGAAACAAACCAAGTGCACATCAATAGATGAATGGATAAAAAATGTGGTATATCCATACAGTGAAATATTCAACTATAAAAAGAATGAGGTACTGATACATATTACAACATGGGTGAACCTTGAAAATAGTACACCAAGTGAAGACATCCAGGCACAAAAGGCCTCATATTGTAGAATTCCACTTATAGAAAATGTGCAGAAAAAGCAATTCCATAGAGACAAAAATAGATTAGATTGTCAGTGGAATGGGGAGTGGGGAATGGAGAGTGAATACTAATGGGTATGGGGTCTCATTCTGGGGTGATAAAAATATTCTGAAATTATATAGGAATGATAACTGCAGAACATTGTGAACATACTAAAAGAACACACTAAAAGAAAAAGAATGAACTTCATGAATGTGTGAATTGTATATATATGACACCAAAAAACTCAAAGAAGCAATCTATGCACTTCAGGATCAAACAAAGAGAAATGACTTTGACTTCATATGGACTTTTTCCTTTTCCCTGAACTTCTCATTTGAGAATTTTCATATCTACTCCAAGTTCCTCTATAGGAGAATATTAGGCTAAGAGCAACATCTGATGATAATTACCCTGGCAACCATGTGCTCCAGGGATTGGAGCAAAGAGAGGCTAGAGACAGTGAAAATAATAGAAAAAAAAATGGCTACAGGAAATAAAGAACCAAGAACTAGAATAGCTGTAATAAAAAAAAAAGACAAATAATAATACGACTTCCCAGGATTGGGTAGTTGCTTTGACAACAGGATAGCAGGACACATGGAAACAAGGAACCAAGATGTCTGAGGAGCATTTCAGGATGTATTGATGGCAGGCAGACTACTGCAGAGACCAGGGGGTCTGCCCGGACATGATCCCAGAACCCTCAGGGGCCTGGGATGCCCTGCTTAACAGTCTGAAGTAGTGAACCAGATGACCCCCATTGGCCATTTTGGCTCCACAGTGAGTTTAACAAGGAGAAATAAAGGTCTCCAAATCACCCCAATATTAGCCCCTCTCTTTCTACCTGTGGAAGCTGGTCTCTAACGATGGCTCCCTAATGAACCATATTTCCCAATATTCACATCCTCATTTAATCCACAATAGGCATGACATCAGGTAAAAAGTACAACTCTTCTGAAGCCACCATGATGTGAGGAAGCCCAAGCTACCCACACAAAGAGGTCATCTGTAGAGAGAGGGATTCCCAACCAGCCAACTTGTCCCAGCCATCTCAGTCTGGGCACTGGGCATGAGAGAGAAAATGCTGTCTTGAGTGTCCAGCCTAGGTGAGATTTCAGATGACTCTAGTCCTAGGTGACATCTGACTGCTGAGCCCTGTAAACCCTCAGAACTGTGAAAGAGCATGATAAATTATTCTGAGTGTCTAAGTTTGGGGGTAGTTTATTACACAGAAAGAATTAACTGAAACATTAACTCAAGAAGCCACATGAGGCCACCCTCTCTGCAGACACCGGGACCACTTCACTGGATTGGAGTAAGAGGGGAGTGTCACCCCTGCCCCCAGCCCCCACTGGCTTTATTAGTTCTGCCAGATGTGGATACCAAGGGTACCAGCCTCTCCTCACTTTACTGTTGCCCATGGAAGTCAGAGAGGTTCCAAACAACTCTTCTGGGTATGGAGCCCTGGAGCCTCCTGGGGTTGTCTGCTGCTGACTGCTAGTTTCTCTGGCAGCACCCAGTGATATGGGCAATGCCCAGGGCTCTGCTATTTGTCTCCTGGCTAAATCTCCCTTTCTCCACACCGGAGCTCTGAAATTTCCTGCTGCTGCCCATTCCAGGCATGGTAAGGCTTCCCTGAGGGAACCTGGGAAGGATCTAGAAAGGGCAGGGGCTCAAGGAATCCATGCCAGCAGACCCCCAGGTCATACTGGAACCCACCATGCTCGGTGGCTCTCCCTGGTGTTGATTTAGGGCTCTGTGTATTCTATATTTTATGACTCGTGGCCCAGGGCAGAAGCTGCAAGTAGTGTTTATGCTGGCAACAGGGGGCAGCACTTCCTGGGCTTCCTTCCAGGGAAGGGAAATCATGTGTCAGGGATTTAATTGTTCTGTATGGTGTCAGTTTTCTCCTTCTCCTCCTCCTCCTCCTCTTATATCAGGGTTGAAACAGAGCTTGATCCTTTGGGTAAAATTCCATTCTTACCCCCATGCCCAGCCCTTTTGTAAGACACACAAGCTCACTCCATAGATGAAGCGCTTTAACCCCATCATGGGCACTGTGCGGTTTTTCACGGAAGTGACCAGTGTGCTCCCTGAGTTTGAGGGCCAGGGCTCCATAACAGTACTAGGATGTGACAGTTAGACAGGGGTCAGCCATGGACATTGCCGGTGTTTGGGCCCACAGTTTCCAGACTGGCTGGCACATTCAGGGCACTCCAGCCAGTGTTACTGATGGTCCGCACCTGTGTTGAGTGTAATACTAGCCAAGACCACCCCCAGATGGTTCAGAGCTGGAGGAGGTAGGGTAGGGGCTTGGGCAGGGAATGGTAAGTACAGTTTATTAATGAAACCTGTTTTAAAATATCCACTCACTCATTAAATACAACACACACACACACACACACACACACACACACTCTCCTGAATGATTTTAGTACATTTAGGCAAAACACGATTACTTTTCATGTTTCAAAAGCTGAAGATTGGGGCAGTTGTGGCTCCACACATAACTGCAGTCTCCAGGCTTGCCTTGGGTTAGGGATCTGACCAGCAGCTCACCCTTGACCTGTGCTCCCCTTGGACCAGTGGCCTGAAAAGGAGCCACCCAGTGACAGCCAGCAAGGAGGCCATGGGGCCAGCTGGAATTGGCCTCCTTGTCTGCCCCCAGGCCATTCCCAGAGCCCACTCTGCACCTTCCAGAAATGTTTTGCTTTCTCCAACTCCTTTCCTTGCTCCCTAGTCCTGGCTCCAATTTCACACTAAGGATGGAAGAACGGAGTCACATGGGAGTGAGGCCATTTAACTGGACATTCAGCAAACAGCAAGAGATCCAGGTCAGAACCCAGGAGGAGATCTGTTGCCCAGAGGCATGAAGAGGGCTTGGGGATGCTGGCAAAGCCTGGGACAGGAGCACATTAATACATGGAGGGTGTCACCTGCGAGGATGGGTGGACTTGAGCTGGGACAAATGGCAGATGACTTGTGTCATGTGAGCAAAGTCACTTGACTGCTTCAAACCTGTCTCTTCACCTTTAATACAGGTAGGTAAAGAATACTCCGCTTCTCACTAACCTCTTTCTTACTTGCTGACAAATCATATAGATGTGAAAAATGTTTTATGAAGTGCATTTGGGAAATAGCCTCACAATTATCACTGCTGCCAACAGCAATACCTGATAGGGATTGAAGAAAACCCTCATCCCTGCCTTCCACACTCTACCTGGAAAGTCCAGCAAGAGACAGATGCCAGATGCTGCCCTCTTGTCCTTGCCCCACCCCCCCGGAAAGGTACAACTAACTCCTCACGTCAAGAGGTGGCATCTAATCCTCGCCCCCTTAAAAATGGGCTGACCTCATTAACTTCCTGGCTACTGCAGTGCGATGGAAGTAATATTCTAGGACGTCTGAGGCTGGGTTAAAAGAAGCCTTATAGCTTCCACCTGGGCCTCTTGCCAGCTCACTCTTGGGATGTTCTCTGAGCCTCTTGCTTCCATGCTGTGGGAACCCCAAGCCACACTGAGAGACCACAGATAGGTGTTAACATGCCAGCTGAGTGTCCAGCCAAAGGACAGCATCAGCAGCCAGCTGTATCCTGCCTAGCAGAGCCCTCACATGCTGTAGCCCAGGCACCCTATGACTGCAACTGTATGAGGACTCTCAACACGAACCACCCAGCTGAGCCCAGTCAACACAAAACATAACCAGGAGAAATAATCATAAGTTGTTTCTTCAAGCCACTAAGTTTTGAAGTGGAAAGTTTAACTGAAACAGCTCTTCATAGACCTACAGGCACCTGAACCCCCTTGTTCTCCTGCCTGAGACCCTACACTCTGAACATCTTCATCTTCTTCCTAGTGTGGCCTTCTGTCATCCTGTCCCTTGGTATCATCATTCCCTACTTTCTGCTGTTCACACAAATAAGCCCAGGGTCACTCTCAATTTAAGGCTCTTCCTACAGGTTCCCTACAGGGACAAAGAAGAGACAACAGAGTGACAAACACAGGAAAGTGACTTCAGGTGGGGCCCTGCACATACGATTCTTAGACTGAGGTGGTGACTTCCTCTTTAGAGGACACCAGGAGAAGCGCCTGAAGACTTGCAAACCAAACTCTGAGCTCTATCTCATCTTCACCCCCCAAATCCTTGCCCCAGAGGCATACACTTGGGCAGTGTGGGTGAGATCCCTGTGAAGCTCTGTCGGGAGGTCAGCAGCTTTCTAGCCTCCCACGTCCTTCCTCCAGCCAGGGGACCATAGTGCTTGTCCCCTCTGCCGCATCTTCTCAGCTTTGACCTTCATTGCCCTGTCCCAGGCCAATGGACAAAGTGATGCCATTCAGAGGAAGGACTCCGTCAATGAGCTTTCTGGCTCCAAGAACCACAGGTCCCAGGGCTTATCAGCCCCTTTACAGTGTGAGCATGCCTGTCAAACATTCCAGGCACAGGCGGCGCTGGGCTGAAAGGTGAGCTGCTTGCTTAAGGGAGGTGGGTGGTCTCCAGCAGGACTTTCAGATTAACCTAAGCCCTCACTCTGAAAATACCAAGGTGGGGAGCTTAGGGCACCAATCAAGATAAGAACAAGCCAGGCGTGAGGTCCTCTTTGATTCAGGATCCTCTAGGGCAAGGAGGAGGGAAGGGGAAGGAGGGTAGAATTCTTTCTGGCTCCATCCAGAGACCAGAGAGGCAGGATTTCTTGGGGCAAGAAAGAAACAGAGGTCTCCCACAGCCCCTGCATAACATTTCTCAGGAGAATGTTTTGAAAGTCCCTGCATTGTCCCACAGGCCCTCAAGTCTCCCACTTCTGGGAGCCACAGAAAAGTTTGGCCTTAATGCTGGACTCTCAGCTGGGAAAGCTCAGAGCCTGCTTTCCTTGACTTCCCACAAGGCTCTAACTAGCCTCTGCACACAGGGCTCCTTTCTTCTGAGAAACAAAATTTTGGTCTTCCTTGGGTCCCCCAGAAAAAGCCACTTCTAGAAAAGCACTTTACGGGTTTTGCTGGGGTGAAAGGTCTCGCTAGAAGTCTCTGACACATAGGAAAACTTACATATTGGGGCTTTAGGGGCTTCAAAATATAACATACCTCTTAGGCATCCATTAGGAGGGACAAGCAGGAGCCCTACTTATGGGTGACAAGATGCCATCTTTGTTCTGGCAAAGCTGATTAGAGAATGAGGCATTAGATGTGCAGCTATACAGACCTGCCGGGTAAACATATCTCCTCCTCCAATCCCACATGGCCAAGAGTGTTCTCTGCAGGGTAAGGGATCCCGACATGGGACAGAAATCTGAGCACAGCCTGGTAATTTGGTTCTGAGCCACATGGAGCTCAGGATTCCTCAGCCACAGGATTCCAGTGAGATTTGGGGCACACAGAGGCCTCAGAGGTTACTGGGGGGATTCCTTTTCTATAGAGACATGGAGTCGGAGGAAGGAGGGTCTCCCCACCAGCAAGCAAAGAACAAGTCCAGGAAAACCAGACCATTGCAGGGAACTCAGCTTGCTAGGTTTTCAATGTCTTCTCACACCTTCAGGAGTGACAAGATGCAGGAGTGGAAGGATCACGACCCTGGGGACCCCAGATGTGGCAAATGGCTTCCTAAAACCCCAGCTTTTGCATCTGTAATGAGCAGTGACAGCTCCCACCTCATGAGAATGCCGTGCGGTAGTGAAGCTGAGTAACCAGCTATTCCAGTTTGAGTGTCCCAGAAAACTCCTCCATTGTGGACAAACTGAGAAGCTGACTCTCCCACTGGAGGCACCAGGTACAAGGTAGGTGCTCAGGAATTGTTTCCCTCCTTCTTGACTCACACTTCTCTTCTGAGAGTGAAAGTTGGAATATTCTTCAAGCAAGAAGCTGAGACAGCCCTTCACTTTTCCTGGGGAGGGGAAGAGAGCAGGGCCTTTGCACTTAGAGGCCCCTCTGAAGCCTGGAATAGACAGACTTGCATTTCAGAGGAAACTTCCCATGGCATCGCCCCAGGATCAGTCAAAAGGAATCAGCCTCTGGCACACAGCTAAGCGTGTGTCTCTGAGAAAATGTCTGGGTTCCTTTGGAAGGTGCCAGGGACCAGCGAGGGAGCATGGGCATGGGACTCTGATTAACCACATTGCCCTCCCAGCCGCTGGCCCCACATGCCCCAAGCCCACCTCTCTGCCACTTGCAGCGAAGTGCAGCCCCAGAACCCACACCCACCCTCTGTGTGGCCACAGCCACGGGTGTCCATGAAGCCAGAATTTCTTTGGAAAATGGGAACCTTTGGGAAGTACATAGTCATTGCCTAGAAGTCCAATGGCTGTTCTGACAGTCATCTCCCCATTAGATAAATTCCCCCACCGAGCGACTGACTTTTGGTGGAGTTAACCACCTGTGTTCCACGAAAGGAGAGTAGGCCTGTCCCTTTCCAGAAATGCAGAAACCTCAGGAGTTGAGATCTTGGCTTCCATGGAGGAGAAGCCTCATGGGTAGCTGAGGGAGGGCCATTACCATTTGCAGTTGAGAAGGTCTGGAAGCCCCGCCACACATGCTGAGCCCTGCCATGGAAATCTTGAGTGTCCCTGAACACCTACAACCTATGGGGCTTCTTTGTGTCTGTGACAATATTATAAGCTATCGAGGCTCTCTTTTGCTGCCAGAAGTTCAGGGTGAGCTCCAGGGCTCAACTGTAGCATCTATGTTGGTCTTTGCAGTGGATAGATATGTGTCTTATTTACCTAGCCTTGCTTCTCCACTTTACCTACTGTTTTCCTCGGTCTGGTTTGTTATTTTCGTGGCATCATAATGGACATGTCGTTGTTAGAAGATAGTGGGGAGTAGAAGAAAGCCATACTTTCTCATCTCTGAAATGCTCAATTATGGTGGGTGTTGCTTGTGCCAAAATAAGCTTCTTGCTCTAAGTCCTGCGCTGGAGAAACCCAGTTCTACCAGCATCCAGGGTACTGAGAGCATCAAACCTCAACCCCAGGAGATAAAGCGAAAGTTAGTAAACAGCAGTCCAGACTTTGGGGCTAAAAACATCAGGATTCCAGCGAGATTTGGGGCAAATCAAAATCGTCTATTGTCTTCTCTACCTTAGCTTTCCCCACCTGTAAAATGAGTATAATATTACCTCCCACACCATCACAGGGGCTGAGATGAGCCACATACACTGTGTGATGTGGCACCAGTAATAACTCCCATGACTTCCCCAGCCCCTTGCACATGGTACTCAGACATTACACTAAAGGGCTTACCTATAATTGCTATACAGGGTGCTCATATACAGCCCTGGGAGACACAGGGGGCCAGTCAAAAGGAATCAGCCTCTGGCACACAGCTAAGCGTGTGTCTCTGAGAAAATGTCTGGGTTCCTTTGGAAGGTGCCAGGGACCAGCGAGGGAGCATGGGCATGGGACTCTGATTAACCACATTGCCCTCCCAGCCGCTGGCCCCACATGCCCCAAGCCCACCTCTCTGCCACTTGCAGCGAAGTGCAGCCCCAGAACCCACACCCACCCTCTGTGTGGCCACAGCCACGGGTGTCCATGAAGCCAGAATGTCTTCGGAAAATGGGAAGTGCAACTGGGAAGTCTGCGTCTGAATTTGAACCCAGGCCCTGCCTCCTTTCAAGCCCATTTTCAAGATTGTTACGTCCCACTTCTCCCTGCGGGCCATGTTCTACTAAGCCTGTGCTGCGTCTCCCACCTGAGGGTGGCCTGAGTTTCTGGTTCCACAGCAAGCAAGTGGGGCCTGCCCTGCCTCTCCTGCCTCAGTCCCACAGAGCTCAACAGGGTGGCAGGTTGGGTTGATTCTCTGATCAGGGTAAAAAGTGGAAGGGAATAGGGAGAGTGGCAAACTTAGCCCAGGCCAAAGCCAGGGACTCTGTGCAAGAGTTGAAAACGTGGGTTTCCTAGCCACTCTGCTCTAGCAACTCCTAGAAAGGAGGCCCTACTGGGCCCCAGAGAAGAAACTTAAAATCAGAAGGAGTCTCCTAGTGTGTCACAGCCAGCTTTCCACCTCCAGGAAAGCCACAGCCAAGGGCAGGCAAGACACTTAGGCCTCTGTTGACTTACAGGCCCCCGGGGAGTGGGTTGCACCATCTTGTGCAAGCCAGTCTCAGCCTCTCGTCACTGGTAATGAAGCAAAGTGACAAAGTGGCCCTTCTTCCTAGCACAGCCATCCTCCTCCCTAGAGTCTCCAGGGAGCCAGGGAGCCTGCAGGCCTTGGCTGGCCAAGCCCCGGTGTGCTCCAGACAGGGCACTGCTTGGCCACCCAGGAGGCTCTCGTATGTAGTGGACACTTCTGGTATGAGGCCCAGCATCTGCTTCACAGCTGGTTTATGGCTTCTGATCAGGCTCAATAAAAACCCAGACGGCATCTCACCAGTGTGGCACCTGAAGGAGGAATGCGCTTCTCGGGACCCTCAGAAGGTTGTTCTGACATTGGCCACAGGCAGAGACAGACAAGAGCAGAGGGGCTCACTCAGCCCTGGGCCTCACCCAGAGACCCCTGACCAGAAATTTGGAAATCCCTGCCCCACAGACTAACCCTTGCCTTTGACACTTGAATTCTGGTCCAGTTTTCTTCCTCGGCTTCTCATTATAGCAATAGTTTATGATTCTGCACTGCAGCTCTGTAATGCCTACAACATGCCTTCATGTCCTCCCCACCACTCTGTGAAAAATGCGTTAGCATTCCAGATTAATAGAGGAGAAAACCGAAGCAGGTCAGCGGGACTCCAGCCTGCCTTGAGCTTCAGGACAAGGGCAGGTCTGTAAGACCACCACGTGGAGACCACCATGGGCTTCTGGTCCAGGAAAAAAGGCGAGGCTCCCTCCTGACCCCACCGCATGCATGAAGATGAGGTGGGGAAGTTTCCAGAACAATGCGGTTGTGTCATGCAGGGGCCGGCTGACGTGCCTGAAGCTGGGGGGCTGGGCCTGCCCCTCCTACACGTGGGGTACTAGCTCTCCGGGGGAGCTTCAGCTGCCACTCATTTTCTCATCCAAATGAGAATGGTCTGGATTAATGTCTGGCCCAAGTGACTAACCGCTTAGACTCAGACCCGGGATGGATATGTTTCTCCATCTCTTTGAGTGTTGAGTCCAAACCCTGGCCACCCAACCCACTCACCTCTGGGTGACCTTAGAACTCCCTGACTGCTGAGCCTGTTTTCTCCTGGAAAGTGGAGAATACAGAGGTGCCGTGGGATTCAGTGAGACGGGGGTGTGAAAACACCCGAGGTGTTCTGGGCACAAGTTCACCTGGCAGGTGCCTGTCCCTGTGCCCTCCGGGCAGGGGTGGTTGGCAGTAGGGAGAGGCTCAGCAGCTGGAGCACAGGATGGGCCAGTACTGCTGTGGGCCTGGGCTGCCTCTGACCCAGAGCCCTGGCCTCCTCCACTCACAGTCATGTCCCAGGGTGCCCACCAGCCCCAGCTTCCTGGGGGAAAACATGCTGCTGAGGCTTCTGAGCACAGTGCAGACCTGCTGAGGCACAACCAACCAGCAGCACTGCAGAGCTGGTGCTTTGGCAGGAGGGAGGTCTGGCTGCAGCTTAGACAGTGCAGATGTCATTGGAAACAGATGCCCAGACCACAGTGTCTCTTCCCATTCCCACCAGGCTCCCTGGACCTTTTCAAGAATCCCCTAGGACAATGTAAGCCCGATGGGACATGAATGATTCTTGGAGATGGCCCTGCAGCTTGAGCGTCAGCCCCAGGACCCCCACACCCACTCCACCACAGCCTGACCCATTATGCGGGGTCTTCCTCCCATTGCCAGGCTGTGTGACACCAAAGCACATGCCTTAACTGCTCTGTGTCTCAGTCCTCCTCATAAATGGAGATAATAATAGCATCAACATCATGAGGATGAAGCTGTGTGGATGAAGCAAAGGGATTAACGTGGAGTGTTCAAAACAGCTCCTCCCGCACCAGGTAAACCAGTACCCAACCCTGAGCCACGAGTAATGGTGTTGTCTCCCTTGCCATCGGCCTGACTTTCACCTCATCTTCATTGATGAGCCTGTGCTCTGTGCCAGGCAGTGCCAGGCGAGGGGATAACTGGGCTCAGACCCTCCTAGCTGTGAGAACACCTGCAGTACAGGCCATGTTCTGCTGTGGGTGCCTCAAGGTGGGGCCAAGGCACAAGTAAGGGTACATGAGCTGGGAGTTGAAGGCTGAGGCAGCTTCTGCAAGGCTGAATTTGTCTTAAAGCTTCACCACCTCCTAGGATTTTGCCCCTCCAAAAAGTGAAGCTATACAGTTGCAAAGGCAGACCTCCCAAATGGTGGCATTTTAGGTTTTGGAGGACAGGGAGGAGAGGCCCTGGGGTCAAGACTTCCTCCTGGCCCCACTTACACTGCACCCTTCAGGGACTCAGACCCATGTGGAGATGACCCTGGGTCTGAGACCCTGGGACAGAGCCTCCTAGGTTTCCCCCAAACTCTCACATCCTGCCTGTGTTTGGCGGGGCAGCTGGGCTGAGGCCCAGAACTCATCCACCCTGACTCTCTTCCCAAGTCCAGTCCCCAGGCCTAGCAGGCCCACAGAGGGATGTCAAGTGTCCCCCACTACCCACTGCCCACAACTGCCCCTCCATGCACATGCACACACCCATGCACACGCTATCCCATGCTTTTCTACCTCAAATGCACTTTTGAGCAGGCATCCCTGAGAATCCTGCAACTGTGGTGTCAACCAGAGCATGCCTCAGGCAGACTAGGTGGTAAAGGAGGCTCTAGATCACCCGGCCTCCTCACTCCCTCTCCAGAAGGCAGGCATATGGTCCCCATTGAGGATGCAGCTCTTTGTGTTCTGGCCTAGCCATCACCTTCCTACTTTGAAGACTAACCTGGCCGCTGGGCTTGGTGACAGCTGCATGCCAGGTGCTGAAGCTGCATTGGCCCCAGCCTTGCCAGGCTGCCCCAGCTGGGTTCTATGGGCAGCAGAGGGTGAGACAGAGTTAAGAGTGCAAATGGTGTCTTGGGAGTACCACGCAGGAAGGAAAGGCAGGGAGTGGAACTGGGCAGGGAGTGGCCAGGCTGGGATGCAGCTGAGATAAGGTCTCTACCAGACCCAGAGAGCTCAGCAGCAGGGATTTGCCATTAGGAGAGGCCCTGCTGGACAGGAACAGCTATGCCCTTGTACCACCACTCTGCTCAGTCAATGACAGGGGCCTGCCCCAGGAGGAGTGGCGTTGGTTAGGAAGCACCCAGAGGTTAGCGCTCATCCAACCATACCTCGCATCTGGGCAGCAGAAAGTACTTTCTTACAGGGTCCTAGGCAGTGAGTCTCTGTGCCTGCCATGTGGGTCTTACAGGAAAGGCAAGATGCGGTTACAATGATAGTGCCTCGTACCCAGGGGCTGGTGCCCCAGGGCCCTATGGAGATGTGGGACACACCTGCCCTGGAAGATCAGGGATAGGGCTTAGCAGTGGATGAGAGGCACCCAGCAGTGGAGGAGGAGGGCACTTCCTGGCCAGGGATCTGCACAGGAAGGGTCAGGAGATGGTGGCCAGTCATGGCAACACCCTGGACTGTGGCTGCAGGACTGAAGCCCAGACCCTGGCCCTTTTACAGACACTGCCAGGAGCTTTCTTGTTCTGTCATTTCTCTTCTGTCTGAAACCGTAAGAGCCTGGTGCCGTCCCAAGTTCACTTCCTCTCTATCCGCATCATCTCTATTTGGAATGTGGAACCAGAACGCACTAGCCCCACAGAGGAGCTCTTGTTTCTTGAAACATCCCTGGCCTTTTCTGCCCAGCCCGGGGTGCTCATTATGCAGGCGGGGATGGCGACGGGGCGAGTTACCAACTAAACCCAAACCACCCTGGTCATGCACAGCAGGAGGAGCTGTTGTTTTTGGACTCAAGAGCTAGCTCAAAAGCCAGGGGTGATTTTGGTCATATGCAGCTGTCGCAGGCCCACGTACTCCAGTACTGCAGGCCCAGTTCAGCGAGCCAAGGGCTCGAGCTTCGGCCTGAGGGGCAGAGGAAGGCAGGGCTGGGAGGACCGGTCTCTTGGGCCTATGCAGTGCCCTGGATGGCACTGCCCTTGCCTGCTTTAGGAAGGAGGGACCTGAGGGGGTGCACCCAGCCCCTCAGAGAAAATCCTCATCTCCTTCTCCCAGAGTGGTGTTGGGCCCAGGCCTGGCCCCATACTGAGGGTGGGAACAGTTCAGTCCTGAGATCCAGCCGTGACAGGCACGACCTGGTTGCTTTGCTGCTACTGCTTCTCTCCCCTCTACTCTAATTCAATTCCCTTGGTAGCCCACAAAGTTGGAGCAAGAGTTATTTTCAAATAAAAATCTCTTGTTTACCAAGTAGAAGCTTCCATTCCATTAGAAAAAAATATAGGGCTCCTTCCATCAAATTTCCACTGGAAACCTGGCCTCTATTTTGAAACAAAAGCATCTTAAGAAACTGGGTTCCCCGACTCTCTCCCGGCTCTGCCCCATCTCAGCAGGCTGACACAGGTCCCCAGCAGCCCCTCACATGCTGCTGTATGGGCACTACTCCCGGGGGCTTGTCAATGTGTGCATTTGGTTCAGGAGCTTGGGGAGCTGAGACCCTGCAGATCTAACAAGCTCTCAGCTAACAAGCCAAGATCTACCAAGCTCTCGGTTAGATCAACAAGCTCTTGGGCAACTGCCTACGATGCTACTTCACAGGCTGCACCGTCACAGGAACCTCCTCAGAACTGCTGTGCAAAGGGTCAACTGCCCAGACCCTCAGAGGCCAATGTCTTCATGGTGCTCCTGGTGGAGCCACCAGCTGCTCCCAGCCTGGCTGCCACACAGAGAGTACGGCAGGTAGCACACGCTGGAAAGGGCTACCCACCTCCAGGCTTCACCAGACCACAGAGGACTCCAGGTTGGCAAGGTGAGCCAGGGAGAAGAGAGGATGAGCAATGACAGGGCCAGAGAAAATCCAACATCTAAGCTACCAGCAGAGAAAAGGTGCCTGCAAAGGAAATGGAGAAGAAGCATGCTGGGAAATGTAGGGAGTACGTGCAAGGAACGTGTCGCTGTGGAAACCAAGGAGGAAGTGGTTCACACTCCAGTGTTGCAGAGAATCCATGAGAGCTTAATGCTGGGAGATGCTCCTTGGGTTGAGTTCAGCCACAAGGGACTCGATCACTGGGCTGCAGTGGCTCATTGGCAGAATGGGGCAGAAGCCAGTGAGCAAAGGAAGGGGCTGGGCATGAGAGAATGGGGGCAAACTTGGGCTCGTTTTTGTTTGTTTGTTTGTTTGTTTATTTGTTTGTTTTTAAGAAGGAAGAGTAAGGCAGGAACCAGCAACAAAAAGGGGTAAAGAGGATGACAGGAGCAAAAATGTGCCATCAAAGCCCCAGCAAGCAGTCCTTAAGGGCAAGGGAACAGGGAGCTGTCTTGAGGTTGACAGATGGGTGGAAGAGAGAGCGTCCGCTGCTCCCACCATGGCTTCGGGCTGGAGGCAAGGCAATGCTGAGAGTGAAAGAGGAGTGTGAGTTCTGATAGTTCTGGTTCTAGGCACACACCAGTGGTCTGATGTTCTTCAGCAGCACCGACAGGCCAGATATCAGTGCTGAGAAAGGGGTGGATGGACTAATTCATGGCTGGGGTGTTGCTGGGGCCTAAAGCAAAGGAAAGTAAAGCAGGAGAGACCTGCGGGAGAGCGGCTGCAGTGGTGATCTATGGAGTCTAAGCAAGAGACAAGCAGGTGAAGGCAGTGGGGAGCCAAAAGGTGGGGAGAAAGCAGAGAGAGTGATGGTCTGGGAGATTCAAAGCTGTGTGCCCCAAGTAACAGATTGAGACGGTTAGAAGGGAAGAATTTCTTGAGTAAGAACTAATACTTTTTTCTGGATGATGGCAAAAGTGGGTAGCAGAGAAGGAAGCACAGTCATTAGAAGTGATCAAGCAAGAGATCACTGAAGGGACTTAAGTCCCAGAGGTCAGAGCAATCATTCCCAAGGGTGGCCACCTAGGATAATGACTATTTAAGAACTGAGCTCAGTGGAGCTCATACCCTGTTCCTGGGATGTGAACCCATTTAAAAAAATCACATTCTAACTTCAGCACTCTCCTGTATTGATGGATAGCCAGACATGTGGTGGTGACATCTGAGACTAGTCCTCCACTAATAGGGAGAGACCCAGAGCTGGTCGCCATAGCCAGATGCAAGGCACTATGGCCTCTGGAAGATGCTCCAGGGTGGCAGCTTCACCTTCCCAGGGCAAAAGCTGTCTCTGAGGGCTGGCCTTGTCTGCCCCAATGACCCAGCAATGAGGCAGATGCCGCCAGCACACCCAGGGTGAATGTGAGCTGAGACGTCATGCAGGGCTTCAGAGCAAAACAGAAAATGCCACACAGGTGAGTACAGCCCCCATGAAGGGAGGGATTCCTGTACTTTTTTCTGCTGAAGATTCTAATAATTTATGTCTCCTAAATTCACCTTCGGTGGCACCATTAGGTCCTATTCAACTACACGAGTGTTACACACATTATTTTATAACTTTGTAACAATGCTGAACATGAAAAATGTGAACCAGTTTACACGTATCTCTATGTGGACACTTTTGTTTATCTAACTAGCAAAAGACATCGGTTTCTTGATTTATCCTTTCTCTAAACATGCCCATTATAGTAGGACAACTCAATATCCACAAGCAAAGAGTTCATTTGTACTCCTATCTCATGCCATATTCAAAAATCAACTCAAAATCTGTCAACACCTAAATATAAGAGCTAAAACTACTAAAATCTTAGAAGAAAATATAAGAATATATAACAATCATAGTTTTGGCAAAGGATTCTTAGATATGACACCAAATAAATGAGTGACAAAAGAAAAATTAGATAAATTGGACTTTATCAAAACTTAAAACATCTGTGCATCGAAGGACATTATCAAGGATAGGAAAAGGCAAGCTATGGAATGGGAGCAAATACTTGCAAATAATATATCTGATAGAGGCCTAGCATCCATAATTTATAAAGAATTCTTTTAACTTAATAATAAAAAATTAAAAATAGGCAAATTTCTGAATAGATATTCTCCAAGGAAGCTATATAAATGGCCAATAAGAAAATGAAAAGGTGACTGATATTGTTAGTCATTGGGGAAATGCAACTTAAAACTATGAGATACTGCTTCATACTCACCAGGATGGCTTAAGTTGAAGAGACCAATAATAACAAGTGTTGGTGAAAAAGTGAAGAAGTTGAAACCCACATATGCTGCTGGGGGAAATATAAAACTGTGCAGCCATTTTGGAGAACAGTTTGTCAGTACCTCAAAAAGTTAAAAGTAGAGTTACCATATGATATTGCAATTCCACTCCTAGGCATATATCTAAGAGAAATAAGAATATCCATCCACACAAAACCTAGTATATAAATATTTATAGCAGTATTATTCATGAATAACAACCTAAAAATCCATCAAAGGATGAAAGCATGCACAATTTGGCTAATCCATAAGATGGAATCGTATTCAGCTATAAAAAAGGAAAAATCTTGAAAAGGTTCATGGGTGGACCAAGAAAACTAAGTGCTAAGTGCTATTATGCTAAGTGCTGTAAGATGACAGACAAAAAAGTCATATGTTGTGTTTATTTTTATGTGATATATCTAGAATAAGTAGAACCACTGGGATGGGAAGCAGATTAGAGGTTACCAGGGCATGACAGGAAGTGGGATAGGGAATGATTACTTAGTTAATACAGGGGTTTTTGTAGGGTGAGGAAGAAGTTTTGAAACTAGACAGCTGGGGGTAGCACAGTGTTGAGAACACATTAAATATTATCACTGAAATATGCTCTTCAAAACAGTTGATTATATGTCACGTGAATTTCATCTTAATTTTTAAAACAGAATTTTTAGGTTATGCTTAAAAGAGGAAGCAGGAACTTTCAAGTTAATTACAGTATCACAGTTGTCTCCAACGCTCAGGTTCCATCAAATTGGGTGGCTGCAAACTAATGCATGGTGTCTATGCCAACTGGAAAATTCCAGATCCCTCAAAGGTATTTATTAAATATGATAACTAAATAAAGTGAGTGGTGGGGGGACCCACAGGGGAGAGAGTGGGCAATCATAGGAGGCAAATCTCCTCTAGCTTAAGTTTAGTGATTCCTTGGAGGGCATGTAACACGAGAGAGCAAAGACTCATGCCCTTTCCTATGAACTTGCGAAGGGACCCAGGTGTACCTGAGCTCTCAGAGACTTTGACTGCTGGGTAGAAGGACACTGGGTACTCAGGAATTTGTTATGGCTCCAGCTCAGGGAAGGGTGGTAGATGTCAGATGGCCAGCGCTCTTCTGCCACCCCACCTAAGAACATACATATCTGGACACACCCCTGCCCTCTGTGGCATCTGGGACAGGGAAGATGTTACCGCTTATGCTTGTTCTGCATAGCTGCTGTTCAGCAGCTTTCATCCTGCTGGCCGAGGCCCATGCCCTCTCTCTCTTAGCACCTCCTGGCCCAGGTCTGCAGAAGTCACTGCACAGTGGACAGGACTCGCCCTTTCCAGGTTCTCTCCATGCCTTCAGCATCAATGCCTCCAAGGAGGAAAGCATGATCACACAGCAGCCCAGAACAGCCAAGCAGAGGCTGTGGGCAGCGTGGAGAGGGGCTGCATGGGGATGGACAGCAGGAGAGGTGGAAAGGGACATCACAGCTTGTGCTACCACCTGGTCAATTCCCAGCTGAAGGCAGGAGACTCTGGCTGCAAGCAAAGAAGTTCAAGGCAGGCTCTGGTCATTTCTCCAGGGCAAAGGGGTGAGTGAAGCCTCAAATCTGTGCCCCAGCAGGCTCTACCCAGCCTAGAGTTGACCCCATTCAGCTCTGATGGGGCCATAGCCCCAGGGTTTAGAGGAGAGCACCAAGGACAAGATAGCAAGGGGACTCAGAGAGTGGAAGGGGCTGGGACTGACATCTTATGTTTCCTTAAATTGAGCCCTTTTTGTCTCCTTGCCCGAATAAAACATATTCTCCTCATTAATGTTCAGTTCACTAAAGATGAAGTCCCTTAGAAACTCCAGCTCAGGGAGGGGTGGCATGTGGCTCCCCAAATTGTAAAGCCCTCAGCCTTTAGAACCAAAAGTCTCTGTAAGATCTCGTCTCATTCTTCATATGGGGAAAATGAGGCACAGAAGGAAGAAATGAGCTGACAACAAAAATAAGATCAGAACTTTGTGTTTTGTCAACCAGGCCACTTCATATTTATTGAGACACGTGTCATGGCCTCAAAGTCAGGAGAAACAAAGGACGCTGGTTGGAAGGAGCGAGGTCTCAGGTTGGTGGATGAGAGAGAAGCAATGTCAGGAGAATGCCTAAACTCCTACAAAAGGACATGATCCCCATGTGCGTGCCCCCATGCCCCTCCCCACCACGTGTAATGACAGGGCTTGGGGTAGGAACTGGAGCAGTGCATGAAGAGGGACTCAGCACACCGAGTGTAGGCTCTTGGTCTGTGCATTGCCATAGGCATTGGTGCGATGAGCTGCTGGACTCACGTAGGCCCCTGAATCCAACTCCTCGTCACCTGGGAAGAGGCAGGCCAACAGTGTAGGGCCACAGGGAAGCATAAAACGGGTGACATCAAAGGCTGTGCTGAGCCACCGTCGCCAACCAACCTCACACTGCTGGTTATCCCAGAGGCTTGGAGCAGGGCTAGAGGGATGAAGCGGGCCTGGACTGCATCCTTAGGGAGACAGAAGCTGTCGTCGATATGACCGTTCCCTTGTCCCCTCCCTCCTGCTCCTACAGCAAGCATACCAGAGCTGACTCCTTTCCACATCGCAGCATGGAGGTGTGGAACCACCCCACAGACACCCTGCACCTCCCAGGTCTGGGCAGAGAGCAGCCAGCTGGCCACCAAGGTGTTTTTCCATGCGGCTGGGGGCCCGCTGCGGCTGCTCTGGCCGGGTGGTGACTCACAGCTGGCAGGACTCTGGCCCAGCGATATTTTGAGATCCGGCTCCATGATGGACTGATGTGACAGCTTTGTTCTCTTGGGCCCTTTTGATTTGTGAATCCCCCTTTGTGGTTTGCTAGGGATGCTCAGACCCTGCTGTTTCTGGGCTCCAGCGACCGCTCGCTCAGCTGGGCAGGCGGGACCGGCTACAGCGGGGGTGGCAGACAGCGAGTGGGAGCAACAGGGCTCAGTGAGGACAGAGCCGCCACCGGCCTGGGCAGCTAGAGCTGCACTTCCAGGCTGTGTTGGACTGACTGGGTGGTCGTGGAAGAATGATAAGTGCCTGCTCAGAGCCAGCTATGCATGGCCAGATCGCAAACCACAGGGCTGCACAAGAGCTGCCCTGCTGGGCCTGGGCCTCAGCCCAGAGCTCTCTAGATCATCTGGGGAGGTGTGGGGGAGGACCCGGAGGCTTCTGGAGACTTGCAAGGCAACCAGCCCTTGGGAAAGAGCACTCTGGGGCCTGGGACGGCAGGGCTAGCTGGAAGACTCAGAGCCGGTCAGGCGGGGTCTGTGGGACCTCATTTGTGGCACCTGCATTGAAGGCAGGCAGGGATACAGAGGAGAAAGGGCTTCAGAGCTAGAGACAACTAACTGGGTTCAAATTCCAGCTCTGCTCTGGCCAGTGCTGGGGCCGTGGGCAGCTTATTTGACTTCTAATTCCTCACTGGGAAAATAGAATCATAACACCCATCTCTCCAAGCTTTGAAAGGTTTCATGTGAGCATTAATACACACAGATGTGCTCAGAATTCCATCTGTGCAGAAAATGTAGTCCTCTACCCCTCTCTCTTACTCACACACGCACACACACCAATCCTCCAGCTGTCTGCCTCCTCTGTGGTCCCTGGGGTAGGAATGACTTGTTCTCAGTTTCTTTCTTGCCAGGTATCCCTCCATACTCAGTTCCATGGATTCTTCCCAAGATTGATGTGTTCTCAGATAAAGGTGAGCCAGTTTCCAGCCACCTGCCTGAGGGCAGCTGAATTCACACAGACACACACACACAGACATACAGACCCACACATACGCACACACACTGCTGACTCCCAACACTAGCTCAGCAAATATAACAGGGCCTTATTTGGTTGCTGAAAATTTCGTGGTCACAGATGTTCCTTCCAGTTAAACAGTGAGCTGCTACTGAACAAAGCTTCGTACAAAAGAGGGAAAATGCAGACCTCAAACCGAGTTTTGCTAAATGAAAGAAGGAGGAGATGGAAACTAAGGAGCTTTGCAGATCCAGCAAGATATGATGTGCCCCAGGGTTCCAGGGTCTCAGCCTCAAGGCCTCCACCACCCAGAGGAGACAGCACTAGAGTCTGTCCTTATGATGCAAGATCTGGGTTGGAAGAGGCCTTATGTGTCACCCCTCCCTAGCATCATGTGACATAGGACATCCCCAGCAGCAGCTAGAGACACTTGCCTCAGGACCCAACCAGGGATGCAAACGCACTCCCCTTTGGGCAGCTCTCGGTGCCAGCAAGGCCTCTGACTGGTGAAAATCTGTAGCAACTGAACCCTATTCCGCTGCCTGGGCCATGCAATACAGATCTGCTTCCTGTTCCTCAAGACAAGATGAGGGCCCTTTACAGATTTCATGAGTCTTCTCATTCCCAGAATAAACCACGAACCATCAGCCCACTTTTCCTGGCAGGGAAGAGTCCCAAGAGTCCCATTCTCTTCTGCAGTAAAGGACAATGCATCACTTTACAACAGGATAAGATGGCCATGGGGAGCCTCTGGGGAGCCCATGCTGAAAACCCTCCCCTGGGCTACCCCACCTCAGCAACCGGGGTGTTCTCTCTGGTCCTGCCAAGGGCTGGGGGCTGGCCTGGTATCTGGGAGCCTTGTCTTCACTGCCCAATCATGGCAGCTTTGATCCCATGACTCTCAGCTTTTCCATCAGAATTCAGACAGCAGTAATAGTAACTGCTTGCTTGTAAAGTGCTTGGAGCTCAGAGGAGAAAAGGTGTCAGACAAGTATAAAATGTTACTACTGGCACAAGCCAGAGGATGGAATGGAAAATCCCAGCAGAAAGTGGGAGCTCAGAGGAAGCCATTTGTCAGCTCCTCTGAACAAATGGATACAGGAAAAGGGGCCTTCCTCTGGCAGCCAGGCACAGCCCGAGTCAGCCGGAGGGGCTGGGAGGAGATGCAGGTGAACATGAAGTGTCCTGCCTTCTGACATCAACTACTGATTTAGCAGCCATGCCTTCCGCCTCAAGACCGGCTGTCCATTGCACACCTTAGGTGGTGCTGCCAGCAGATGCGCTCGGGTACCCAGAGCTCCAAGCATCCAGCTCAGCCTGCAGAAGCCTCCTGGAGAAGAGGACTGCAGGAACTAAACCACTGCAGCAGCCATCTGGAAGAACCAGCCCAGTTCTCAAACAGGGGTGCACCAGGCAGAAGAGTCAGTCAGCATGTGGCCATGAAGACTGGGAAGGGTAGATGGAAGAGGCACTGAGCACTAAGATGATGCAATGAACTAAGGAAAACTTTTAAAACACTCTAATTGCTGTTCTCAGAAATTCAGGAAATGTGTACATTCATAAAGGAATCTCTGGCAATATATCTTCTTAGACATTATAAGTGTGACCCACAATTTCCTGTCCTCAAAGTGATCATCAGTAAATGAACTGAAAGATAAAGTCAAGGAAATCTGTTAGAACATAGGGTAGGAAGACAAGGAGAAAGAACTTCAGATTAAAGTGACTCATATATCTGGTTAGGATTAATGAAAAAATAAAACCGTATAACATTTTAAAACATGAAGAATAATTAGAAAATCAGAAACACTGAGACAGAAAACATCATCACCTACTAATAAGTAAGACTGGCATCTCATTAATGAAACTTACTGTGACTACGTTGTTGAAATTCCAAAACCTAGAATTTGATAGTCTCACAATCACAGTGGGAGGTTTTAGCACCTACTGTAACTGCATCAGATCTATCTGGCTCAACTTTTATGAAACTAAGTTGTGAGCTGTTTTCAGGTTACCATGGGCCCGCAGATTGAAGGTGATGTAATCTCAGCATGCTCAGGTGAACCAAGTGGACAGCCATAGGAGGAACCTCAGGGCTAGGACTGAGGAACTGGGACTGAACTGAGAAGCAGACACCGCCTGGCAGGACCCAGGATCCAATCAGAGGAAGCTCTGGTATCACCCTGTGGGAAGATCCAGTCAGATCATGCCTCCTGGCATCACCTCATTGCAAGATCCAATCAGATCACACCACATTACGCTATGCTTATGAAGCCTGACCCAAACCTCTGCTCGAGGAGATAGGTTTGAGTGTTTACTCTTGCTTTCTTGTCCATTAACTAGCAATAAAGTTTTTCTTTTCCCAAAGTTGGTGCCATGGCATTGGCCTCTATGTGAATTGGGCACCAAGCACATTGATTGCTTGGTAACAATACCATGTTCCTAGATGGGAGGACCTAATGTTATTAGGATACCAATTACCCCAAAGTGAACATAAATATTAGATTTTTCTCCTTGACTCTTGACAGTGAAAACTTTTGTATGAAAAATTAAAGACTCCCACTGAGGATGTTGAATCTGAAACTCGTACTGCAAAGAATCAGGGGATAGTTTAGAATTCACTCTAGTTATGGTGATGGTGGTGATAGTGGAGGAGCAAGTGGTGGAGGTGATGGTGGGATGGCAGCACCCAGCACCCAGAGTCTGGTGGAGACAATAATAGCAGAATCAGAACAGCCTCTTGGCAGCAAGAGTCCAGGGCAATGTCTCCAGTGGCACCATTTGGCTTGTTTTTGGCTCTCTGGCATCCCTCTATCCTGGCCTTTTGTCCAAGGGTTGTTTCTAAACACTGCAATCTCTTACTATGACATCTATTATCCTTCTAATAAGTCTCTTTGCTGCCTATGTTTAATAAAGTGGGTTTCTATTGCTTACAACCAAGAACCCTGGCACAATGAGTTTTCCAATCTTGAGTAAAGGAAGTATTTTTTAAGCAAGGCAGGAAACCAGAAATATTGTTTTAAAAGTAAAAGACTGACTAATTTAACCACAAAACTTGAAACAACTCAATAGGAAAAGTGAAAGGGCCAAGTTCTTAAGGGTCTCGGCACAGGAGAAAGAGGAAGGCTGGTAAACATAGAATAAGATGCTCATTCTCACAAATCTTCAGATGGAAAAAATGAAATACCATTTTTCCCTTTAGGTTAGCACAAAAATACATAAACGATACATAATATCCAAGGTGTGACTGGGTGGGAAAATGGGGTCTCTTACAAAGCATTGGACGATGCAAAGAAGTGACATTTTCAGCTGAATTGAAGGTTATCTCCCAGCATTCGAGGTGAGAGTTTTCTCTACTCAAAAATGTTATTTCTCAGCATTTATCCTAATAGAAATACTTGCACAAAAGCATGAAGATATTAGTAGCTGACTTATTTATAGCGGTCCCAAAGTGTAGGCAATCTAAATAGTGTCAACAGGAGATAATATTTACTTCCAAAATAACCAAAACATGGAACAAAACAGAATATGGAAAACTGAGGAAGAAGTAAAAACTGTTTAATGGAACTATATTAACTGATCTAAAAGGCTCCTTGGTTTATCTTTGGTTTGGTTTATTCCTTTTTTTTTTTTTTTTTTTTTTGAGTTAGGATCTCACTCTGTCACCCAGGCTGGAGTGCAGTGCCGTGATCTCGACTCACTATAAACTCTGCCTCCTGGGCTCAAGTGATCCTCTCACCTCAGCCTCCCCAGTAGCTGGGACCACAGGCATGTCCACCCAGCCAAGCTAATTTTTATAGAGATGGGCTCTTGCTATGTTGCCCAGGCTGGTCTCAAACTCATGGGCTCAAACAATCCTCCCACCTTCGCCTCCCAAAATTCTGGGATGACAGGTATGCACCATCTTGCCCAGCGGTTTATTCTTTAATGAAAAGGTGATTGCAAAGCACTGTATATGGTATGATTCAGTTTCTCTTTTACATTTGTTTTAATTGCAAGGAGGGTACGTTCAAGGTGGGCTTTATACACCTCTGTAACAAGCAATATTGTAAAGCTAGCATGTTTTGCTTTTCCAATTTCTAAGCAAAACTAAAAGTAAAAAGGAATTGGAGTCCCCAGGATATACCTTTCGTGGTAAATTAGTAGTGGTGTTTCTTGTTTGTCCTGAATCCTTGTGAACCTGTTGGGAGCCCTAGCTAGTCTGGGTGCAGGCTGAATCTTGGACTGTGCCCTATGCCTTCCTGCTAGGGGAGTTGAAGGAGGACAGGAGGAGGCATTAAACATGCCTTGTTTCATCCCATGGCTTCAGGAAAGTCCCTCCAGAGCCTAGATCAAGTTAATAGGAGAAACACTGCAAAGAGTAATATAGCTACCTATATTATGGACAGATGAAAAGGTATTTATTTGACCCAGTAAGTACAATCTACCATGCCTGTGGCACATCCTGAAGGAATATTACTGGGGGACTGACTGCCTGACAGCTCTTTGATTTATGGAGCCAAAGTCAATGAAAGGCAGAGCTAATACAACTGCTCTTCAGCTCCACTTTCCATTCCATTTCATAGAGAAGGTGAAAAGATACGCTTGCTTATAATTGGGTGAAACTCAGAAACCTCCAGTGGGACATTTGCATGTCTGTGTCAGTGGGCATTTCTGTCGTCCAAAAGGGGACTTCCATCTGAGGTGGCTCTTGAGGCAGGAGCGTAGCTCTGTCAGGAGGAGGCCTGAGCTAAATACACATTGTCCATGCTGGGAGCTTTCTGGGCAGCGCTCGGGGGACGGGTGGAGCTGTCTTGTCCAGGAGCCAGATTTCTGAAATGTGATACACAGCTCCTCTTCCCAGTGGGTCGGCCTGCCTTTCAGAACCTACAGGAGACTGTACTTCCAAGAAACAAGTGGTTTCCTGAGGGACTAATCTGCCTGCCCCCCACTTGAGTGCTGACACCAAGGCTGAAGGCAAATCCTTGCTGGAAGACTGGGATATAGTGGACTTGAGTGTGAGATAGATTTGGGTTCAAACCATAATTTTGAGTAACTTTGAGAAAGTCACTTCCCTGAGCCTTGTTTTCTTCCTCTGTAAAATGGGCACATTTATCCTCTTCATGCAGCTCTTCTACAGATTCAGTGAAATAATGGATTTGTCTCTCACGGCTGTTGTAAGAGAAGCACCACAAACTGGGTGGCTTAGACAACAGATGTTTATTGTCTCACAGTTGTGGGGGCTGGAAGTTTGAGATTAAGGTGCTGGTAAGTTTTGTTCTTCCTGAGGGCTGTGAGAGAGAAATGCCAAGATTTTCTCTGAGTTTCTCATGGTTGATTTCCATGTTTATTATTCCTAGGCTTGTAGAAGCTTCACCTGGATTTTTGCCTTTATTGTCACATGTTATTTACCTTCTATGTTTGTCTGTGTCCAAATTTCCCCTTTTTATAAGGACTCTAGTCATATTGGATTAGCAGCCTACCCTAATGACCTGTAATGACCCTATTTCCAAATAAGGTCCTGTTGTGAGGTAGTAAGGGTTAGGATTTCAACATATGAGTGAGGGGAGGCACAATTTAACCCAGAGCAAGTGGCACGTGTAAAGTCACTGACATAACATAGCTCCTGAGTGAACAGTAGCTCTCTTTGTCCACAAAGTCCCCTCTTTCCAGCATCTGGGTGGAAAGAGGCAATGAAAGTGGAAGAGGGAAGCCACATATGTCTCAGTGGGTTCTTTAGGTTGGGAGTCACCCACCCCACACAGCTTCTGCCCAGTCTCTCCTACTCCATGAGCCTATCCATCAATTCCTTTGGCCAGTAGGCATCGCATTTCCCCGGAGCCCCAGGAGCTCCTGTCTACTGTCGTTTGCTGATAAGCCAATGCTTGCTGATGCGTGTCCTGATTTCAGAGTGTGTCTGCCTCTCTCTTCATCCTGTGGCCATGCTGTGGTTGCTGAGAGCAGGGATCTGCCACTCCAATGCTGTGCACCCTGACCCAGCGGGGGTCTCGCAGAGATAGTCTCTAGTGAGGGTTTGAAGGATGTAGGAATGAAGGAACAGCAACTTCAATAACAAGATTGTCATAAATTTGTTTAATATAGTCGCTGCCTCAGCATCCATTTTTGTGCCTGACATAAGCTGTTTGGAACTCAGTTGTACCCAGTTGCCTTTGGTCTCAAAATTTCCTCTCCACCATGTGGCTGTCCCTCATCCCACTGACCCAAAATCCAGTACCTGACCATAATAACACCAAATGGTCATGCCAGAGTCGGGAAAATAAGTCCCCTCTTCATGAGTGTTTTCTTTAAACCAGTCAGTCCACAACCCCAAAGGAAAGCCTAAGGACAATGCCCATGGGCCTTAATAAAAGCAGATGTTCTCTCTTCCCCACCCAACGGGTAAGCTGCCTGCCACCTCCTGACTTCCTGTAGGCCTCCAGTGTGTAACCATTGGCTGTGAGGCCTGTGAGTGAAATGTTTCCCCTGTTTCATGCATTCTGGTTTCACTTCTTCACTGTGTCTAACCTGACACACACACCTGAACCTAATTTCCTCCGTCAGGGCTCCCTTAGAGAGTGGTTATCTGGGCTCATGGCCACTCTCAAGAGACACCACAAGACCCAGTGGAAAGAAACTGTAGCAATACAAATCACAACAAAGGTGAAATCTGTTCAAATGCCTGCTCCACCCACCCCCACCCCCACCTCGCACTGCCTCCCAGCCATCTCTCCCTAGATATCCCCCATCCATGTGCAAAGAGATCCTGTCTCTCTGGGCATCAGCATAGAGGACTGCTGGCCAAGCCACCAAGCCCTTGGCTCATATAATAAAACAAAACCTGTTAAAGCTCCGTGCTACTCGAAAAGGACAAAAAGAAAAATGTATATAGAACAGGGCCCAGGCTGACCTCAGTTCCCACGGGAGATAGCAACATGTTCCCAAGCAAAGCAGCAGGCATTGGCCACAGGAGACAGCCTGAGCTTGGAAGGCTGTAGGGGAGGCCCTGGCTCCTGCTCTATCTACCTGTGTGTCTTGGATTCCAAATATCTGCTATAGAAATTCCAAATATCACTCAATCTCAGAACCTCCATGTCTCCATGTCTGAGTCTTAAAAACTGGGTTAAAGACACCTTCCTTGGTATAAGAATTGAGGAAAAAATGACTGTAGATTTGTAAAGAGTAGGGTTTTCATGGAAATCGTTACTTTGCAGGGGCATTTCTGCAACATGCCAGCCTCACAATACACACTAACAGAAGTTTCTACATTATCCTCAGAGGTTACCCCAGGACATTTTGCATCACTGAGCACTGTGAGAAATTTTCTCACCCTGTGTTTTATTCAGTGATGTTGAGAACTGAGTTTTTGTGTCTCCCCCAAATTCCTATGTTTAAGCCCTAAAGCCCTAGCCTGTAGTGGTGATTGTATTTGGAGGAGACTTGGGGAGGTAATTAGGGTGAGACGAGGTCTGAGTGCAGGCCCTCACAATGGGATTAGAGCTTTTATAAAAAGAGATACCACACCTTTCTCTCTCCACCACGTGAGGACCCAGTGAGAAGGTGGCTGTCTGCAAGCCAGCAAGAGAGCCCTCATCAAACCCAACCGTGCTGGAACCTGGTCTCACACTCCCACCTTCCAGAACTATGAGAAAATAAATTTCTGTCACCCAGTTTGTGGGATTTTGTTATGGCAGCCTGAAAAGAATAATCTGAGTAAAAACCTATTTGTTATTCTTACTCATTAAGAATTCATTGACTTTCTTATAACGTTCAAATGCGATGAAAAACATTAAGAAAAAAATAATTCTCTTTAAAGAATATCTAGGAGAGAAAAACAAAGCAGTTATTTTATATTTTATAGCTGAGCTGTCTAATATGGTAGCCAACTACCACATGTGGCTACTGAGCACTTGAAATGTGGCCAGTCCTAATCGAGATGTGCTGCACATGCAAATTACACAATGGGTTCCAGACTTACAACAAAAACATAATATAAAACTCATAATTTTTATATTGATTACATGTTAAAATACTGATGTTTTGGATCCATTAAGTTAAATAGCACATACGATTGAACTTAATGTTATCTGGTTTTCTCTTTTTCAATGTGGCTATGAGAAAATACATGACACATTTGGCTCATATTTGTGGCTTGCCTTCTATTTCTATTGGACAGCACTGGTCTAGAGTCTGAAGCAGTAGACAAAGCATGGGCTTTTGAGTCAAGAAGCTCTGCATTCCCATCCAAACTCTGTCATGACCAGCTTTGTCAACACGGGCAAATGACTTCACCTCTGTGACCCTCAGCTTTCCTGTAAATGAAATGGGGAAAAGAACGTATTTCACAGTGTCACAATGAAGACTACCAGTGGTGGTGGAATCAAGTATGTAGAAAGCCTCGCAGGAGTTTGCTACCTAGTAAAAACTCAATAAATGTTTGTTTCCAATCCCCTAGTTAGTAGGAAGAGAAAACCATGCTGTCAATGCTCTCCTAATCAGCACCAGCTGCAAGGCTAGTGGCTTTGTAAAGATGGAGCTCTGAGCAGCACAGACAGTGAGAAGAAGTCAAGGAACACCGAGAAAGTTGTCAATATTATTCTGTGAAAAGTTTACTTTTGGGGGAACATCTTTTCAATGTACCTGCTTGTATTTCTTTAAGGCTTCCTCTGCAATATGGTTTATGTCCTTAATCAGTAGGGAATTGTGATGGGTCAATAATGATGCAATGCTGTGTGTTTTGTAAACAAGTCCCAGCTGCACAGAGCTTATTCCACTCCCATCCTTCCCATCGCTCACATATACCTTGGAAGCTCCTCGTGGATCTTCACACCTCCCAGTTCACAAGCATCATTATGCCTGGCAACAACCCCAGGAACTGCATGTGATGTCATGATCACAGAGATTTGTTGGAGTTGATTGGTCTATTCAGTGCCAGTCTTCTAAGTAAAATTGAGATAAAATACAATCGGAAGAAGTTGAATATGAAGAGAAGACTAGTGTCTTGACTTAGTAGCCCAGATATTCATATTAAAGACCTGGGAGTAGTCACTGAGTGCAAACTGGGTCTGAGAGCATGGTGGGCTGTGGCTGTCCACACCGCTCAAGGCTAGAGCGTGATGGAGGCACAGGGTATCCACAGCATGGGTACCAGTAGCTCCCATGGGGTGCTGGGGATTGGACTGAAGACTCGTGTAGTTTTCCACCTACATTCTATGGGGGAAAGGGACTCATCCTAGGAAGAGTGAGCAGGTAGGATCCAGGTCACATGGAAACAAGTGAAGGAAGAGAAGTGTTTAATCTGGAAAGAAGACAGACAGTTGGGACATCTAAACATTGCACTCATTGCATGCAAAGAAAGTTCTCACCTCACTCCTTTGGGTGGAAGAATGGACAGTGGGTGGGCTCTCTGGGAGACAGATAGGTTGTTCCCATAAGAAAGAGGATAATTATTTACCTAGGTCATTCTTTATTCCTAAAAAGATTCAAAGTAAGTGAAAAGAACAAAGTGATCCACAAATGCAACAGATTGTTTTGCTAGGCTGTGATCTGTGACTCTAGTAGTGGCCAAGTAGTTGTCACCTGTGCTCCAGCACGGAAGTCTTTGTTGAGGGTGGACCTCCAAACCTGGGCATGGAAGTGCAGCCACAATTCTTGTATGACAACACTGGGACCTTCCCATGAAGCTTAGCTACACAGGCAAGTCTGTGAGGTTGCAAAGTTGGTTTGGAACTTTCCTTTCTCCTGAAAAATGTGTCCACCTCTAGTAAAGTTCACTTTCCAGCCCTTGACTAAACCCTGGTGACCACAGGCTCCTGGCCTCACCATCAGGCATGTGGACTCCTAGACCAGCCCTCTCTCCAGTGCTCACATACAAAGGAAAATTAAAGCCAACAGCAGAATATGCAGCAACTAAAGTGGAGGGATGAAGCAGGAGGCAGGTTGGAAGAAGAGTCTGATGCCCCCAGGGGGCTCCCAGTCTGGGGAGCAGGCATCCTTCCCAAAGCAGCTTGTGCCTATCCCTGGCAGAGATGCTGTTGCTTTTGCCAGCTCTGCCTAAGCCCTGGACTAAGTAATCCCCCCAGGATAGGGTCTGTTTGGGCAGGGCAGGAGGTGTTTTTAGTGTTGTTCAGTTGCAGTTGCCTTTGGGGAATGGGAAAAAGTGAGTCAGACACCATCCTTTGAATCTGGGAGCCCCTGCTGAACTTTGAAGAGACAAACTTTGAAGAGACAGGAAGGAACCCTCATTAGTCACTGTTTCTGTGGGGCCACACTGGGGAACAAAGGCTGCTCACGTGTGTTGGCGTGACAGGCTTTCCATGGGCCGTGACCAGCATGCTCAGGGGCAACAGCTTCCAGTGGAATTGTTTAAGCCTAAGGAAGCACCCCCAGCCCAGAATGCTCTTCAAGGCCCTTGCAGACCACTGCTGCCCATAGCCCTCACTGAGAGAGGAGCACAGAGGGGAAGTGGAGAGGGGAGGAGGAGGCTAGTAATAGAGCTCATAGTCAAATTCAGACCAATCTGCTGGTCTTGGACAAGGAGTTTCGTGAGCAGAGAACTCATGCTGCTCTTCCTGGGCACATGGAAATTGGAATCCTAAGGTTGGCCTCTCCCTTAGGAAACCAAAAACTTAAACGTGTACATACTCCACTCTGAGAATGACCCTAAGGAATTGATCCTGGGTTTTCAAAAAATACAGGAAAATGATGACTTCAGTATTATTCATAACAGCCAAAGCTTACAATAGACTAGTTAACCAAAAATAGAGGACTGGCCAATTAACCTACTGCATGTCCTCAGCCACAATCTGTAGGAAAAATGTGTAAGCACACGGGAATATGTTTATGCATCCAGTAAAAAATATAAAATCAATATATGAAAGAGTACAATTCCATTCACAATAACAAAGACATGAAATCAACCTAAATGCTTATCAACAGTGGACTAAATAAAGAAAATGTGGTACACGTGCACCATAAAATACTATGCAGCCATAAAAAAAGCACAAGATCATATCCTTTACAGCAACATGGATGCAGCTGGAGGCCATTATCCTAAGTGAATTAACACAGGAACAGAAAACAAAATACCACACGTTCTCACTTATAAATAGAAGCTAAACATTGAGTACATGTGGACACAAAGTTGGAAACAACAGACACAGAGGCCTACTTGAGGGTGGAGGTTGGGAGAGGGGTGAGGATCAAAAAACTACTTACCAGGTACTATGCTCACTAGCTGGGTAATGAAATTATTTGTACAGCAACCCCCAGCAACATGTAATTTACCCACGTAACAAACCTGCACATGTACCCCCTCAACCTAAAATAAAAGTTGAAAAAGAGAAAAGAGTGTGTAATTGTATAGTCACAGCTATGTAAAAGGACAAAAACATCCACAGGAAAAGTCAAGAATGGAACAGCATCAAAATGGGAGTTAACTTTGTGTGATGGAAAAGAGAATTATATTTTCTTTTCTATTTGGCATTTCCCAAACTGTCACCGATGAATGGATGTGTTTGATCATTACTTTTTTGCTTTACAAAATAACTTCGGGCGGAAACCAAGTCAACAGCCCTTCCATGAGTCTGTATGTGGCTCATGGGAGGTCACAGAAGAAGCCTCTCCCTGCAAAGGCTCACATGTTGATGGGACTCAATGGAATTTAAAGACTTATAATCCACAGAAAGTTGCCTGGGGGTGGAGGTGCTGGCTCCACAATGCAGCTGTTGGTCAGAGCTTCATCTTGCCCTGCCCATAGGAGTCCTCACAAAGCCCCAGAGAAATCTGGCCATTCTCCAGGGGACAGAGCATCCTCCATGATGCTGCATAGGAGGCGATGTCTATCCTTGGGGTGTCCCATGACAAAGCTCATGGATTGAGGACCCAGAGAGTTGACTGTGTGTTCTCAGCCCCAGGTGGTCAGCATTGAAGGAGCATCACTGACCAGAAGAGGAGGCAGATGGTCACCCGGTCAGGTGTCAGGTCTCCTTGTGTCCTCTCCCTCTCACCTCCATCTCTTCTCTCATTGACCGTCACAAGATAAATGATTTTCTCACTCTTCCCAAGAGTCCAGCCCCATGACAGAGAAACACAATTGCCACATGTGTCCCATTTTCTGATCACAGAGACACTGGCAATCCTGTGTCAGGATGATGAGATGATTTGCACCTGGCAGGACTTGGCACACATCTCATCTCTGTGTTTCTCCATCACCACTACTATTTTTCTGCTATTCCCACCAAAGGAAGATGTTTTTGACCATGGGTATGCTTCCAGACCCCACCGACTTGTGCCAAAACAGTGTCATGGTCCCAGAAAGAATGTCTGTCTCTTAAGGGATTAAAAGCCATCAGCAAAGTAATTAGCTGCAGAATCTTCCACTGGGCCAACCTGAAGACAGATATATGAGCTCAGTGTTCCAAACACATCTGAAGACTTGGAAAGCATACCAGAGATCACAGGAGCTGTGCACATGAGGAGTGTGCTTGCTGTTTATTTGCCCTTCTTACAGATGAGAAAACTAAGCTCAGAGAGGGAGGAAGTGGCTGGCCCAAATTCCTGGCAGAACCAGGACAATATCTAAGATGCATCATACCATTGGAACACTTGTGACATAAAGCTCACGTCTCACATTCATGCAGCTAAGCAGAAAAATGACCCAGGGAACATGCATATTTGGAACCTCATGTATCACTTCTTCTGGATGGCAAGGTCTTTTTGGAATCTCTTGACTCTCAAGATTTCAAGGAACTCCTGTTCTCTACCTGAAAGCTCTGTTATCAGTTGCCACCCAGTGGGCAACCCACCCACCCCCACACCATGATACATGAAGGAAAGGGCTCCTTGCTCCCTCTCTCCTGCCCCCATGGTGCTCAGACCTATGGGCTCCTGCTTGTGCATGGAAAAAAGCCCAGCTTTGCCGGAAATCTCTTGATGGCCCCCAGCGTTCAGATAGTAGGTCTGAAATCTGCTTCCACCCCTGAGCAACAGGACAGAGCAGTGGGAGAGACTTTGCTTAGGAAAAATTCTCACTGGACTCTCCCTACTTCAGACACTCACTTGGATCCTATTGCCAAAATTGCCACGTATAAGAAATCTCTCCATGATAGTGTTGAGACTGCCAGTTTGTGCATTTCCTTAGGGAAAGAAAAATAGTATAGAGTGAACACCTACTATATGCCTTGTGGAACTGGGTAGAAGCAGTATGAACACCTCCATTTTACTACCGAGGAAACTGAGGCTCACAAAGGGTGAGCGACTTGCTCAAACTCACCTAGGAAGTATGCAGTGGAGCCGGGATCCAAGCTAGGTGTGTTTGCCTTCTCATCTTGTCCTGTCTCCTCCACACCTGGCTGTGGTCCTGAGTTCATTTCACCATAGTGCCATTAACCCCCACATTAAGGAGAAGAAAATGGAGGCCCAGCAAGATAGCATGGTGTCGTCTTCAAGCAAATATAGCACATAAAAGTGGCATTGTGTCCACTTATTCCTCAAAATTCCAGTAAAATGGCTAAATGGAATTAAAATCCATAAATCTATAAAGGAGAAAAGAAAAAGAGAGATGGCAGTGGATAAGAGGTATCAAAATTTGGAGAAGTTAGAAAGGTGAAAGCTAAGCCTACAGCAAGGAAGACAGTAAGAAGCCTGTGATCTGGCTCAGTAACACCTTGTACTCCAGTAACACCTCTGGAATTGGAGGTTCCAGGAACGATAAAGGTGGGAATGAGATGTGGAGCTAAAAAGAGAGGTTTTGTGGAACTCTGAACAAGAAAGAATGCATTCTCCCATCCTCTCCATACCCAGCAGAGCCAGGCGAGTTTCTTCCCAGAGCCCTCAGAACACTCACAGTATCCATCCCTGGGAACCTGGAGAGAAGATGCTCTGGATTCAGGAATGTGAGTAACTGCTAAGGACTTGTGTAAGTGCCTTACTCCAAAAGGGATGAAGCGAACTTCCAGATGAGCCTTCACATCCTCCGCCCTTTCCCTCCTCCACTCCCTCAAGCCTGGCAACTACATTGCCCCTCCCCTGAGAGGAGATAGAAGCTCCAGAACTGTCCAGGAGAAAATGAACTGACATTTGGGGTCCCTCAATGGATGACCAGGTCCCTCATAATCACACTACTGGGAAGGCTCTCAGTAAACCAGCCCCAGCCCTCACTCACACACATGCCTGGGACTCAAAGTGTCCAATCAGCTTTTTGTGCCTTGGTCTGAATTTTAGTTTTATATTTTATTTTGTTTGAATTTCAAATAGACAGGTTTGAATTCATTAAACTTCTCAGCTCAGCACACACTCTTACCATTGGCCCATGCGAGGTTCTCTATTGTTTTAGTCTGTTTCCCCTTTATCCTCAAGCCACAATACTGTCTCCCCATAAGCAGTCATTATGATGTACTTAATACAATTTCTTAAAATATATATTGTTGTATTGTACATGTGTGAATTTCTAATTTACATATATGGTATTGAGATATTTCATTCTGTTTCTTACCTTCTTCGCTCAATGCTAAGTGCACTCTTTGTGGTGTATGGTTCTATGGACTTTGACAAAGGCATAGAGTCAAGTGTTTACGACTGAGTAGCATGCAGAACATTCCATCCCCCTAAACACTCTCTGTTGAGGCCCTCTTGTGGTCAAACCTTCTTCCCTCCCCCAGCTCCTGGCAACTATTGATGTTTCCCATTCTATAATTTTGCTTTTTTTAGAATGTCACATCGGCGGCATCTTTTGGGTCTAACTTCTTTTACTTAGATACATGTATTTGAAATGTATCCTTATTGTTATTAAGTAAGTAGTTTATTCCTTTCTATTTCTGAGTTTTATTCCACCGTATGGCTGTACCACAGTTCGTTGATCCATTTACCTGTTAAAGGGTATCTTCATTATTCCCAGCTTTTGTTCATTATGAGTAACACCATGACAAGCAATTGCAAGTTTTTGTGTGGAAGGAAGTTTTCAGTTCACTTGAGTAAATACCTAGGTGTGGGAATGCTGTGTCATCAGGCAAGTGGAGTTTTATAAGAAACACCAAAGTGTTTTCCAAAGTGTCTATACCGTCTTGCATTCCTATCAATTACTGAGAATTCCTATTGCTCCACATCTTAACCAACATGTGATATTGTCAGTAATTTTTTTTCAATTTTAGACATTCTGATAGAGGAAGAGTGCTGTCTCATTGTGATTTTAATTTGCATTTCCTTAATGACTAATTCTGTTGAGCATTTTATCATATGCTATTGGCCATCTCTGTAACTTCATCGGTAAATCATCTGATCAGATCTTTTGCTAGTTTTTAATTGGGTTGATTTTTTTTTATTGTTGACTTTTAAGAGTTTTTAATATTTTCTCAACACAAATTATGAGATACTCAATTGACAAATATTTTCTCCCAATCTCTTATTTTCTATCTCCTATTTTTCTTCTAGAAGTTTTTTTCTAGAAAGTTTATATTTTTGGTTTTACCTGTAAGTCAATGATGCCTTTTAAGTTTATTTTTGTTATATACATGATGAGAATGAGGTGTGGATCAAAGATTTGTTGTGCATATGGATGTACAATTGCTCCATCATCCTTTGCTCAAAATACTATCATTTCTTCACTGAATTGTCTTAGTACCATTTTCAAAATCAGTTGGCTATGTATATGTGAGTCCATTTCTGGGCTCTTTACTTTGTTCCATAGTCTATTTGTCTATCTTGACACAAATACTGCATTGTTTTGATTACTGCAGTTCTGTAAGTTTTGAAATTGGTAAATGTTAGTTTTCCAAACTTGTTCTTTTTCAGGGTTTTGGTTATTCCAGGTCCTTTCGATTTCCATATGAATTTTAGAATTGTTTATCAGTCTTACAAAAAATCCTTTTAGATTTTTATTGGCATAGCATTGAATCTGTAAATCAATTTGAGGAAAATTAACATCTTAATATTAAGTTTTCTGATCTGTGAATACAGTGTTCCTCACCATTTGTTTAGATCTTTAATTTCTCTCAACAATGACCTAGAATCGTCAGTATCCTAGTCTTTCTTTATCAGGTGTGTCCCTAGATGTTTCACATTTTTTGATCCTATTATAAATGGGGCTGTTTTCCAATTTTAATTTCTGATTTTTTGATTTGGTAGACATACAATTTTTTATGTTAAGCTTGTTTTGCACAACTTTGTTACACTCGTATGTCAGTTCTAAGGATTTTAAATTTATTTTTAGTTGACAAATATTATATATATTTATGATGTGCAACATGTTGCTTTGAAATATGTATACATTGTGGAATGGCTAAGTGAGCTAATTAACATACGCCTTATTTCACATACTTATCTTTTTGTGATGAGACACTTAAAATCTACTCTGTGCAATTTTCAAGATTTTCAAAATTTTCAAAATTTACTGTGTGCAAATTTCATTGATTATGTACTATTAACTATAATCATCATGTTGTACAGTAAGATCTCTTGATCTTATTCCTCCTATCTAACCCTACTAGCTTTTTAATAGATGCTCTTCTTTTTCAAAGTGTGCTAGTTATTCGTACACTTTAATTCTTCCATATAATTTTATAGCCATTTTGTTAAGTTCACTTAAAAAAACCTTCCAGAATTTTAATTGGAGTTGCATTGGATTCATAGATTAAATTTGAGAGAACTAAAATGAATACAATGTTAATTCTTTCCATATATGAATCAGTTCTTATCTTAGACATTTTAATGAGGCATTCATGTTGTCACCAAGAAGGCTGTGATGGTTAACTTGATATGTTAACTTGACTTGGCTAAGGGGTGTCCAGACAGCTGGTAAAGTATCATTGCTGAGTGTTTCTGTGAGGGTAATTCCAGAAAAGATCCACATTTGAATGGAGGAACTGAGTAAAGCAGATGGCCCTTCCCAGTGTGGGTGGGCATCATCCAATCCCTCAAGGTCCTGATTAGAATAAACAGGCAGAGGAAGGGAGAGCCATTCTCTCTGTTTGAGTTGGTACATCCATATTCTCCTGCCTTCAGACTTTGGTGGTCCTGGTTCTCGGCTTTTGGGCTCAATCTGGGACTTAGATCAATAGCACCCTGAACCTCAAGCCTGATTTACGCCAGTGTCTTTCCTGGGTCTCTAGCTTGCAGATGGCAGATCATGGGACTTTTTGGCCTCTATAAATGTGTGAGCCAATTCTCATAATAAATCTATTCTGTTATGTATATCTGTATATAGCCTATTGGTTCAGTTCCTCTGGAGAACCCTGACTAATACAAAAGAATTTCTATTATTTGTTAGCATAATTCCTGGGTCCTTCACTGTGAATGACATCTGATCTTCTACTATTTTTCTAGTTAGATATCATTTCTATAAGCTTTCTGGCTTTTGGGAAATGTATCTAGCCACATTACTGAACTTTCTTGTGACTTCTCATAGATTTTGTCTTGTTTGTTTTGTTTCATTCTTGGGTTCCTAGTGACTGTCTCTTCAATGTGAATGAATGGCAAAGGATCCTTGGGCATTTGAGGAAAGTCTGCAGCATGACAGACAGATGCCAAATAAAACAGAGGTGATGGAGGAGGCAACAGAAGCAAAAGAAGACCTCCAATAGGCTTGCATTAAGATTCTCGGAGAGGCCAGAGAAAAAAATTGCATAAAAGAAGAACAAGAAGGTATAAGAATTAAACTGGCAATAAAAAAGAATTATTAGAAATAAAAATATATAATAACTAAAATATTTTAAACAACAAAGACATTTGGAGATAAAAGTTTTAAAAATTTGCCAGAAACTAGAACTGCAACAAAAAAAGATTGGCATTTTTTCGTATATTTGCTGACCACATGTATGTCTTCTTTTGAGAAGTGTCTGTTCATATCCTTTGCCCATTTTTAAACGAGATTCTTTGTTTTTTGCTTATTGAATTGTTGAAGTTTCTTATAGATTCTGGATATTTGACCTTTGTTGGATGTGTTGTTTGTGAGTATTTTCTCCCCTTCTATAGGTTGTCTGCTTACTCTGTTGATAGTTTATTTTTCTGTGCAGAAGCTGTTTAATTTAATTAGGTCCCACTTGTTAATTTTTGTTTTTGTTGCAATTTCTATTTTTTCCTTTTTCTTTTCTTTTTTCTTTTTTTTTCTTTTTTTTTTTTTTTTTTTTTTTTTTTTTTTTTTTTGATGGAATTTCGCTCTTGTCACCTAGGCTGGAGTGCAGTGGTACCATCTCAGCTCATTGCAACCTCTACCTCCTGGGTTCAAGTGATTCTTCTGCTTCAGCCTCCCAAGTTGCTGGGATTACAGCACCTGCCATCATGCCTGGCTAATTTTTTGTATTTTTAGTAGAGATAGGGTTTTGCCATGTTGGACTGGCTGGTCTCTAACTCCTGACCTCAGGTCATCCACCTGCCTCGGCCTCCCAAAGTGCTGGGATTACAGAAGTGAGCCACTGTGCCAGGCCTTTTTGCAATTTCTTCTGGAGACTTAGTAATAAATTATTTGCCAAGGGCAGTATCGAGAATGGTATTTCCTAGATTTTCTTCTAAGATTCTTATAGTTTGGAATCTTACATTTACATCTTTAACCCATTTTGAGCTAATTTTTGTATACAGTGAAAGGCAGGGGTTCAGTTTTATTCTTCTGCATGTGACATAGGGAGTCCTTTCCCCATTGCTTGTTATTATAGACTTTGTCAAAGATCAGATGGTTGTAGGTGTGTAGCTTTATTTCTCGGCTCTCTATTCTATTCCATTGGTTTTTGTGTCTGCTTTTGTAGTAATGCCATGCTGTTTTGGTTACTATATCCTTGTGATATAGTTTGAAGTTGGATAGTTTGATGCTTCTGGCTTCGTTCTTTTTGCTTAGGATTGCTTTGGCTATTTGGGCCCTTTTTTGGTTCCGTATGAATTTTATAATAGTTTTTTTCTAATTATTTGAAGCAACATTGGTACTTTGATAGGAATAACAATGAATCTGTAGATTGGCTTCAGGCAGTATAGCCATTTTAACAATATTGATTCTTCTGATCCATGAGCATGGGATATTTTTCCATTTGTTTGTATCATCTATGATTTCTTCCAGCTGTGTTTTGTAGTTCGCCTTATAGAGATCTTTCACCTCCTTGGTTAAATGTATTCCTAGGGTGTGTGTGTGTGTGTGTGTGTATTGTAAATAGGATTGCTTTCTTCATTTGGCTCTCAACTTGAACATTATTGGTGTACAGAAATACTACTGATGTTTGCACATTGATTTTGATTCCTGAGACTTTACTGAAGTGGTTTATTAGACTAGGAGCCTTATGGCAGAGTCGTTAGAGTTTTCTAGGTCTAGAATCACATCATCAGCAAAGAGAGATAATTTGATGTCTTATTTTCCTATTTGAATACCTTCTATTTCTTTCTCTTCCCTGATTGTTCTGGCTAGGACTCCCATTACTATGGTAAATAGGAGAGGTGAGAATGAGCATCCTTGTATTGTTCTAGTTTTTAAGTGCAAGGCTTCCAGCTTTTGCCCATTCAGTGTGATGTTGGCTGTGGGTTTGTCATAGGCAGCTCTTAATGTTTTGAGAAATAAAAACCACAATAAAATACCATCTCACCACAGTCAGAATGGCTATTACTAAAAAGTCAATAAATAACAGATGTTGGATAGGTTGTAGAGAAAGGGAATGCTTATACACTGTGGGTGGGGATTCAAATTAGTTCAGCTACTATGGAAATTAGTTTGGAGATTTTTCAAAGTACTTAAAACAGAACGACCATTTGACCCAGTAATCACATTACCAGGTGCATATCAAAAGGAAAATAAATTGTTCTACCAAAAAGCATATGCACTTGTATATTCATCACAGCACTATTTACAATAGCAAAGACATGGAATCAATCTATACACTGTGGAATACTATGCAACCATTAAAAATAATTTCCTCTGCAGCAACATGGATGCAGCTGGTGGTCAATATCTTAAGCAAGTTAACACAGAAACAGGAAAGCAAGCACCATACGTTCTCATTTATAAATGGGAGATAAACATTGAGTACACATGGACAAAAAGATTAGAACAATAGCCTCTGGGAACTACAAGAAGTGGAAGGGTAAAAGTGGAGTTAGGGTGGGAAAACTACCTATCAGGTATGACTGTCACTACCTTGATAATGGGATCATTCATACCCCAAACCTCAGCAACACACAATTTACCCATGTAACAAACCTTCATATGTACCCCCTGGATGTAAAATAAATGTTGAACAAATAAATAAATATTTAAAGAGAGAGAGAGATTAGAAACAGGGGAAGTAATTAGAAAATTTCTTAGATTGGAAGGACATGTGTTTCTACACAGAAAGAGTCTACACAGTGTCCAGCACAATGTATAGCAGAAACACCCATGAAGGTGCATCAGCATGAAGATTGAGAATACAGGGAATCAAAAGAAGATCCTAAAACTTCCAGAGGGAAAAACTGGAGAAGAAAGGTTACACAGAAAGAAATAGAAATAAAGGACATTGAACTTCTCAGTAGGCATTCTGGAAGCTAGGCTAGTTCCAGAGTGTAACAGTGATCCATGCCTTGAGGGAAAAGCCCAAGAAGAAATGTATCAAACTCGGATGTTAAGGACGGTCAGAGAGGAGACAAGATTCCCAAAGCATAGCTAGGCGGGACAGCAACGGATGGAGTCCAGGCCTGCCTAAACATTGCTAAGATGGAAATTACCTTTTGCAGGGGAAGATTTGACTTGGGAGAATGGCACTGGATAAGATAAATGTGGACAATGGATGCACCCCAGAAGACTGGAACTTACTAAACTCCACATCTTTATTTAAGTGGGATTTCCCAGGACAAAAGTCTACAGAAAGATACTAGGAAAGGAAAAACAACAACAAAAGAATAGGAAAGAAGTTTTGCCGAACAGACCCAATAAACAACATTTACTTTCTTTCCTTCAGCTATCACCGGATCTCTGCTTTAGATTTTGACAACAGTAACCTCAATGTGGCTTTCACTAAATACAAAAAGCTGAAAACATTGCTTTGCCTGCATTAACTGCCCTAATAGCTGAGGATTTGCCTCTGTTTTCTAAATTCAATGGGTCCCAGAATGGTGCTATAATTAGAAGTTCAGAGTTTGGTAGACCCTTGGGATTAGGTTGTACTGTTCCCTTCTGTCTCACTTTAGAGTCTTCCATGGGGAGAAGCTAAATTGCTCACCAGGGATGCCAGGTGCATGAATAAAGGGGAGTTGATCCTGGGGAGCAGTGGCCTCATGGCAGCAGCTGGACAGTCCTCTGGCTGCTGACTCCTCCTTCAGGACAGACTTGCCTCAGTTGACCACAGGCTAAACCAAGAGGAGTTCAGAGACGAAATGAACAACCCAGAGCTCTCATCCTTGCAAATGCATTGGAAAGAGCAGCTATAGCCTCGTGTCTCCTCAGTCTCCCCAGGGCGCAGGAGGGCTTCCTGACTGGTGATTCTGGGATGGGCACTGAGGACAGCAACAAGCCTCTTCTCTCTGGATGAGCTTGCCCTTGTGCCTTGTCACCTCCTCCTGCCCCACTGCCCTTCATGTGAGCAATCAGGACACAGGACCCTCATGGACAGTGGTGGTAAGTCCCCAAGCCTCAGCAGCTTCACTGTCATTGCAGGCTCACTATGTAATCTTCCTCAAATGGGAGATTAGGGATCCAGTAGCTCCCACTTTGTTCTTCTGCCATCTTAGAGGGCTCAGGAGGTGGGAAATGTGGAGGACCTCACACCCTACACACTGCCTTGGACAGGAAGTAATAATTGACTTCTGCTCATATTTTCATTGGCAAGAGCTAGCCACACGGCCTCCACCAATTGCAAGGAAGGCTGGAAAATACAGAAGAAGGGTACAGACACTTGGCAGGAGAGCGTCAGCCATCCCTACCACCCTCTGACTGCACAAGACAAGCTCCACTGTCCTTGCCTTGGGTTCTCCAGCTTTCCATGGCTTCCACCCAGAGCCCTATGACCTACCTGGGCCCCACCCGGATGCCCCTCCCGCATCTACTCCTCCTCTCTGAGCCCTCCTCATTAGTTGCCCATATCCATCCTTCTCTGAAGCCCCAAGATCCTGCTATAGGTCAGGTCCCTGACACTTCCTGCCTGGGACACTGTGACAGCCTCCTTCCTCAACCCCTGCCTCGGCTCCTCGCTTCCCTGGTTCCCCTGCCTGAGTCCCCACTGAGTTCTCTCTAAACATAAGCCTGACTGTGTTCCTCTCAGACTTTTAACTCTTGTGACTCTCAACAACCCAAGGCTACAAGGTTGAGTCCAAACTCCACAGAGTCTTCTCAAGCCCCACTCCTGCCTCTTCGGCATCCCTCTCATGACAGTCCAGGAGTTATCCCTACAGAGCTTCCAGCAATTCCCAACACATTTATGCATTTCCTAATTCCAGGACTTGGAATCCTCTTCCCTGCTGCCTGCCTGGTGAACATCCTCTGCTTGCAGGAAGCAGGACTATCTCTCCCTCTGTGAGGGTGCCCATCATGAAGCTGACCACAGAATTAATCATCCAGATCAGGGCACTTCTGAGAATGACAGAGGTCACTAGGTGTGAGTGGGGATGGTCCCAAGCAAACCCTGTCCATGAGCACCCAGGCAGAGCTGATCTCTCTAGGCTGTGTGCAGCCGACTATGTCCCCACCTCCCCTAATGATTACCTGGCTCACACGACTGTGAGCCCTGCAAGTGCTGCAGTGCCAATTAAAGAGAAATGCAGACTCCTCACCAAAGACAAGAGGACCCAGGCCTGGCCCTGCCACCTCCTGCGTCTCCCTGGCTCTGGTCTGCAGCCTGCACCATGAACATCCCAAACTCACTGCTAAGTGGTCCCCTCGCCTGCCCTTTGATGGTTGGCAACTAAGCTTCATCGGGTCTCTGCAGGCCTTTCCTCCCCAGGTGAACCCAACCACCTGCCACTGTCACATCCTCCCAGCTGGCCCTGCCTCCTGTCTTTCCTGGAGCCACCCTGCCAGAAACCATCTTGTGACTGACTACATTGTCTACTTAGGGTTTATTGTCACCTTGCCCACTGGAATACAAACTGCACAGAGAGAGGGGTAGGGGGGTGGCTGGTCCTGCAGCTTGTCCTCTGAGTTTCCAGGATCTGGAGCTGGCCCTGGCAGAGTTGGAGGAGCACTCCCAGAACTCCCCCAGGCTGGGAGGCCTCCCTGCCCCACTTCCTCCACCTCTTGGTCCTGGCTCAGCCCTGCCCTTTCATGAACAAATGGAAATGAATACCTCAGGAGGGGCAAGGCTTAGCCAGAATGACCTGGACCCCTGTTCTGTGACTGGGCCTCGGAGCACGGTCCCCAGGGTGACCCCGCCAGTCTCTGCTCTCAGGCAGGCCCGGCCAGGAACACAGACGCCACAGCCACATGCACGCCTTGTCAGACGCAGATCCTCCCGGCTGCACCATAAAACCCTAACTAGGCACATAAAAGCTGCCTGCCAGCCTGCCAGGTGCCTCTGTAGGCTCCAGAGAGGCGCTGACGGGCCCCCAAGGTGGCGAGGGTCCAGGAAACAATGGCACCACAGCTGCACAGGGACCCGGACACCTGGCTCCTGGACATAAGAGGTGTCTCAGCGAGGCTGTGGGTGGTCCGCTTAAAAAACACCAGCCAGCTGCCCCGTCACTCTGAGGGGTAGGAGACCTAGCATCATGGAGGGTGATTTAAAGAATGATGTTTAAACCTCAAGATGCACTGTCAAGGCACATGTTACACAGGCACTATGCTTGTGGAGTCAAAGGTCATTCAAGGTCATGCAGCCACAGCCGGCTTCTCCTCCACCCTTTGCTGTCTGGTCAGGACAGCCACTCTCCCTGTCTGCTGCCTTCCATAGACCTCCTCCAGGTCTGGAGAGAACCTCCTTCAGGTCTGTCTGAAGCCAGGTACCACCCCCGTGAGAACAAAGGGCTGTCGCCTCCTGAATCCAGCTCCAGCTAGGGTGGCAGCTTGAGGAGGCGGAAGATGACCGGACTCCAAGCTTTGTCTCATGCACCACCTTGTTCAGTGCCCAGCCTCAGCAAGGACCGAGCCCTATGCCTCTGCCCATGACAGTCCCTGGGCCTCTGAGCTGCCTGTAAGGCCACTCTGCTCCAGCAGCTAGCAGACGCCGCTGCCTCCTCCTCTCCAGGGTCCTGACGCCGTCATCCTGCTGTCTGTGATTGCCTGAATGCCTCCGAAGTCCAGGGGTATCCTGACCTCCCACTTTAGCCAGACACTTGCAGTTCCTGGGAAGCTCATGGCTGCTCCCCTCTCTGCCTGCATTTCTTTGAGCCCTGCCTGCAAAGCCTGTCCTTCTTTGCCTGTGCTGCTTCCTTCCCAGCTCAGTCACCACCTCCAGGAAGCCTTTTGGGCCTCTCCACTCAGGCCCCGTTAGGGTCCCCCAGTGAGAGCCCTGCCATTGCTGCCACCTCCCACCCGCCCCTCTGTCCTCACCTTGTGCCCTGACCTTACTCTCAGTCCCCAGAAGCTGCCACCCCCTGACCAGCTTTGGACACCCCTGCTCTTAGTTTCTGCAAACCCAGAACTACCTGCCCCAGTGCTCAGCTCATGGAAGTTCCTCAGGAAGCATCTCCACATGGATGTTGAAGAGAAAAAAAAAATCTCCAAGTCCCACAGGGTGCAGTGGGAGTCCAAAATCGGGACTCCAAAAGGCCTGTGAGCCTGGCTTGGGGAGGCAGGGCTGGCGTCTCCCTAGTTGCACCCAAGGGGCATTCCAGCACCTGCTCCAGCCTTCTGTCATCAGCAGGTGACACAAAGCTCATCCTTCCCGCCAGACATAATCTGACAGAGTGGTTACTCAAGATGGGGGAATAGCCTTGCTGCTCAGCAGGTCTTATGGAGTCCTGGGGTTAGGCCAGGGTTCTGGGGTGCAGAGATGACAGCAGAGCCACCTGGGGGGAGGCCTCCTCTGCCACACCATGTAGGGGTCACCCGCCCACCCATTCCGTGGAGCCCCACAGCATCTCACACTTCCTAACACCCCAAACAGAAGCCCTTCCAGCCATCAGAAAGAATGCATAGAAGCTGACGGGTTCAGAGAAGGAGCATGGCTGAGGAGCCCAGGTTATTCTTAATTATTTTCATGCCCCAGGTGAGTCATAAGCCAGCCATTCAAGCCCATGTGCCTCACAGGGTGGGCCAAAAGAAATCCCACCCAAACCAAATAGTTAGCTGTAACAACATACAATAATAACAATTAAATGCAATAACTTAAGCTATGCAGGAAGAAACTATAACTGAATATTTAACCTAGGGAGAGAGATGTCACAAGGCTTAGAAATATCAATGACATGAAGAAGAATTATACTTGCCTTTATAAAAGTGTAAAACTTGATACATAAAAAATAAGCTTAGTAATATCACTATTTTGGGGATAGCAGTTTTAAATATGTACAAAAGCTCTGCAAATATTTGTACTCTTTGAGCAAATAATTTCACTTCTGCAAATCTGTTCTTTGGTACTATTTAGCAAATTATTTGCAAAAGCCAAAATAATTATAAATATGAAAAAAGGTATTTAGGCACAAAGATGTTCTTTTTGATATTGTTTATAATATGAGAAAACTGGAATAAACAGCAAGGGAAGATTGGTTAACTGAACCATGGCAAAGCTAACGAATGAAATACACAGTCAATTGGCTGAACGTAGTGGCTCATACTTGCAGTCCCAGCACTTTGGGAGGCTGAGACTGGCAGATCACTTGAGGCTAGGAGTTCAAGTCCAGGTTGGTCAACATGGTGAAACCCTGTCTCTACTAAAACTACAAAACAAAACAAAAAAAAGTTAACCAGGCGTGGTGGTGCACACCTCTGTATTCCCAACAAATTGGGAGGCTGAAGCATGAGCATTGCTTGAACCCAGAAGGTGGAGATTTGCAGTGAACTAAGATTGTGCCACTGCACTCCAGCCTGGGCAACAGAGTGAGACTGTGTCTCCAAAAAAAAAAAAAAGAAAGAAAAAAGAAAGAAAGAAATATACAGTCAGTTAAAATATGTTTTAATATAGATTTAGAGGGTACAAATCCAGTTTTCTTACATGGATAAATTACATAGTCTGGGCTTTTACTATAACCATCACCCAAATAGTATATACTAAACCTTTTATGTAATCTCTCACCCCTCCCACCTTCCCACCCTTCCAAGTCTCTAATGCCTATTATTCCACACTCTGTGGTGTATGTTTTTGAAAGTTTATTTGTGATATTAAACAAATGCTTATGTTCTAACACTTAGTGACAAAAAGAAAATCCACATCTATTGACTACAGACAGATCAACTGTATGAAAAATAAGACATTCACAGAGAAAGGATGGAAGAGACTTGAACCACCTGGTAATGGTAAGTCTGGGTGGTACAAAAATAGAGAATTCTTTCTATCGCTGCTTTGGAGATGTTCCATGTATTGTCCAATGAGTTGTATGCACATTTATAATAAGAAAGCATCTATTCAGCCCCCTGCGAGTTGGTATTTTTGCCTGACAGCTCTGATGTGGGGGTGCAGGTGCTAATATAGCATCATGGGTGAGGCTTTCTTGGGGTCCCTGGTCACAGAGGGCACCCCTGAAAGTGGGGACAGACACCAAAAGCTGTACTGTGTACCAAAATGGGCAGAAGGAAACAGCAAGCCCCGCAGAGGAATGCATATTGAGAAGCACTCTGTCTGATGAGTTTTACCTAAAGTAGAAATATGTAATAAACACTATAGTGCTAGACTGGGTAACAACAAATGCTCACAAGGAGGAAAATCAGGGGAAATCTAATAGAATTCCAACTGCTTCATTTAGGGCTGAAATCATCTCATGCAATGTGTTCATTTGGTTAATTTGAACCTGAAGCAAGGACATCACTGGGCAAAGTGGCACTAGAAGAATCCATTCCAAGTCTAGTTGGCTTTGGAGGGCATTGGCTTTAACTGTCAGGCTGGCCCTGACAGCAGGAACGGTGCAGAGGCTCAGGAGCTCCCGTTCCGTGGAGCCAGCAGCAGCTGCAGCGTGACACGGGCACTGTGGACACAGGAGGAGAGGAGGTCTCCCCGACAAGTCCTTCCCAGAAAGCAGAAGACTCTGGTGGCAGCCCCTCACTACCTCCCTCCTGGGAATCTCCCCAGCCCATCTTCCAAGCCCCTCTCGATGCAGCCCCCTCCCTGCTGACTGCCCTCCCAATGGCCCCCATGTCCATAGAAGGTGCCGACCTAACCATCTAGTTTCCTTTGCAGTCTGTTTCACCCTGTGCTCACCATGTCCAGCCCACTATGCAGTTTACTCCTCCCTGAAAACAGCTAAATGCCAGAGAAGGGCATCAATGCATATTATCATGAACAGAGGGAGTCCCAGGAGGCAGCACCTGGCATCGGAGGAGGATGGAGGGGTGTGGACAGAGCTTGGCCAGGCAGGGGGTCATCATATGCATGTGTATGGGGCCCGGTCGGCACAGCAGGATGTGGAAGGGAGCAGAGGGGTGGCTGGGGGCTGGCGATCCAACAACCCTGAGTGAGCAGCAGCATGAGCTTGGAGGAGTCAGGAGCCAGGTTTCGTGGGCAGCAGGGCACTGCCACAACTCCCCGCCCCGCCACCAGAGGACCTGGCTTCTCCTAGGATGGCCTGAGAGGGAAGGAACCAAGGCTGAGGCCGGCACACACAGGTGGAGGCCAGAGTGTGGATTGATCTCTGGGTTCTTCACCCAGCAGGCCGAGGAGCTGTTCACACGATGGCCTTGGATCGTCTCCACGCTGGAAATGGAGGTGTAGGAGGACATTGTCCCTGTGCAGGCCACGGTGGGACAGGAAGAAACCAGCAATGCCAGCCCCGGTGGCACTTCCTGTAGCTTTCCTCGGCCCAGGACTGAGGGTTTCCTGAAATGCGGGATGTTCAGTGCTAAAACCAGGAGGATTCAGGGTAGATGAAGATGATCACCCTAGCCCGGCGATGAGCCGAGAGCTGCATGTGCTTTCCACAAACCTTTTGCTCTTCACAGCACCCCGAGGAACGTTCATCATTATCTGCATTTTTCAGCAGAGGAGCCTGCCAAAGCCTTGTACCGGTAGCAAGAAGCTGGCCCCAGAGAGGCTGACCCCAGAGGTGAGCCGGGCACAGCAGCCCTAGCAGCCAGGAAGGAGGCAGTGCTGAGGCAATGTGCAGGAGCCCCAGGGTCTCCAAGGTGCGAGGGGCTCAGCCACCAGCCTGAATCCACAGCTCTGCTTGCTAGGTCCACCTGCACGGGGCGGGTTAGGTCCACGGGAGGGGATCAGGGCTCTACCCACAGATGTAGAGGCACACAGATCACAGCATTGCTTTAGCTGTGATGGTATCCAGCTGGATGTAAGCCCGCCAATGCCTCCCAGAGTCTGACCTACTGGAGACAGGAGGTGGCACGTGGAGAAGGGCCATGGCGACAGGGGAAATGTTAGCAAGAAACCAAGAAGGTCCCGGGAGGCCAATATTGTGAGTCCTCTGGACTGAAGAACACCGGTTGGGAGATAATCTGTAACCTGGAGCACATTCACAACGGTGGGAAGGAGTCAGGAAACACACTGAACTTCTGTGTAAACAATAAATGATGGGACAGAGTAAGTGAAAACAATCTACCTGTTAAAAAATCATGCCACCATAATAAGTAAGTCTGGTTTCATAAAAGCTGGGCTCTGCTCAAGGGATATAGAATGTACTGGACATTCATCATTTTGCATGTCCCAAACAGCTCACCCTTCATCAAATAGCAAATCCCTCCACCACCAAAAGCCACATACCTCCTTCCACAATTGATCCAGACTTGGGCACCTGCCTCATGCCAGGCCAATCAGTCCACCTCTGGCATCCCCAACCTGGGCTGTCAGGGAGTCATGCCTTTCCTCCTTGGTCATAAACCATGGCAGAGAGGGCTCAGAGATGCTGGACTCATGACCTCCATACATTCACCCCCTCCACTAATCTGTCATAGGAGAGGATGATGCTGATACCTGAGACCAGAAGAAAATGTTTATGGCAGTAGTTGGCAAACTACAGCCCACAGGCGAAATCCAGGCCACCATCATTTTTTTATTTTTATTTTTTATTTTTACTTTTATTTTTGAGACAGAGTCTCGGTCTGTTGCCAAGGCTGGAGTGCAGTGGCGCTATCTTGGCTCAGTGCAACCTCCTCCTCCCGGGTTCAAGCAACTCTCTGCCCCAGCCTCCCAAGTAGCTGGGATTATAGGCACCTGCCACCATGCCCGGCTAATTTTTTGTGGTTTTGGTAAAGATGGGGTTTCACCATCTTGGCCAGGCAGGTCTTGAACTCTTGACCTTGTGATCCACCCGCCTTGGCCTCCCAAAGTGCTGGGATTACAGGCCTGAGCCACCGCACCTGGCCCATCATTTTTGTATATAAAGTTTTATTGGCACACAGCCATGCCCATGCATTGACATATTGTATATAGTTGCATTCACAGGCACAGTTAAAACCATATGGCCCACAAAGTCTGTAATATTGACTGCCCGGCCCCGAGAGCAAACATTTGCTGCCTGTGGGTCCACATGGCAGTCGGAATGTTGATAGGGCTACCTTACACATCACTCTCACTTTACGGTAGCCAAGCAGTAATTACGTCGTCAATTAACACCAAAGCTGTTTTCATTCTGAAGAGGGAGAGAGGGGAGAAGAAAAGAAGGGAGGGAGAGAGGGAAGAGGAGGAAGGGAGAGAAGAAGAAGGAGGAGGAGGGAGGGAGCAAGGAGGAGGAGGGAAGGGGACAGGGAGCAAGAAAGGAGGAGGGAAGGGGCAGGAGGGAGGAAGGAAGAGGAGAGAAGGGGACAGGAGGAAGGAAGGGAAGGGAGGGAAGGGGAGGGAGGACAGGGAGGGAGGCTGACAATGTGGAAGTCCCTACTTTGAGTTTTCCAGAAGGCTAGCTCACCCCTTCCTCTAGGCAGTTTCGTTATCTCAGCCAATTAATCCTTCATTCTCAGTTGTTCCGGTTTAGCTTTGGCTTCTATCGTCAATGATGTCTGAGTAAATCATGGAGGAGTAGCAAATCCTGCTAGAATCATAGGAAACTGACAATTGTTCAGAGCTGGGCATTTCCCGCTGTGAACTTTTCCACCCTCCTGCCTCATGATTGGTGCTCAGAAGGGAGGCCAGAGGAAAGAAGGGGGTGGAGGGGCTTCACGCCATCGAGGGCATCAGCCCCCTGTGTCATGGTTCCCTTCCTCCCCTCCCATGGTCCTGCAGCAAATTCCCTAACTCCCCAGGCACCTTCCATGGGAGAGACTCTCATCAGCCACTGTCCCCCCATGAGCCTGAGGCAGAGGACAGCCACCTGCAGGACAGCTTTACAAAGGGCTGCCTGGAGCAAGTCCCATTCCAAGGGGGAAGGAAAGGGCTGTGGAGGCAGTGGGGGATTCTGAGAGGGCTCCCCGGGGAGACAAACTTGACCCTGGGACTTGCAGGTGGAGAAGATTCAAGGGTAGGTCTGGGGGATGACATGTCAGGCTGAGAGAATGGCTGAGGAGGCCTGTGTTTGGGAGGAAGGAGTATGTGGGCAGGAAATGAGAAGACATGCAGGTGCCTAGAAGAGAGGTGTGGAGAGGGATAGGGACCATGTGTGGGCATCTGACACAAGCGTCATGCCACGGAAAGGAGACAGGTGGGGTCCCACAAGCAGGAATGTGGCAGGGGCACCTCTGTCATGAGGAAGATTGCCCTGTGGTCTTGAGGAAGGAGCCTGAAGAAGTGGGTCTGCCATAGGGACCAGCAGCAAGAGAGCATCAAGACCTGGATAAGAAAGTGTGCATGTGCAGAGCAGGCAGAGAGGAGTCCAGGAGCTTCACAGGACCGGCAGCTGGCTGGGGATGAGGGGAAAAGAGGGAGGAGCCAGCCATGAACCTTCAGCTCCACAGCACCATCACAGTATGGGAGCAGGCACAGAAGGAGCAGCAGAAGATCCCTGGAAGCAAACTTGGTATCCCAGAGCCACTGGGGAATGCCAGCCTGAGGTCTGGGTGGAGATGCCGGATTGGGAAGTGGATGGAGACGTTCTGAAAGAAAAGGCACAGAATAAACAGAGAATCCTGAGTTCAGAACTTAGCAAGAAATGGAGCTGTCAGCCCAAGAGACCAGAACTGAACCATGTCCATAGCCTCGAGGGCTTTTAAGCAGGTGCAAGATGAGGGAGATTTCAGCCTGCACCTTGACTACAGCCTTGAGAAAGACCCTGAGCTCAATCACAGCTGAATCGCTAACCTACAGAAGCTGTGAGATAGAACTCGTGTGTTGTTTTGAGCCATAATAAGTTAGCGGATAATTTGTAACTAAAACACATTCCCTCTTCTCTCATCTTCATCTCTTCTCCTCCTCTTCCTTCTCCTTTTTTTCTCTTCCTCCTCCTCTTCCTCCTTTTCTTTCCCCTCCCTCCTCCTCCTCCTTCTCTTCTTCCTGCTCCTCTGCCTCCTCCTCCTCTCCTCTGCTGCCTCAGTTCCCTTCAGTTAGAGACAGGTGTCTCTGTATTACAGGGACCTTGGCAGCACCAGCCAGGTCTGGCCACCTGACATTACTCCACCTCAGCAAATTGAAGAGCAGGGCTCTCACCACCAAGTCTGCTTAGGAGAATCCTATAGAACAATGATAAACCCAACTTAGGATTTATCCTGGGATTCACTGTGGCTGGGGGAAGGTGTTAGGACCGGCAAGGTCATAAACCAACCCCCTGGCATGGCAGTTAGGCAGCCTCTCAGACAGGCAGCTCCAACGAGCCTCATGTGCGGTTTGGGGAAAGTCTTCTTCCACAGAAAGGAGAGAGCTGTTTCAAAAAGAAAGAAGGCAGGAAGCCATGCAGGCAGACAAAACAGCGAGTGAGGGGTGGAGTGGCAAGGTGGAGGGTGGGGTAGGGGAGACTGGGGCGAGGGGCCAGGCCATCAGAGTGCCCAAGACAGAACTCCAGGGTGAAGGGCTGCCCGGGGCAGAGGGGTGAGCCGCTGTGTCCCAGAGACAGAGGGTGGGTGAGAAGAGGAAGGGTACATTCTACCTGCTGCTCAGACCCCATGGGGAGGCGGCAGTGTGGGGAGATCCATTGACAGCTGAAGTCACCAAAGAAAAAGGAGATTGTGATGCCTTCCAGGTCACGGAGTGGGCACTGCGCTGGCCAGCACCGAAAGCATGGTTGAGGAGGCCAGGCTCAGAGGGGTTCCCAGACATGCTCCACCTTAAGTGACCCTGAGCAGTGCCCGGCCTGTTTGTTGTCTGCACCATGTGAGGTAAGGGGCAATTCAATGGCAGCAGCAGCTGCCAACCCTTCCCTGCACTGGCAGCCTCATCTCCCCAGGTAGAAAGTGCCCGTGAATCTCAGGAGCCGGTGGGCGGGATGCCCTGCAGGCTTGCACACTCGCTCGGCCAATGTCTGCCAGGCTGCCGTGCCAGTTTCCTAACACTGCATAACACACGTCCACAAGTTTAGCAGCTTAAAACAGCACACTTGTGTTATCTCACAACTTCCATGGACCCGGAGTCTGGGCACAGCTTGGCTGGGGCCTCCAGTCAGGTTCCCACATGGCTGCCATCCAGGTGTTCTCCAGGCTGCAGACCTTTCCAGAGCCCAAGTCCTCCCTCTCCCAAGCCCCTAGCAGCTATAGTACAAGGGCCCCGCTTTCCTGTGGGCTGTCATCAGCGACGGCTCCAGCTCCTAGAGACCCATGACAGGACCCTTTCTCAGGACACGGCCAGCATGGGAGCCCTCTCTTCATAAAGGGCCTAGGCCTCCATTCAAGGGCTGTCACCGGATTAAGGCAGGCCCACCCAGGATAATCTTCCTTTTCATTCCATCAGAATCAGCTGGTTTGGGGCCTTAAATTACATACATACAAAATCTCATCACCTCTGCCATATAACACAAGCGAATCCCAGGAGTGACATGCATCATATTCAAAGGCCCCACCCCAACTCAGGATGGAATTGCCATGGGCAAATGCACCAGGGGCAGAATTCTGGGGGCCACTTTAAAATCCTGCCCTGTGTCTCGGCCCACATGGGGTCCTGAGCAACAACAGGGAGTAAGAAAGATTCAGCGCTCGAGACCCTTGCTGGCCTGATGCAGATGAGACGTGGAGAAAGATTATTCCACACAGTGGGACATATCTTACGAGAAGACAAGACTATCTCTGAAACGCAGGGGCCAGTGCCTTGGCAAAGAATGGAGTCTTGGGGCTGGTTTTTGCAGGGCGCTTATTCACCTGACTCAGAGGGGCTCCCAGGCAGGAGAAATTGCTGGTGTAGGCATTGCCCAGGTCGCCATCCTTCAGTGAACCACCTTCACCGTGCCTGCCATCGCTATCATTTACTTAGCTGTTTTTTTAAAAACCCACTCACTCTGTTTTACTTAAATTTATTTTAAACAGAATCTTTAAATCTCAAGTATAAATGGAAAACCAGCATTCCTTGTTATAAATAGAAGTTAACCATAAAAATAAATAAAAGAAGCATGGGCTCATGAATTTCTTATGAACCTGCCAGCTGCTCTTCCTGTGAACAAGGGAAATCAGGAAGTGTGAGAGAGATGTTAGAGAAATACCAGAAGAAGAATGGTATTTTTCAGAAAGGTGGAAAGGGAATGAGGAAGTAAGCAGTTGTCATGTTGAGACACACGGCCACTCTAGGTGCCCGAGTCCTGCCATCTCACGTGCGGCGCCCCGGAACCAGACTCAGGGTAGAAAAATGAACATGGTGGGTTGATGAGGGCAGAACCTGGGAACATCGCCACCAAGAAGGGGTGAGAGAGGCTGCTGGACAGAGGGGGAAGTTGACTAGGATGCAACTACAATGGGGGCTGTGGCTGTTCCCACAGGCAGCTCTGGGGCTGGGATGGCCCCTCAGTGTTGTCCCAAATTGAGACTAGGGAGCCCAGGCTTTTGTACTGCCATGTGGTCCCAGCTGGGAGATGCAGCTGCCCCGGGGAAAAGCAGGCATGGCCGCGGGCAGGGCAGCTCCTTTAAGCTGCAGAGGACAATTCCTGGGGAGGGTTTCAGCCAGGAGCCATCAGCAGGCACCACCCCTGAAAGCTGGGAAATGGGGGCCTCAACCTTGAAGGGCAGAGCTGGGCAGCTCCATAACATCCTCTACAGGCGTCCCTCTCCACAGCTGCATCCATTTGTTTTGTAGAGTCCCGTTCTACCTGGGAACAGCTCCCCCAGGACGCTGCCTTGTCTCTTTTTTCCCGGGAATACTTACAAGAGGAAGAAGTGAAAGGGGTGATCACAGTGCCTGTGCTGCAGCTGGGCTCAGGACCACGGGTACTCACCACCTCCCTCCTCTGCCACCCATTCTAGGTTCTCCAGGTTCTCCTCCACCTTGGCTAGTGCCTCTGCTGCTCTAGGGGCTCACATGGTGGGTGGCGCCGACTCTCGCCCCAGAGAGTTGTCATGCCCTTCTCAAGCTGTGGCTCCTGGCCTTGTCCATTTGTCAACATAATTGGGCAGGGAGGTACCAGGAAATGATCCAGTAGATCACCTGGATGCTAAACACATCCTCTCTGCCCCAGTGTGTGACAGCACAGGTTTGATGACCTGTGCAGGATGGAGACTCCCCTACTCCCCACCAGTCTCTAGACATAGGAGCTGGGAGGCTTGACAGCACCTGTCACTGAACATGAAAAGGGAATTTGCCATGTCCCCTGGAGGAAGCATTCCTCCTCCGGGCACCAGGACCTTTACACCCCCTATGCTGAGCACTCAGGGAGCACAGAGTCCCCGGGTGGGCCGCTAAGTGTTACGATGAACAATGCCACTCCTGTTTCTGTGCCTTGGTTCCTGGACCCATGATTTCTACTGACTGAGACACAGCAACACACATTGGCCGTTGGTCTGGGGTAAGTATTGTGTTGTGGAGGATGGCCTCCCACCCTCTCAGTGCATCCTCTCCAGATGGTGCTTCAGCTGCACTTTCCAATGCTCTATCACGGGGATGTGCCAGAACTGGTGAGTCCCATCGGCCTGTGTTCACTGTGGTGCCTCCTTTGCTGCGAGGTGAGTCCCTTGGTCCCAGGCTCTGTCACACAGGATCCTGAAGGAGGATATCAAATGCTTTCTGAGTTTTGTGATGCTGACTGAGGCTCTGACGGCAATGTCCATTTGATCCCTCATGACAGAAGTGGTATAGTTAACATGGCCCTAGGACAAGAAATACACATACTAGTAAATGTATACTGGGACCTGCCCCATGGGGATGAAAACCGCTTCTGTGTTCTTGAATGGGATGAAGAATACATTCACCAGGTCAGAGGTGACATACCAGATTCCTGAAGCCATGTCAATCTGCTCTAGCCAAGATCCCACATCTGGCACAGATGCTGTGGTAAGGGCTATTCACACATCGCTTGGTGAATTTGCAGTCATCACTGTCGTTCTCTAGCATACGTCTGGTTTCCTGTAGGGGCCAGACTGGTGAATTAAATGAGGAGAGTGTGTAACCATAACAGCTGCATCCTTTAGGTTTTTAAGGATGGCACTAATCACTACCATTTCCCTTGGGACATGACACTGATTTTGATTTATTAATTTGGCCAGGACAGGGATGAGGGAATGGTTCCAGACACTTCTCCTTGGACTCCTCTACTATGGTAACTCTTACCCCACAAGTTTCAACGTGCCTTCCCCACTCTTCTAACTCTTGCCCTGTAAGCCAAGGAACCCATGTAAAGTTCTGCCAGCTACCAAGGATGTTTGTTGTAATTCTGTATTTGAGGAGTAGGGAAACCGCTGTGGATGAGTCCACAAGCCCAGTGAGCTGGGCTGCACCAGGATTCATTGAACATCTGGTTTCCACAAAATCCACTCTAGCAGGGGAGTGATAATGAGGCCTTGGGTCCTTGGTATCAATGTCAACCTGGACCATGTGTCCATTTATTCTTGACGTGTCTGGATGTTTCCCTTCCCTCAGGTTCAGTGGTTGCCTGAGTAAATGGTGATAGGTCCCTTTGGAGAAGGATAGGAAATCACCACCATCTATCCTTGCTATGGTGTTTGCAGGCGCCTTCCTCCTGAGGTCCCAGCCTCTCCCTCACTCAAAGTGTTCAGGTGTAGAAACTGACTCAAGCCCATCAAGGGATTGTGACTGTTTTTGGAGTGGCTGCCCTCGGCCTCATTTATCCATCCTTGATTTGTCTCAGTTTGTACAAATTGAATGGTGCTCTTGTGGGCTGCCCATCAATATGACTCCCAGCAACTGCAGGTTTGATTAAGCATCTTCATAGCTCCCCAGGAGTTGGGAACCCTGGCTGAAATTGACCGCACCTCTCATTTTGATAACTGCATCTACTTTGATTTGGACAGCAAAGTACTCCATTATTTTGGGATCCTTTCATCCTCATTTCTGCTAGGGAGCCCAGATGAGTAACAATACCCTCTACCCTCAGGCCCAGCCTACAGATAGAAGCCATCCCTGAGCTTTGCATGTTGCTGTTGCCCCTTTCACCATTGGATTTCTTATCACTTTGGTAAATGGAGAGTCCTCTGAGTCCTTCCATGGAACATATAGGCTGGTGGCTTTCCAGCCTGTGTACCATTTCTAATCCAGCATGTCTGCTCTCTGAGCCTTCAGTCCATTCTTCTATCACTTACCACAGCTATTTCAGCATTGACATGTCACTTAGGGCACGCCATTGCTTTTTCCAAGTGTCCAAGGGCCAACCTATAAACATATCAGCCCCACACCCTAGGGCCCTTGCCACGGTGGAAAACCGGTATCATGGAATCGTGCTCCTGGATTGACGAACTCTCCCTTATTCACTTCCATATCCATTCCCCCTTGATTCAGCACCCTTGGGGCCCATCCCAATCATACTCCCTCAGGTCCTGCTTATACCCGGTGACTCCGCAGATCCTCCAGTCTACAGTATTCTTCCCCGTGGTGGGCCCGGTGTGTCCAGAGTTGGTTCCGCCCATGGGTTCCCGGTCTCGCTGACTTCAAGAATGAAGTTACTGACCTTCGCAGTGAGTGTTACAGCTCTTAAAGATGGGACGAACCCAGAGAGTGAGCAGTGGCAAGGTTTATTGTGAAGAGCAAAAGGACAAAGCTTCCACAGCATGGAAGAGGACCCGAGTGCCACTGCTGGCTGGGGTGGCCAACTTTTATTCCCTAATTGGTCCCCTACCATGTTCCATTTCTGACCTATCAGAATGCCCCTTTTTAATCCTCCCTGTGATTGGCTACTCTTAGGATCCTCCTGATTGGTGTGTTTTACAGAGCGCTAATTAGCGTTTTACAGTGCACTGATTGGTGCATTTTGCAGAGCACTGATTGGTGCATTTTACGTAGCACTGATTGGTGCATTTTACAAACCTCTTGTAAGACAGGAAAGTTCCTGATGGGTGCGCTTTACAATCCTTTGGTAAGACAGGAAAGTTTCCCAAGTGCCCCCTTGACCCAGGAAATCCAGCTGGCCTCACCTCTCACCAGGACTTCCCTGGCTGAGCGAGGTGGTGACATAAGCCCAGGTTTCATCTGGAGGTGGTGACATAAGCCCAGGTTTCATCTGGCAGCCAGGGGACAGGTAAGGGTAGATTATGAGAGGAGTGCATGCTACATCTTTATCATCTTCAAGCAAAGTGGGCACTCCCCAGGCCCAGAGTGTTCAAGGATGTATAGGGTTTTAAGACTCTTGAGTACATCCACCAAGATGCCCCCTCTCCAAGTCTCAGGGCCCGACCCCTGACTTTAGCATAACAGAAGTGCTGAGGTTAAGAAGGGCCTGAATTTGGCATAACAGAAGTGTTGGGGTTAAGAATCAAACCATTCCTGGAGCTCTGCTATCTTCATATGTAAGTCCTGAGCCCCATCCTCAGCAGGACTGCCTGTAAGAATTGAGGGTTTCTTTATATGGTGCCACAATCCTCCAGTTCTCACTCTGCCTTAAATTAGTGTTTCATTGCTCTCAACCTTTTATTGTCTATCTCCAATGCATCCATGGCACTTGACAATCCCACTGTCTTCAGAATTATTCCTTCCCCTGAACCTCTCTAACCCCTAAGAAAGTGACCCCTCCAGCTCACCACCACAGCATCAGGCTATGGGTACTCCGGTTACAGCAGCCACAGAGCCCTCGTTGCCACTAAATGTCAGATGATGAGGGCCTCAGATACCACCTTACAGTCCACTTCCTTAGATCACTCTTGGCATGAACTATCTCAGGTTGGGTAACTCAGGGTAGGGACTCTGAGATAGAAATTTGAGTGCAGAAGTGTATGGGAGAGTGCTAGGGGGACCACACCAATAAGGGAGTGGAGGGACCAGGATAACCAGAGGGAGAAGCTAAATGACACAGTGGTATAGACAGCCTTGGAGCCAGGTGGCCCTACGGTGCTTTCCAGGCCCCTGCACCTAGTCACTGGGTTTGGCTGTCCCTGAAGTGTGAGATAACTTGAGTGAGGCTGCTCCTGTCGACCTTCCTGAGGAAGGGCTCCACTGTGAGCCCTCAGCAGACAGAAGTCTTGGCAGCTGAGGCCACGAATGCCTGGGTGCTGGCGACAGGGGAATTAGCTACAGCCACCTTAAAGCCATGGGGAGGGGCCTGGGATGAGAACTCAAGGAATGAAGCTGCTGTAAATTCTGGGACAGGAGAGGATGCATAGGAACAGAGGCTGGGGAAAGACTCCACCAGGACAGAGAGGCCAGATGGTTAGGGCTTAAATGCCGGGACAAGGACAGAAGGCTTTATCCATCCCGTGAAGGACAGGAGTCAAAGGTTTTGAGCAAGATTATTTGGGAGTGATAAGGAGACTGTGAAGCTACAAAGGGGTCCTAATTTTCAAAGTATCCCCTTGGCTGCCTCTCCCATAGACTCCTCTTAACTGGCTGGCTCTCTCTCTCTCTCTCTCTCTCTCTCACACACACACACACACACACACACACACCACTGCCCTCCTCCCCCAAATCGGTTCCCTTCAAATTGTCACTCCCCACAGTGCTGCATTCATGCGTCAGTTCTAAATAGCCCCACTGTTCAGCTTTAACGAGAAGTAATACCAATTCCCATGTTTGCTCAGAGAGCACCATATTTCATCAAACCAGAGCCCATGCCGGCTCAGATTACTGACCGAGACAATGTTCTGTAATCCTAGTTTATTCACATGTCACGGGTATTTTAGCAAAACAGAAATGAATGGCCCCCACCACCCTAGGAAGTAACGGGAGAGTTGGGTCCCCGCCCAGGGGAAGTCATGCTTTCTCTTGCCACGGTTCTCAGAGGAGCTGACTTTGATTCTCTGAGCTTTTCCCAACTTTAAGAAAGAGAATATGGGCTGAGGAGGAGTCACAAAATGGGTAGTTATTTCCCTATAAAATGTTAACTCCACGGATGGATTTTGCCAGAGCAAAAATAAAATCTGTCATTGATTATAAAGTCCTTTGTGCTTGTTATTTCACAGATTTATTACGCTCTGGCCCGGCGGCCTGGGGAGGCCCTGGGGTTCCTGTCTCTAGCGCCCCACAGCTCATACCCCAACGGGAACAGGGACTCACTTGCATTTCTTTTGTCCTTAAGAGCCAGGAGCTTTGAAAATCTAGATGAAGAGCTGTGAATCATCCTCCCAATCTTTGGACAAGAATCCGTAGACACAGACAATAACAGCATAACAGTTCCTTAGTAGAGGTCTATGACTTCCTCATCAAGGAAACATTCCCTTTCCTTTTTTTTTTTTTTCTTTTCTTTTTTTTTAGTTGTTGGCACTGTGCACTAAGAAACGAATTTCCTCTGCAGAGTAAATTCTCTGCAGAGAACAGCCAGGCTTGAACCTCTCACCAAATCTGCCAGTCTGGGTCCACTTTAAATGTGCTACAACTTCTTTCAAACACACAGCAAATGAAAAGAACGATCCCAATGATCAATGCAATTTAGTTAGTATCATCTCACTTTAAAATCTGGCCAAGAATCCTCATACTAGCCTGCTCTTGTCCCCATCTTAGAGTCGAAAAAACTGACATCCAGAGAAGGCAAATAACTTGCTTAACATCACACAGCTAAGTAGCAGCGAAAACAGGGACGTGAATCTAGTCCCAATTGACTCCACAGGGTCATGGGAACCCCCTCACTTCCAAGAATGTGTTAACATGGGGCCACAGAACCAGGAGGAGAGTACAGGAGCTGCAGCAGAGCCTGGAGGCCAGACTTCTCACTTAAAGAAGAGGCTCCCAGGATTCCAGAGAGGCAATGGGGCTGCCCCAGGGTTACAGAGCTAGTTAGAATCACACACTAGCTCTGCTACAAATTAACTGGACAATATCATTAAACAATCACTTGGGAACATTTATTTGGGGACAGATTCTTGATGAAACCAAACAAGCTTGCTTTTCAAAACTACCCAGGGTTTGTTTTACTTCCTTACTTGGGTGCAGAGCTTCATAACTACGGAGTCTCTTCACTCCTTGCTCACGACTTTCTGAGCTGAAGAAAACCCTGCTATCCCAGAGTGCACAGCAAGGAGACCTAGAGAACTAAGGGCCCCCTCTTATCTGTCTGGAGAGAACACTGTTCACTCCAATCAGCAAGTTCAAGACTTCAGCACCCCTGGTAATTGCAGTGTACGGAACTCCCAGAACCATGATAATTTTGCAGGAAGCTGTCAGAAATCACAGATCTGAGGACTTGTCTCCACAATCTGCCATCTCAACTCTTATTTTGAGCTGTGGCCTGAGCTATTAAAAACAAAACATTCTCGTGGGCAAGCTCCACAATTAGCCTCATTTCCACACTAGAAAAACTGTTCTGCATGAGCTGAAATTGCACAGAGATTGTTTCTTGTCACAGTGATGCTGTTTCAAGGGCCGTGCTGAGAGCCAGCGAGGATGTGACCCAGTGGTAATCTGAATTGCTTCACCAAACACATTTTTATCCCATCATCTCGGCTACATGAAAGGGGGCCACAGTGCTCGTGTTCAAGACTTTACAGTCCCGCTGTTCAGCAATAAAATGAGGCAAGAAATATTAGCCGTCCCTGGCTGATGCCTTAATTCTTTCCCAACAATGTCAGAGAATCTGTACCCTACAGGTTTTAGTGCTGGCTAAAGCCTGACCCTCAGGCTGGCTTGAATGGAGCGGGAATGAGTTAAGGAGAGCCAGAAGGCTTTAATGGACACGGATTCCGAATAGCCCAGCTTGTGCGGGCCTCCTGCGGACTCACCCTCCTTTTCACAGGCCTCGATTGTGTATGGCCCCAGCAGAGACAAAACTACCCATGAGGAGAGGTTACCCCCAGCCGGTGCAGGTCAGAGGCATTCTGGGGGGGAAGGGGAGAGGGGGACAGAGGGGAAGTGAGGGGCACATGGAGAAGGAGGGAAGTAGGGGTGGGAGTGGGGGAAGGGACTACTGAAAGATGGTCTGATCATTTATAAGGAGAGATTCACTAAGTCCCAGGCTGAGACCCGATCATCTCACCTCCAGGCAAACCATTTTTGAAAACTGGTTCAGAACAAATGGGAGCTATCCTAATGGGAAGGTGAACACACTGTGATGTAGTTTTCAAAATAAATAAAATGCTTTTCTCTGGTTTTTTAAAAGCTACAAGTCTGAGGTTCAGAAGCTCTTAATAGGATGGCCTCTCATTTGACACTGCAAGATTTTAAAAAATTACAAATGGGTCGTGTTTTACACACCAACAGCAGCTTTTTCCAGCAATTTTTCAATTATTGCATTGTGAGCCCTCCAAGAAAAGTAACTATTTTGGCTCACAGAGCCCAAAGTTACCAAGTAGAGGGAACAGCCTGTTCACAAGTTTGCAAATAGTCCTTTGAAATGTAGCATAGACTGTATCTGGGAGCTTTCTGGAAGAACATGGGCTTGACGTGGTCCTTTCCTTCCCTCTCAAGGGTCCTTAAACTTTTTAGGTGGGTCTTGGGCCCCTTTCTAAGTCTAGGGAAGCCAGTGAACCCCTTCTTAAAAGAATATTTTTAAATACATACAATATGCGGAGTTACAAAGGAAGAAATTACATTAGAATATAGTTATCAAAAATATTTAAAAACAATTTTGCAACATAGTAACTATATTCCTTTTTGTTGACTAACTAGCAGTAGGCCTAACTGAAATCATAATGAGCAAACATGATACTTTGATAAATCTGCAACCACTTTCAAGTGATATGAAAATATCTGTGGATGGTGCCTATTGGTAAAAAAGTCACTAATACCGCTGTGGTTGGTTGCTTGCATTTATAACATTAGTTAATGCTAAGTTTCAGTTAGAGTTAATGAAAATAAACATGTATTTTTTTTCACCATCAAGTTCATAGGAGCCCTTGAATTCTATCAATGGAGAAGAAATCCTGCTAGAGGCAAGACAAAGATCAGGACCTTCTGCCCCAGGGTTAAGCTGAGGGGCAGTGGGCCAGGGACTCACTACACCCTCACTTCACTGGGAACCCTTTTTAAGAAAGCCACTGCTTCCTCTCCTCCTGCTCTGATGCTTTGGAAAAGATTTTAAAGGCAAATTGAAAGCACGTCTTACCCCTGCAATCCTGAAGGCTACATGTCCAAAGATTAATAAAGACCTTTGATGTGTTTCTTCAACAACTGGAATTACTGTTGCCAAATAAAGGGCTGGTTAATCAGCTAATTCTGAATTTTAATCAGGATCTTGTTCCATTTCCCTTGGGTGGCATGAGCTTTGGGGTGAGGGCTTTTCTTTACGGAGTCAGTCCAGAGAGGATATCTGTTCCTTACACTCTCACATTTTGGACATATGCTGACTCCGAGGCAACTGGGCGCACATGTATCCCCTCTCTGGTCCTCACAGGGGAGCTGTCATCTTGCAATCACATAGCCATCGCATGCCATTGCAGGGGCAACCCAGCAGCCAGGCCCCCCTCCAACTGCCGCCCAGCCCCCCTCGCAGCCAGGCCAGGCTGCGGCGCCGACACACAGGAGCCGGCTGCGGGGCTGGGTCTCGGGCTCTCGGCAGGGGAGCGGGGAGCGCGCTCGCCCACGCCCACGCCCCCCACACTCGCGGGCGCACACCCCGGCGCGCGCACGCTGCCACACACGGGCGCACGCACACCGCAGCCGGGCAGGGGACGGCAGGGTCTGCGGCAGCCCCAGAGGTCCGGGGCGCGCAGCCGGGTCCCCTCGAGGGCGCCGCCGGCCGCCCCGCCCCGTCCCGCCCCTCGAACCCGCCGGGCCGGGTGCGCAGTGGGCTGCAAACTTTCGCGGCGCGAGTCCGCCGAGGCAGCGCGCCGACTCGGGCTCGGTTTGGCTCTGCGCTGCTCCTGACGGCCGTGACCGCTGTCCGGGGCTCGGGCCGCCGGTACCCACGGACCACGCGCCCGGCTGCCTGCTCCGCTAAGCCCCTCGCCCCGCGCGGAACCCGGTATCCAGCGCCCTGCTGCCAGGGCTCTCCCCGCGCGCCCTACTGCCGCGAGGTCAGTCCGCAACCTCCGGTGCGCCCGCGCTCGCCTTCCTCCTCCTGGACTTTGGCCCTTTGGTGCCCTCACCACGCCATGGCTCGTGTCCCCACTCGGACCAGCCAGGGCCCCGGACCCCAACTGCTGCCGCTGCTGCCGCTGTTTCTGCTGCTGCTCCGGGACGCGGCCGGCAGCCACAGGGCTCCCGCCTGGTCCGCATTGCCCGCGGCCACCGACGGCCTGCAGGGGGACAGGGATCCCCAGCGGGCCCCTGGGGACGCGGCCACCACGCTGGGCCCCGGCGCCCAGGACATGGTCGCTGTCCACATGCACAGGCTCTATGAGAAGTACAGCCGGCGGGGCGCGCGGCCGGGAGGGGGCAACACGGTCCGCAGCTTCAGGGCCAGGTTGGGTAAGTACAGGGTGCCCCAGGACCCCTTCTCCTAATTCTCCACCTTCCTCACTTTTCTGTCTCCTCACCCGTGCACCTCTACTTTTCCTCTTCTAGCCAACGGGTGGGTGGTTCATTCATTCTTTCACTAATAAGTCACTGATCTCTCCATGCCAGGCCCTGAACCTCCAGTGGGGCACCAAGAGTGGCACAGGGTGGCACAGAGGTCCTGCCCCTGGGTTGCTCCCACATTGCTGGACACCGACTACCCCATATACAAGGCTCTAAGCACAGAGTGGAAGAGGAGACATGGGCCAGGGGAGTATCCCTGTGATAGGGTCAATTATGTGGGCACTTTACAAATGAGGAGGGCACAGCCGGTGAACATAGGCAGCCCTGACAGAAGTTCCAGGCACTGGGCCCTGTTAGGAAGCAGGAGCCACTAGCTGGTAGCGGCCTTGGTTCCTGTGTCCAGGGAAGCAGAGTGGACTGAGAAGGGCCTTGGCTGCCGGGGATTGAGGACTCCCACGCACTGGCATGAAGCGTTCAGACCACAGGGGTTTAAGGAAGAGCCCAGGGACTTAGGCAGTGGGAACACTCTGCCTGTCTCCGGCCTTTGTCCCACCTTTCCACTTCCTCAGCCCCTTGGCTGGAGCTGGGCAGAGGGCACTTGCAGAGGCCCGTGCTGCCCTGCTCTGAGAGCGCTTCCAGGCTCCTGCCTCAGCAACCTGCCAACCTTTGCAGGCCCTGGGTAGAGAGGGGCCGCAGAGGTGGTGAGAAGACCCTGGTTGTCATGGTGATTACTCCTGGTTGCAGAATAATGTTCCAGAAAATGTGGATGGGGGTCTCCTGGAGCTCTGTAGAGGATGAGGCCATTTAACAGGAGAAAAATCTGCAGTCTACAGGCTCCCCTCCTGAGAGAGAGGGAAACAAGCCCAGCTGTGGGGCTAGACAACCTGAGGTCAGATCTGTCACTGGCTGTGTGACTCAAGGTAACATCCATGATCTCTCATAACCATGGACTGGGGAGCACCTGCCACAAAGAGGCCCCATGCCCTCCTCCTCTACTTAGCCGACTCACCAGGTCAGTGGCCCTGGGCTTCGGGCCAATTGGATCTAACTCCATCCTCACTCATAACTTTCTTGCACTATGTGGGGTCCATTTCTGGAGGAACATTATTAAATTTAGCCACTTAAGAATCATCTGGCATGAATATGACCTTGGGTAAATCACTAAAGCTATATGGACTGGAGTGTATTCATCGATAAAACAGACAAGGCTTGCCAGTATCTCTCCTGTGGGGTTGAAGGAAAGATGAAATGAGGTCATATGTATAAGCTCAGAGCCCAGCACAGGTCAGATTAACTGTTGATGTATGGGATTCCCCTGGGAGCACAAAGAATCGTGCTAAGTATTATGTGTATTCCTGTGGGTTTAAACTTGACCTTGCTTCTCTATTAACTCAATCCTTGAAGCCTTGTAGTTGAGGAAGCAAGGCCAGCAGGGTCACTGCTGCAACACGAGTGAACCTGCCCACTCAACCCACCCACTTGCTGCAGCCAGGCATGGAGATGCCCGCTGTGTCATTCTGTTTTCACAGAAAGGGGGTAGTACAAGTAGCAGTGGAGTTCAGGATATTAATCTCAAAAAGGACCTGAAGACAGTGTCTCAAATCCAGCATTCCCACGTTACAGATAAGGAAACTGAGACTCAGGGGTTGTTCACAGTGGCAGAGGTTGGCACCTCCCATCTGCCAAGCCATTGCTATTCTCACCATCACTCCCCACACCCTGTCATCTCCATCAGAGCTATGACCAGGGTCTGGGAGGGGTAGGGTGAAGCAGACAAGCCTGGGAAATCAGGATTCTGGTAGTCTGGAGTGTCTGACAAATCCCTCTTCTTTGGAAGCCTGAGGCACATTTGGGTGTGAATCCCAGCTGTACCAGCTACCAGCTGTGTGCTGTGGCACAGGTTAGTTTACCTCTCTGAGCATCAGTTTCCTGTAAAGTGAAGTGAAGAAGTGAGGATTAAATGGGTTAAGTAGGTTTTATGCCTTGCATACAGTGGAGGCCCAGGCAGGTTGCTTGATCCTCCCCTCCCTTGATTCATCTAAGTGTTTCATGCCGAGCCCCTTGCCTGCCCTCAGATGCACCTGCTTCCTGATCCAGTGACCTGTCTGAGGAGGTATGAGTTTGGGCAGGGACCCTTCTCTCATGGATGATGCCACCCATGTGGGAGGCTTCAGCTCTGGTCTGAGAACATGCCAGTCTCAGCCTGCTCCCCAGTGGTGGGTCTCTGCTGCCTCAGTGGGGCAGCACCTCTTCCTGAACAACAAATGCCTCCATCCCCACAGCCTGTGGTACGTAACTATACCTCCCCTGGCACCGGACAGCGTAGCTCAGCTGCCAAGTGCTGGCTGTGAGCTGGCCTGCTGGGGTCCAAATCCCAATTCTGCGATGTGGGCAAAGGACTGAACTTGTCCATGACTCAGTTTTTTCACTTCTAAAATGGAGCTAATAATGCTCCCCTCCTTATATATATATTTTTTAATGGAAACTGAGATATGTCAAGCGCTTACACCATTCCTGACACATGTAAGTGTCAATGGTGTATTAACTCTTGCTGTTATTACACCAGCCACCCCTTCATTCCCTCCCTCATTGCTCCCTGAAGTGCATTTTGTTCCTCATTAAATCTGCATCGGTGGAGAAAGCCTATGAGCCTGACCCTAAGGGTTAAGGTTAGACCACCCCTAATTCCCACTGAATGCCCTGTGTTTAAATGTAAGCTTTGTCACCTAACAATGTGATACTGAGTTGGTTTTCTTCAACTCTAAAATGAGAATAATACTACATACTCACCTGTCAAAAATGCCAAAATTCAAGTTTATTTCAGTTACCTAAGTATTTCCTAAACACTTGGTTTGGTGGCAGATGCTATAAGCTCAGGGAACACCAAAGATGCCCAGAAAAGCTCGTAAACTAGCAGGGCAGATCAAAGTAAGCAGCAGAATAGGGCAGCGGGTCTGGGGAGTGCCATACAGGAAGGAAGGCAGGGGTGCTGCAGGAGCCCAAGGGCGCACTGACCTGGCAGGGACAGGGCCTCTGGGTGGGGCCAGGAAAGCCTTCCCAGAGCAAGCCAGGCCCCAGCCACTTTGAAGGGCAGGTGGGGCTTAGCCAGGTACAGAAGTGAAGCTGTCCACTGCGTTCAGAGACTGCCAGGAGTTTGGTTTTAATGATAACGCAAGGAGAGAAAGGCAGGAGATGGAGGCAGACAAATAGGTTGCAAGCAGGCTGTGGAGAGCCATGAGTATTATGAATTTGTTCCTCCATAGGCAATGGGGCAATATACAATGTGCATGCATGAGGGAGAGAAGGAAGGAGCCAGGGAGAGAGAGAAGAAGAGAGGGGAGAGAGAAAAGAGAGAGGGAGAGAGAGGGAGGAAGAAAAGGGACTGCAGGGGAAAAGAGAGATAAAAGAGAAAAAGTGAGAGATTATAAATAAATGCATGCTTATTGGGGAAAACCTGGAAATTATAGAAGATCACAGTAAAGAACATAAGTCATCCCTAATCACAGCCAGATATAACCAGAATTGTTAGTATGATATTTTGGTAGAATCATTCCAGCCATGTCTGTCTGTCTATCTATCTATCTCTCCACTATCTATCTATATCTCCATTGTTTTGCCCTTGTATGTAAGATATATATGGATGTATGAATATATTTGAGATATATATGTGAGATATATATATGTGAGATATATGTGGATGTATCTTTTATGTATTATATTGTCAGCATGCAGGTAAAACTTGCAGGTATTTCCATTTGAAATTACTTTTTTTCATTACTGGTCATCTTGAGCTTTTCCCCATGCCTGCTGGTCATTTGCAATTTTTCCTGTGGAAACTGCCTCCTTGTATGGGAGTCCTTCCTTTCTCCTACTGATATGCAAAGGTTCTTTACATAGTAAGGATCTTAACCTTTCACCTTTAATAGACAATTTGCTTTTGAGGCATGAGTGTGATGCAAGAGGCAACAAAGTTCTGGGACCACTGTTGTGGTTGAGCTGGAGCCCTGAACGCAGGGTGGAAAGATGCTGTGTTCAGGATGGTTGTGTAGAAACAGGAAGCAGAGCAAACAGGGCCTGGAGATTGGTTAAAAGCAGAAGGGGGAGAGGCGAAAGAGTTCTCAGGTTCCTGCTGGAGGGGCTGGAAGGGAAGTGAGGCCTCCCACTGGGCAGGAGGTCAGGGAGCAAGGATGTGGTGCCCTGAGGGTGGCAGTAGCTCCTGAGGCCACAACTGTTCTGAGCCCCTGCTGGGTGCCAGGCACAGTGCTGTTAGTGCGCTCTGCAGAGATGATCTCACAATAACTTTTGGAGGTGCAAATACTCTCTCCAGAGAGAGGTGCAAATACTCTCTCCTCAACCCTATAGCCTGCATGGAAACGGGCACTAAATACTAAATCCGTGTTAGTTCCCTGCTCTTCTCTGCAGCACCGTCTGGCCCACCGCCCCTTCCTCCAGCTTCTGTTGGTGCGGGCATCGAAGCCCAGCGTTCTCACTGATTGCCCTGGTGGCTGTTTGAGGGGCAATGGGTGAAGGGACAGATGTCCAAAGTGTCTTGGAATCATTTTATATAGGGCAGAGCATCTGAGGGGCTGCTCTTGGCCTGAGAGTTGACCAGCAGTGGGGCTGGACAGACCTTTGGGTGAGAAGGTCCCTTCCCCCAGTACCATCCCCACTGCCCTCAGGAAGGAGGCTGAGTGCCCAGCAAAGTGGACCTGGTCACACTTCTGAGAATTCCCAAGAGCCACTGAGAGATCAGCTTGTCTAAATAAAGTCGGTCTTTCCCTTCTTAGGGAGCCAGAACTCAAAACTACCAAAATAATGACCTCTGTTTGCAAAACATGCTGCAGTTCACAGCACGTGATCTTTGTCCATTAGCGCTTAGGCAGATCATGAACATATCCAGAACACATGGAGGAGCAAAAGGCATGAGCTTGGGGTCACACAGAGCTGGGTACAAGCCCTGACTCCACCCCTGGCCAGCTGTGTGACTTTAGGCAAATTACATACCCTCTCTGAAGCTTCAGCTCTTTGTCCACAGAATCAATGACCCCTCCCTACTCTCCTCATGGTGAAAATGATGAATCAAGCATGCAGAGCACTCCACATAGGGCCAAGCACATACACTTGGAGCTCAGAATGTCATAATTAATAAACAATTTTGTTCCAATTTAAAGATGAGAACAATGAGGCTCAAGGGGAAGTCTGGCTAAAGACCTGGCTACCCGCTGTCTCCATTTGGATTTGCATCATCAGCTGCATCTTTGTAAAGAATGAGGATTTCTTGATTTCTTAAGACTGTGGTTACTGCACTGTAGGGCAGCATGCCAGGAACCCCCAGTGTTAACTGAAGTTAACACACTTTTCTCTTGTCCCCACTTGGGCAGGATTTGCACAGACAATCTCATTCAACAGGCATCTCTGAGCTCCAACTGTCACCTAAGCCTTATGCTGAGGTCTAGTGGTGCAGTAGTGAATAAAACTGGCAGTGTCCCTGTCCTGTTAGAGTTTATGTTTTAGGAAGATAAGAGCAATAAATCAGTACACAGCAGGATGCCAGGAAGTGCTCTGAAGGCCAGTGAAGCAGGGGCAGACAGAGTGATGGGGTTGTTGTCCAGCCACGGGAGCCCAGGGGACCCATTGCGGGAGGTTCCATTTAAGCAGATACCTGAAGAGGTTGAGTGGTACTGGTGGATGGGGAGCCATGAAGGTGGAAGGAAGCGTGAGGCACAGTCCTGAGATGAAAGCCACATGTTGGAAGGACAAGAAGGCCAGTGTGACAGGGGCAGAAGGGAGGGATTGGGCTGGGGATAGGAGATAAAGTTGCAGAGGTAGGCAGGCCAGATCAAGTAAGGCTTTGGTAAAGGGTTTTTATTTGAGGGCAATGGAGGGCTCCGAGCTTGGGGGTGACCTGTGATGGAATGCACCCAGCACACCAGGGGCCTTGATTGGACAGTGCTCTATAAAACTGTGACATGAGGAGACACTGAAGATGGGCGTCTTTGTCATTACCAGTCTGTCTCCCCTCTAGGCTGAATTCCTCATGCGCAACTTTGTTATGACCCTGGTCAGCCCAACTTAGCCCAGAGCAGGAGTTTTGCAAATGTTTATTAGGAAAACAAAGAGAAGAAGAGGAAGAAAGAAAGGAAAAGAGGGTGGATAGAAAAGGGGAAAGAGGGGAAGGAAACAGAGATGGGAGGAAGGCAGAGAAGAAAGAGAGAGAAAAGACATGAATCACAGGGCACCAGCACACATCAGAGGAAATAACGACTTTGTCTTCGGAGCTTCTTTGGCACGGCCTGGGCTCGGCTAAACAGAGATTTCAGGTTGAGGTCCCTTCTCTGAGCCACAGCCTGGAGCCCCCTGCACTGGGTACATGCAGGCACATCCAGAGAGAGGACCAGCCTGTGGCCCCTCATGCACTGGTGCTGGGGGTGACCTGTCTTGTCCCCAGCAGTCCCCAGCAGGGAGAGTCTTCATGGAGCAGACTGCTCAGTGAGAGGTGAGCTCCCTGTGGCAGGAGGCATTCAAGTCACATGGAGGTAGGGCTTATACCCTTTTGCACAACCTTAAAGGTTCCTCCCCACTGTGAAGCTGCTAGCAGAGCAATGGAGGAGTTGAGACTTGAACTAGATCAAAGAAAAGCAAGGTGCTGTGTTGGCTGGGTTGCAGCTCGGATATTTGGATCAGTGAATGCAAGGTACCCCAGTTGATGGAGGGGAGCTTGCTCTGCCAGCCTTGGTCCTTCAGACTCAAGTGGCAGAAAGCACATTTGGGGGCACCTCCTTTGTGCCTGGCACTTCACTAGGCTGTTTCTGTGATCTTCCAGACAATCCTCTATGTGAGATAGAGGCTGTTGTCCCTGTGAGGCAGATGGGGAAAGCAAGGTTCAGGGCGTGGCCCCACTGAGTCCTGGGAGCTTGGTTCCTAGGGCATTTTCTAGCTTGGGGGTGGGGTTGCAGCATTATTGGTGAACTTTCACCCCATCCATAGGTCAACCCCAGATGCTGCAGATACACAGCCACTAGCACCAGAGTGAGCTGTCAGCTGCCACTGACTTCCCAAACTTCCCTGATGGCCAGAGCCCCCTGGAGTGCTGATTAAAATGTGGAAGTCATTGTCATGCAGTCAAGGCTACATGCTTGGGGAAGCGAGGTTCAAATGTGCATATAGACCCTGGGCTGCTGCTTGTGTGTGGAGCATGTTGAGGGGCTGCGACACTGTCCTGGCAGGTTTATTGTGAGGATTAAATAAGGTAATGGCTTCAGTGTCACCTGAGCCTTTACTGGCATTTATTTATCAGGCCCTCCATAGATGTGCTTCTGTTTCTTCCCGCTCATAGTCCCTTAAGAGTATGTGAACAATCCCAGTTGAATTATGCCTTCTTCCCAACAGAAACAAAGAAGAGAAAGCGGAATATTTCTGCTAAAAAAAAAAAAAAAAAAAAAAAAAATCCCTGCAGATCCTGTAGGTACAGGGGTCAGAAAGGTGTGTCCCTGATCCATGCCCCTGGAGAGCCCAGTGTCCCACACACACACTTCCCGGGCTTGGGAGCTCTGCTCCTCTCCAGATATTCCCCAGCAGAAGGACACTTGGTTGTCAGGAAATGAAGCAGCGGGAAGGAGAAAGCCGGCCGGACCTCTCTGGTGTCCTGTTAGTGTGCAGCATCCTAGGGAGGCACCAGGAAAGACTCGCCACTCTTCAGAAGCCTATATCCGACTTGGCCATTTGAGAACGCTCACTGGTATATAATAATGTTTAGACAATTCAAACCTGACACGATACTCATGCTGCTGCCAAGGTTGGGCAGCTTCCTGGGACTGCTGACGCGGCTATGCTGCTCTGGTGCCCTGGGGAACACCTGGTTCCGCTAGACAAATAGGAAGGAGTGGCCGGCAGCCCCAGGAAAGGCTGAGCTGCAGCATTCTTGAACCAAGTTGCAGATGTAATGGTTGAGACCTCCCGGTCTTCACCTGGACCTTGGAGATTTAGTCAAGTTGCCTTGTGTAATCCTGATATTGCTCTTTTCTTTTTAAAACAATCTTAAAAGTCCTCAGGCAGAACAAAGAGCAGATGCCTCAATGGCTGTATTTTTGATCCCAGTTTCCCTTAGGAGGTGCTCAAAAAGCATGAGTGTTTATTTCATCTCTTTTGGAAGAATGTTTGGGTTTAATGTGATGTGTATTTAATGATTGCATTTAAAAACTGATTGCATAAATAGAGGGCTGTGCAAATACAGGAGGGGCTGCCTTGATGCAGGGCTTGGACCCAACCCAAGCCATCCTGAGCACTTAATGAAGGTGTCAGTGACATTTGTTCATTTGTGCATGCAGAGACAGTAGAGGCCAAGGGGAGCGAACAGGAGCTTTGGAGTCCAGCAGGCCTGAGTGCCTCCCTGTCTGCTCCTGTTTCTTTGTTGTTCCTTCTTTTTGTTGTTGTTTGCTATGGTATATTGACAATCTCAACCTTAATTCCTCACCTGTGCACTGAGGATTGCAAAGGGCGCCCTCATCAGTTTAATATGAGGATTACACGAAATGAGGGAGGCAAAGTGTGGGAGGAGGACGGTCCTGAAAGTGTGGATCTGTGGGCGTTGCTCCTCCAGCCCTGGGTGGGAGATCCTCAGGAGCACGAGCGAGAACTTCACAGCCTGTGGTCTCTCCTTCCCTCACAGAAGTGGTCGACCAGAAGGCCGTGTATTTCTTCAACCTGACTTCCATGCAGGACTCGGAAACGATCCTTATGGCCACTTTCCACTTCTACTCAGAGCCTCCTCGGTGGCCCCGAGCGCTCGAGGTGCTATGCAAGCCGCGGGCCAAGAACGCTTCAGGGCGCTCGCTGCCCCTGGGCCCGCCCGCACGCCAGCACCTGCTCTTCCGCAGCCTCTCGCAGAACACGGCCACACAGGGGCTACTCCGCGGGGCCATGGCCCTGTCGCCCCCGCCGCGCGGCCTGTGGCAGGCCAAGGACATCTCCCCCATCGTCAAGGCGGCCCGCCGGGATGGCGAGCTGCTCCTCTCCGCCCAGCTGGATTCTGAGGAGAGGAACCCGGGGGTGCCCCGGCCCAGCCCCTATGCGCCCTACATCCTAGTGTACGCCAACGACCTGGCCATCTCGGAGCCCAATAGCGTGGCGGTGACGCTGCAGAGATACGACCCCTTCCCTGCCGGAGACCCCGAGACCCACGCAGCCCCCAACAGCTCCGCGGACCCCCGCGTGCGCCGAGCCGCGCAGGCCACCGGGCCCCTCCAGGACAACGAGCTGCCAGGGCTGGATGAGAGGCCGCCGCGCGCCCACGCGCAGCACTTCCACAAGCACCAGCTGTGGCCCAGCCCCTTCCGGGCGCTGAAACCCCGGCCAGGGCGCAAAGACCGCAGGAAGAAGGGCCAGGAGGTGTTCATGGCCTCCTCGCAGGTGCTGGACTTCGACGAGAAGACGATGCAGAAGGCCCGGAGGAAGCAGTGGGACGAGCCGAGGGTGTGCTCCCGGAGGTACCTGAAGGTGGACTTCGCAGACATCGGCTGGAATGAGTGGATAATCTCACCGAAATCTTTCGATGCCTACTACTGCGCGGGAGCATGTGAGTTCCCCATGCCTAAGGTAGGGTTTTTTCCGCCTTTTGTCAGATTCTAAGGCTCAGCTCTGCCGCTACCGTCAAGCCCCTCAGCCTGCAGGACTTCTGTTTCCCCATCTGCGAAATGGGAATAACAGTACCTCCTGTCTATTCCAGGCAGGAAATAGGTAGACATACGTCACCAAGTGGCAGCCCGTAGGGTAGTTGCCGCCCACATATGTGTGAGTTTGGCTGTGTTTTTTGAAGTATTGACTTGGTTGAGTTGGGACTTTAAAATCAGAACATTCTTTTGAAAAGCAGGAGAATCCATGTCTTTAGAAACGCATCTCCACATAGCAGCTATCTGCAGAGGTTGAGTAGATGCTGCTTCCTGTACACAGGGCAGGTCCCAGAAGCTCCATCCTCACCAAGGCTCTCATTTCTGTTCCCAGCCTGGACCCCAGGGTGTGGTGATCTGTGACCAGCACAGTGCAAGCCTCAGCGGCTCTCCCACTGTGGACTCCCTCCTCCTTGCAGCTCAGGGCAGGAATCCACAGGGAATAGGCCTTCACTATGCACAGGGTCTGCAGGACACACAGCACTGGGCTGTTCTGTCTGTTGCACCAACCTAAGGCTTTCCAATTCTCACCTTCGCTCCAGCCTGGGCTGTGACTGAGTCCATCCCTGTTCCTGCAGCCTGCCCTGCAGCAGCCTGGCTGTCTGTGATGTCAGCCCTGGGCACTCAGCACATAGTTTCTTCCTGATTAGTGACTCTGCCCAGGGCACGTCATGCCTTTCCCTCCAAAAAAAGAAAGTCAGTGCATAAATCCAATTTGAACTTAAATAAATCAGTCAGCTGGGGAAGTCCAGACCCAAATAAATCAGTCAGCTGGGGAAGTCCAGACCCAGACATGGGGCAGCAGTAATGTGTTTGGGAATTAAGTGGCTTCTCCTCAAAACCGTGCATGTGCAAGAGGGAGGGAGGTGCCTGACAGAGAGACAGAACCTGCTTAAAGGGTCTAGCAAAGGCCCAGGCAGATGCAAGCCTGGAACCCTGAAGGCTTGCAGCTGGTCAGCCATGTGCTTAGCTTATCACCTGGCTTGCTGCCTCCCCACCTTCCAGGACACCAGCCAGAACGTTGCAAATGCAGGTGTCCCTACCCTGCTCCCCTCCCACTACCCCGACACAGGAGGGCTTCCTCCTCAACTGCACTACATATAAAAATCTCTGTTTGGCTGGTGATGCACTGAAGTGGATGACCTGGTTGGTTCATCTTGTCAGAGGTGGGCACAGTTTTCCAAGCCAGCTCACTTTCTAACTGGGGGCCTTGATCAAGGTACTCAGTCATTTTAAGCCTCGGTGTCTTCCCAGTAAAGTCCAGGGAATACTCACCCCATAAAATTGCTAAGCTGACAAAAAAAGGGGTGATGCAGGGGAGAGCAGCCCCTAGGAAATGTGAGTGTCCAGCCTGTCACACTGCCACGCACATGCCAGGCTTTCCCTTCAGTGACAAGAGCACGACCTCATGGGAAGCATGCTTGCCCTCCTCAGACTGCAAGATCAGGGCCGTGCTGGCATCTCGCTGTGTTTTCCCTCTAGGCAGCTTCTGCCTGCTTCCTGGTGCTCTGCGGGGATGTGTGACACTCAGGCGCCCCCATGTGGTCCTGCCGTGTTGGGGACACAGCATGCCTCAGGGAAGCCAATGGGCAGGAAGGCCTGGGGCCTCTTGGAGACCTCAGCCTGGCACTCAGCATACATCTGATTTTAGAGGAATCGTGTACCCCGCCTTGGGATCTCATCCATTCCTCTAGGTGGATGCCTCTTCTGTGGCCTCAGCCGGGGAACAACAGCAGAGCAGTATGGCCTGGGACTGTGAGGACAGCATGGGTGGGTGGATGGGTAAGGGCAGAGCTGAGGTAACCCTACTCCTTTCCTGCCTTGTAGATCGTTCGTCCATCCAACCATGCCACCATCCAGAGCATTGTCAGGGCTGTGGGCATAGTCCCTGGCATCCCAGAGCCCTGCTGTGTTCCCGATAAGATGAACTCCCTCGGGGTCCTCTTCCTGGATGAGAACCGGAATGTGGTTCTGAAGGTGTACCCAAACATGTCCGTGGACACCTGTGCCTGCCGGTGAGACTACTCCAGGATGGAAAGAAGCTACGCCCAGCAGAGCCGCCTTCTCGGAGCCTTCTGCAGCCAGGACTTAACTTGTGGTGCAGCTGCAGACACAGAGCAGAGCTCATGGGCAACATTACTGGGGCCCAGAGAGAGCTGTCCGCCAGTGCATCATTTGGGGGTCTTTCATTGCTAGTGACTAGCCCCTTAAATGCCAGTCTGAGTCCCTGAAGGAATCTGGGAATTAGCCCTGGCCTGAAAGTGGCCCATCATTCATACCCACTGTTCTGAAGGCTTGAAAAGAAAACGTGTCCACAACATTGGCTGATGTGATCATCATCTCATGACTGAGCAAGAAGACTATGCAAAGCTTAGAGCGCTCCCTCCCTGCCCACGGAAAGAACTCTGTTTAAATGCTCAGTTCAGAACACTTTGGGCCACATAGTCATTTTGGAAGACAGGATAATCGTGGTGTAAATGGGTGTTTCCTTTCAAATTTCACTGCAGAGCTTTTATTCATACGGTATGCACATGTAACCAATGTTGGTTTCTTTTTCTTAATATATATATTTTATTTTAAAACAACAAAAAAGGAGGGCGTTGACACCATTCCCCAGAGAGATAGTCACGCTGAGTGTGGGTTGTTTAAACATGCATATTGAAATAACACATATAGTAACGTGGGAATACTAAAAAATAACCAAGATTTTATATTTTTGTAAATTATACTTTCTATACTGTAGATTGTGTATGTTATGTGTTTTTATGGAGCTAATAAATTAAAGGTACAGTGGTATCTTGAAAAACTTAATGTCACCCATTTCAAAATCTCACTGACTCCCCATCTGTAAGTACACCGTCTGGTGGTTGCTGGGGACTCACCCTCTTTTAGGGTCGCTGGAGTCCCCTAGGCCATCTGCATACTCTCTGGTGTCCGTCCAGGCTCCAGAAACCCAGACTTTCCCATGCCTTCCAGGGGCCTGTCCCACCACTGGTTCCTGCAAACCCAACCTAGGCTGATGTCGAGAATGGACATGGCCCCAGACAGAGACAGTGGCCTCTCGGGGTTTCCCCTCGTCCCCTAGCCTCAGGGACATTGATTGATTGGGAGGTACCTGGGATGTTTAAAGGAGCATCTATGGTTGCCTGGTCAGAGATCTTTTACTGCTGATAATTCATGGAGCAAGAGATTCAATATAAGTAGGGGTCTCTCCTGAGGTCCAAGGACTCATGAGGAAGTGGATGGGCCATGTGGTCTTCTGCACCTGCTTCTCCTTAGCTTGTGTGTAGAAGGGTCACCCAGCAGCCCTGTTCCCAAATAGCCACCCCGAATTGTGACCTTATGCCCTTCATTTATATTGCCTTACGATGGAGTGCCTGAAGCTGCTTAACCAGCATTTCTAAAAGAGAATCTGGGTCCAATTTGAGACAGGTGTATATATAGCAGTCCCATCAGTTGGGACCTACAGATGACACGGGCCCCAGTCTTAGAGGAGGCTGCAAAGCCACAGTGGTTTTCTAAGAGGGGATGTCCAAGGAAAGAAGCAGCCCTGGTGTCTGTCGTGGGCCTTAAGCTGGACTCTGGACACCAGGATTCCTGTGCGAGGGACGTATGGGGGAAGTGCTCCCAGGAGACGTGGGCAAGGGTGGGGTGAAGCAGAAAAGCAGGCTAGGAGCAATCCTGTGGGGAGCTTTGGAGCTTACTTACTCCTCAGGGCAGTGTGGCCTCGAGCAAGGCAGCTGGGTGTTCAGGGCCTCTTGGCTTCCGGCCGCCCTGGGAAGGGAGATGTAAAGTTCCAGTTCCCTGGCCTTCTGCACAGGCAGCCACAGTGATTCCAGGAGCCTAGGTAGCATCCAAAGAGTGGCAACTCCTGGAGGCCAAGTCACTGAAACTGGAGAATGATTAGCCAGAACTGATAGGTGGGGGGATGTGAGGGTGCCAGAGTGGAGTCCTGCAGCTTCTGCTCAGCATCTCCTATGAGGTGCTTCAAGTGGCTCTGGGACACGTGCCTGAGCAGCTGCCGTGGGGACCCCCGCCTGCTGGGCACATGGCCCTGACGGCTGACAGAGGTCAGGGGAGGGCTGGGATGGTCCTCCACACTCACCACCTTATTCTGTTACTCCCACAGGAATTGGACATGGGACCAAATTGTTCCCCTCAAGCTGCTGTAGGTTGCTGGGCTGGCGCAAACTGGCCTGCACTTAGTGCTTGGTTTGCAATGTCTAATTCTTTTTGGAACATGACAAGATATAAGTTAATAGCAAAATAAGTAAAATATTGGGGCTTGATAAAACTCCAAGTCCCTTCCTTCCAAATATTCCATCCCTCATTTTCTTCTCATTCAACTGCCCCCTTTCTATTTTTGCTAAACATGGGCTGTCCCATAGTAATTTTATCTTACTCTTTCTAGCACTTGCAGTTTCTGGGAGACCTTCTGGATTCCCCCCAAATACCTGCAATGCCTCTGAGTCCTCATGTCTGGCTTGCTGGGGTTGGGGAGGGCAGGCTGGGACACTCCCCTGGGTCCAGCCGTAGGCATGGGCTCCAGGGCTGTGCCTGGATGGAAGGTGCTCAGTAGTTGCCATCTTTCCTAGGCATGCGCTGAAGACCTTGGAATGTGAAATAGGGCAGGTCCCAAGTGGAGACATGACATATCCCAACTCTATGGTAGGAGAAACTGGTATCATTAGTGACCCCTCCCATGTATAGAAGAAGTTATAGGATCTTACTTAGCCTCACAATAACCTTGCAACTTACTGCCCAATTGGAGCTGCAGAAAAACAAGCTCAGAAAGTATAAGTAACATGTCTACTGATGTCTTGCCAAGACCACAGAGAACATTAAGTTTGATGCTCAAGGCGGCCTGATTCAAGGCCTACATGACTGGCACTGACCCTGAACTTCCTGGCCAGTGATCCCCAGTTTACTAGGGTTGTCCCAACAACACTGAGGTTGGGACACAGTAAAGTGAGGTTAAAAAGAAATGTGTTTATGAAATAACTTGTTTTTCCCTTAAAACAAAAAATGTCAACATTACGTTGTCATAAGAGCCCATCATACAGTCTAGACAAGGTTTGCTGATGTCACTCAACTGGGCCTGTTTCATTCTGGATGGAGCAGGGTGGTGGCCTGCAGCTGGGCCCCATCTCTGAACTTACACATCCTCTAGAAGGGCAGGGCCTCTGATAGATTAGTTCACGTGACAAACATAAACAGTACCACTGACAGCTAGAAACTTGAGGAAACTTCAGAAGGCTTCCGATACAACCTTTATACTTGAGAAATGGGGAGACTTGAGTCCTGGTACTACCGGGTGTTTGGCCTGGGGTGTCCCAATAGGTGCCTCTCTATGACTTCATAAAATGTCATCAGAGCAGAAGCTTATAACTCATGCTTTTTCTGTGGCCAGGATGGAGACAAAACTGTGCCTGAGGAACTTATGGATGTCTGAGGTGGGCAGGGGAGGGTGAGAAGAGGAGACTCTGCAGGAGGAGGAGGAATGGAGATGACTCCACAGAGAGGCTGACTTTGAGACCAAGCAGGACGAAAGAGCTGGGCTTGGCTAGTGGAATAAGGACATCACAAAGAGCGCCTGCAGCAGCACATGCCAGGGAGGGCTAAAAGGTAGTTTCAGTGAGAAACCAGGAAGGCAGGCCAGCTGGCCAGCTCTGGCTATGACTTGTGCGCTAAAACACTGACATTAGAGTTCAAAACTATTTCCCTTTACCAAAACCTGGAAACATAAGATCCTTAACAGGCGCTTCTGGGATTTCCATTCCCCTTCTCTCTGCTCCCTGAGATAGTGATGTCCATGCATCCTCTATCTACCCTGCCTCCAGTCCGCCTCACTCACGCTCAGCCCAACCCCAAGCCACACTCATTCAGCATCTCCCAGCAGGCTTGTTTGTATGAATTGGGGATAGGTGGGTTGGATGTAGAAGATACATGTTTATCCAATTACATAGCATTTACTATGTGCCAAATACCATGCTAGGCAATGTATTCATGTGTTTTCTCTTGGAAGGGTCTTATGAGTTCCCTCCTTTGTCAAAACCACTGTGCAAAATGCCTATCAGAGTTGCCTGGAGAACTTGACATAGTTGGGCCCCCTAGCATTGTCTCTGATTCAGGTTGAGGCTTTATTTCCATCCAGTTCCCAGGCACTGCTACTGCTGGCTCCAGGGCCACGCTTTGAGAACAGGATTTTTAGTGATGTCTCCTGGAAGGGAAGGGGTCCCTGATGCTCTGGAGTCATGGTATAACAGAAACTCAGGTGAATCCTTTCTCCCTCCATGAAGGAACGCTGAAGTCAATGTCACCTTTTTGGAGGAATGGGCTTCAAGGATGCTTGAAATAAATGGATGAGTCAAATTTACTTCTCTTGTTCATTGAATTGTGCTTCTTCCATAGCAATTGCAGTGATGCCATGATTTCTGTAATCCAAAAGTCCTGAGATTTGTGACCCTATGGAGGTTTTGGTTAAAAATAACAACAGCACAGTCATGTGAAACTGTCTGGGTATTGAGAAGAGACAGGAGGACAGGGCCGAGGTGGTAGAACCGGCACCTGACCAGCACCCACCACAGAGCACGCCGAGGTGTTCAAAGACATATGCAGAGACAAGCATGGGAGGCCTGCCCCGGAGGAGCCTTGGCTGGCTGTGAAGGCCAGGCAGACTCGCTGGGCTGTCAAATTGCTGACCACAGAGGAGCAGCCCTGGGGCCCTTTAGTGGTTGTTAGATGAATCCAACTGTTTCTTAGAACACAGAGGTTGTGTGGTGTGGGATTCCTAGGCAGGTACTAAAGGGCAGTCAGAACTGACCCTGGTGGAGGACAGTGGGGAGGGACATGAAGTAGTCCTGGTGGAAGAGCACAGCTCACTCTACAGCTCCACGGAAAGGAAGGGCAGAGCTGTCCCAGGGGTGAGGGAGAGAGAAACAGTCACAGAAAGATCATATACTGACAGGAGCAATACTAATGACTAGTTATTACATGCTTATCCTGGGCCATATTCCTGTGGAACACCCAGGAATCTGTGGTGCCCTCTGGCCCTCTCCCTAGACTTACAGCACAGTAACAAATGTGATTCTTGAGTATGGCCCTGGACCAGCACCGGTGAGACCTGGCCACTGCTATAACTCCTTGGAGCCTGAAGCCCAGATCCTGTGGTTTGTCTCCTGAAAAAGTAGGGGAAAATATAGTCCAGCCTACGTAGCAATGCAAACTAGCATTTTTGTTGCTGCTGTTCATTAATTTGCCAAGGATTAGAAAGAAGTATTGGTAACAGTGTGGTAAGATGAGTTCTTAGGCTCAGCTGAGAGTGAATATTTAAAAAGCATTTCTGGAAAGCCGCTTAGCAATGCTTACCAAGAGCTTTGCAAATGTTACGTGTTCCTTGACCTAGATATTCCACTTCCAGTGACCTGTCCTATAAAATAATACAAAATATACACTATAACAATGTAAGATAATGTGTCTTGCAACATTATCTTAGTAGTCTTGATTGTCCTACCATCGGAAAATATTTGAATAAATTAAGATATGTCCATACAATTGGAAAATGTTTAGTCATTAAAAATGAAGTTCATGGGCTGGACACAGTGGCTCACGCCTGTAATCCCAGCACTTTGTGTAGTGGATGCTGGCAGATCACTTGAGTCCAGGAGTTTGAGACCAAACTGAACAACATGACGGAACCCCGTCTCTACAAAAAATATAAAAATTAGGCTGGCGTGGTGGCTCATGCCTGTGGTCCCAGCTACTCAGGAGGCTGAGGTGGAAGGATCACCTGGGACCAGAGAGATCGAGGCTACAGTGAGCCATGATCACGCCACTGCACTCCAGCCTGGGTGACAGAGTGAGATGTTATCTCAAAAACAAAAACAAAAAATGAAGTTCATGAAAAGTTTTTCATGACGTGGGAAGGTATTTATACAGTCCTTCCCCAGTACCTCCTCCTAGTGCCCGGATCTAGACCCTTCTGGGGTTCATGCCAACCTGACTCTCTCCTTGTGCTGTCTGCGCCACTTCCATCCCAGGGTCCTAAGCCAATCAGGACATTCAGGACATTGCGTTCCCCCAGCCACAGTGATTGGCTGGAGTGTTTGCAGATTATCCTATCAGGGTCAGAGACACACCATGAGACTCCCTAGGACTTCCCGGAAAAGAGGCTTTTGCTCCTCTTTGACCCCACCCAGCCCCCCATGTGAAAGGGTTACAGGCCGGCTGCAGTGCCTGGCCACCTCGCCAAGACACAGAGAGATGGAGCATGAAGCCAACACAGTGGAAGGCAGGACTGAGAGAGGAGAAAGCATGGCTGGAACTTTGCCTGTCCTGTAGCTCAAGCCATGCTAAAGCCAAACCGTTGCCAACCCAGAAGTTTTCATTAGTCAGGTGCAATCCACTTTGCTTAGGCCTGTTTGGATTCTGCTTTTCTGCAGCCGGTGACAAAAGGAATCCAAATGACAACATTTAAAATTTTTTTAATTAAAAAAATTTTTTTCAAAGAGAAGCAAACCTATACATATCAAACCTTGTATACCTCAAGTGGCTTCGAAAGTAAACCTAAGGCAGAGATTGAAGACACTTTAGTGTACATTTTCTTAAATTTTATGCCAGCCTTTGCTTTATTTAGGTATAGACACATAAGACTACCATAATTCAGATCTTTAGTCTTTGAATAATCATGTGGATAGACCTCCCTGGGAAGTCGGTGAAGAATTAGAAAGTACACAATTTGAAGGAGGAGGGGGCAAACGAGAGATAAATAAGACCTTCTGTGGTTCAAGTGAGGCAGCTCCTTCCTGAGACCCCAACAATGCAAAGCTGGTGATAGCAGAGGGAGGGGTCCTTCTTCCAGAGGGAACACCCGGGGTCTGTTTCCTCCTGGGAAAATCAGAACAAGTTTGAGACTTGTTCCCTAAGACTCAGAGTTAGGGGGATTTTCTCAGATGGACCAAGGTCCGTTTGTATGAAAAGGTAACCAAGTCCCTGAAATCACCACCTGATGAAAGTGGGAGTCCCTCTGGTGACCTAGGCCACCCATAAGAGCCTAGAAATTTGAGAAAGGGCAGGTTAGAATTGGTGTGTGACCATAGCTGGCCTCTTCTCTCCACCCAGCCACTGGCCACAGAGGCATGCATGCCGGAGGTGGGTAAGCCCGGCATATGTCTAAGAACACTGTTACCTTGTTGCCTCATGGGGCGCACCCCACAGACCTGGGCTAGAGGACGTCCCAGCAGCTAATAACAAGCAGCCGTTTAGACATGTAGGACCAGTGCCCAACAGCAAAGCCAGTGTTGTTGAGAAGCAACAGCAGGTGGGACCCCTCTCTCCCTCCCGCTTCCCAGCGTGAAGAAGCTGGACTAACACCTTCCCACACCATCTCCTTTGGACTTAATTGACACATGGGGCACTTGGACTATTCAGGAAAGGAGAAGACCAGACTTCCTGATGATATGGATCAGGAAACCTCAAGCAATCCATTTAAAACAATAAAAGAGATGTGAACATATTGATCCCTTGAGTTTGTGAGGCAAATCATTTCAGATATACACCAGCATGTTGCGTTGCACAGCTCCAGGGAAAGCCATCCATGTCAGAGTCTGTGTGACCAGCACCCACAGGCAGCTGTGATGACCCTGGATATAGTCAGGTCCATAGTCCTTCATCTGAGACCCCCAAATAAAAAACCATCTAAGAACCTAAAGTTTCTTTTAATTCCTTTTCTGGGAAAACTTGACCTGAATGGACATTTGTGTCTTTATTTGTTTCACTGCAGAAATATTCATGTGTGTCATTATAAGGTGTCGTCTCTGACCCCTTTGGGAATGTTATTGCATATACACAATACAAAATCCCCCAAATCTGAAACTATCGAAGTCGCAACACACTCTTGGCCACAAGGGTTTCAGATATAGGATTGTGGAGCGGATGTGTCTCAAAATGCTAACCATGAGCATCACTGGATGATTCAACTGTAGGTTATTTATTTTCTCTTTAATAATGTTTTCCATTTCCCAAGTTTTCTGCACTATAGACTACTGTTATAACCGGAAAAAAATGTCACATTTGAAAAATAACATCAGGTAGCAGCACCTTGCTCCTACCAGAGCACATCCAGGCCCCTAGGCTATCCCTCTGCTCAGCCTCTCATGTGTGAAAAGCTCCTGGTCAGACCACGATGCAGGCGTCTGCCCTGTCCTCACTCCTCGCGGACCACACCCCACTCTGCATTTGCAGCTCCATTTCTTGGGCATGGCACCCATTTATTCATCTTTTCTCTGCCCCATGGAATTCTTGCGCTGAGCTGGATCAAAGCCCAGCGCACTTCCAGTCCTCTTCCCAAGCAGCATTTCTGAAGCAGCACGCTTCCCGTCTTCCCCTGGCCCATGTCATCAAAGGACAGAGATAGCAAGTTCTGTCCAGGCCCAGCCATTCAGGGGCTCCTGATTTCACCCATCCTCCTCTGCAATCTGACCACAGCATGCTGTGGCCCCTCCTGCACCCCACTAAACCTGCTCAGCTCTCTGCAACCTCTCCCCGACAGCCTCACCAGCATGGAGCATCTTCCCCAGAGTAAACCACCAGGCACAGCATACCCTGGAGTATTTCTAACCATGCTCCTTCTTTGCTGTACTCAAAGCCACACATGATGGAAATGGACAGAGTCTAAGTGTGGACACACTGCTCTTAACACAGTCCCTAGGGCCCTTTCCTGGGCCACAGCTTGTCAGCCTCCAAAGGCCAGGGGATCATCTTCTTGGCATGTACCAGTCTCAGAACAACTCACCAACTCCCCTGTCTACCAGATTGCGTGGTTCTCCCTGCTGATGAGTGTGGGCCAGGTGGCTGCCAAGTCAATGTGAGCTAAGACCACCCCACAACAGGCCAGTGACAGAGCTGGTATGCAGGGATGTGGGGAGCTCCCTGCAGGCTGCAGTGTGTTGTGGAGCTCTGACAGAGCAGGCTGGGGGAACCCGGGGCTCCAGCTCAATCAGGTGTGGGCTGGAGAAGGGGCATCCAGAATGCTGCCACCAAGCCAGCCTGGGGCACAGCATCCTCTTAACCCCTACAACTATCTTCTGAATGGGAGGCTCCAAGAGCGCAGTGACTTGTTCCAGGCAGGGAATTGGTGAGGGAGCTGAGATCCCAGCCTCTGTCTAGTCTGACTTATCACCACACTAAATTGCACGAGAGCCATATTCACTCGTGATCTCTAATGCTCAGCAATGCATCCCACCAACAGAGCAGGGAGCCTTGCTCGCAGGTTCCGACTCTGCAAGGAGCAGGCCTCTTCTGAGCCTTGATGTGGTCCCCACACTCTCCCCATCTCCCCAGCCCCCACAGTTCACTGTGCTCTTGCGCTGTCCTTTCTATATTTGGAGGACTTCTTGGTCTTGTTTCCTGGATTCTTCACTACTGTGGCCCAGGAGATGGAGCATATGTCACCCTGCCTGGAGATTCTTCTGAAGAGCCCTGGCAAGGAAATGAGAAAGGATCCTAATTAGGGGGCAATAACCCCCTGGAGAAGCACAGATTCCTTACAGTAGGCCGTGTCCTTCCCACATGCCCTGTGTGTTTGTCAGATGTTTATAGAGCCTTCATTAACGGAAGGCTCCCTCAGATAAGACGTCGGAGCGCGGCATCGAGGACCAGATAAGCACAAGTGGAGGACAATCCAGCCCGGCAGCGGGCGAAAGTGGGCGCTGGCCAGGACGGTTCCTTCAGAGCAAACAGCAGGGAGATGCCGGCCCGCTCCTTCCCGGCTCCTCCCCGTGCCCGCTAACACAGTACGGCCGCCTGCAGTCTCCTCTCTGGGTGATTGCGTGGGCCCAAGATGTGTCCTGGGGCACTATGGGTGGCCCTGCCCCTGCTGTCCCTGCTGGCCGGCTCCCTGCAGGGGAAGCCACTGCAGAGCTGGGGGCGAGGGTCTGCTGGGGGAAACGCCCACAACCCACTGGGGGTGCCTGGAGGTGAGCTGCCAGAGCACACTTTCAACCTGAAGATGTTTCTGGAGAACATGAAGGTGGATTTCTTGCGCAGCCTTAACCTGAGCGGGGTCCCTTCGCAGGACAAAACCAGGGTGGAGCCACCGCAGTACATGATCGATCTGTACAACAGGTACACGTCTGATAAGTCGACTACGCCAGCGTCCAACATCGTGCGGAGCTTCAGCATGGAAGGTAGGGTCTCCGCTTGCACCAGACGCGCTGGGGTAGGACTCACAGGTCCACAGCTGCTTTCACCAGGGTGGAGGCCGCTGGTCATAGGAGGCTCTTCAAGCTTCCATTTAAATTAGTTACAATGAAATAAAATTAAAACTTAGTTCTTTAGCCTCACCAGCTTCCTTTCAAATGTGTGGCTAATGGCTTCCCTATCAGGCAGTGCAGACTGCAGAACATTTCCATGGTCACTGAGAGTTCTACTCGGCGCTTCTGCTCTGAAGGATTCACCTTCCCCAGGCTGTGTGCCACATTTCACACAGCAGGTGCACAGGGATGCCAGCTCCCTTTTTTCCACCCCTTCTCTTTACTCTCCTCTTCTTTCCGTCTCTCCTCTCTGATTCACTTCTCTTCCTTTTCCCCTTCCCTTCCTGTCCCCTTCCTACTTCAAAACAGAACAGACAACCTATTTCACCTCCAGCTAACTGGTATATTTTTAAACTTTGAAAGCACAGTTATTCCTTTCTTGTGAAAGGGTTTTAAAAATCAGATGAAATTCTTTGACAGAGAAGTGTTGAAAGAGAACCTAATTGTTTTTAAATAGAAATGTATCTGATTTAGAAGGACTAGAAGATAACAAACACGGACCTAGGACCTATGTCCTAACTCAGTCAAGCTCGCATGATGCAGGGGGAAATAAGTTTCTGAACAGTGAAACTGTTCAGTCAAAACTTGCAGCCACCAAGGGTTCCCACCCATGTCACCTAGGAAGTGTTAAGCCGCTGGATTCTGACCCAGGCCTGTCCGTCTGCACAGCCGGCTTTTCCTGCTGCTGCCGTCTCCCTCTGAATGTCCAGGAGCACAGAGCCTCTCCCCTCCTGGGTCTGAGACTTGCAAATGGCTTAGGGGCCTGGCTCCATACCACATCCAGGCCAGAGCTAACCAGTCTGCAGAGGCAGGACTGGCACTTCAAAACCTGCCAGCTAGGTTTCCCTATAGCACCAGGTCTCCACACATGTGGGCGCATAGCAAGTGCCCAGAAAATGCAACCTCTTTTCCCTGTCTGTGAACCAGCCGTGGTATAGCAGGAGTGTGCTAATGACAAAGTGTCAGCCCAGGATAAATGGGATATTGAGTTAACTATGCGGCTAAAAGGCAAGCCCCATTTTTGCTTGACATGACAAAGCAATTGAAACTAATAGATTTTTTTCCTGAAACACTAAAACCAATTAATCACTTACGCTTTGTTCAGAAATTACAATTTCAAATGATGCATACACTGTTTAGAGGCTGAGATTTTTGATATTGTCTTAATACTGGGATTTCACTGTCCCCACCCAGGATCTTGCCTTTAAATTCATGTACTCAGGATCTTCACTCAGGATCTGACAGTGAGTTTTGCTGTTTTCTTTATGTACTCACTAGCTGTGTGCTAGTAAGTCCCAGGATACTTAACTAGCTGCGTGCATTTTGGCAATTACCTGCCTTGAATCCCAGTCTCCACATCTGCAAATGTGGAATAATAATTAGATCCTCCTAGGGTGAGTGCGAGGATTAAGGTGAAATTTACACTGCAAAGCTCCCAGTGTAATGCCTGGCACACAGTAGATGCTCAATAAACAGTAGGAACTGTCAATCCCAATTAGAGGCATCTCCTGCCTTTGCTTTTCTTTGGAAGATCTTAAGTGTACCTTTGAAAATACTCTTATACCTTAAGGGCTTGGGTGAAACCAAATAGAGATAATACAGACCAAAACTGTTATCCCAGATGCTCTTCTGTCTAAACCCTGAGACTCAGCTTCAGTATCATGGAAACAGACCCTTCGGCAGATGCCCACCAGGTGTGTTTGCATTTCAGATGCCATCTCCATAACTGCCATGGAGGACTTCCCCTTCCAGAAGCACATCTTGCTCTTCAACATCTCCATTCCCAGGCACGAGCAGATCACCAGAGCTGAGCTCCGACTCTATGTCTCCTGTCAAAATCACATGGACCATTCTCACGACCTGAAAGGAAGCATGGTCATTTACGACGTTCTGGATGGAACAGATGCCTGGGATAGTGCTGCGGAGACCAAGACCTTCCTGGTGTCCCAGGACATTCGGGATGAGGGCTGGGAGACCTTGGAAGTGTCCAGCGCTGTGAAGCGCTGGGTCCGGTCCGACTCCACCAAGAGCAAAAATAAGCTGGAAGTGACTGTGCAGAGCCACAGGAAGGGCTGTGACAAGCTGGACATCAGTGTCCCCCCAGGTTCCAGAAACCTGCCCTTCTTTGTCGTCTTCTCCAATGACCACAGCAGTGGGACCAAGGAGACCAGGCTGGAGCTGAGGGAGATGATCAGCCATGAGCAAGAGAGCGTGCTCAAGAAGCTGTCCAAGGAGGGCTCCACAGGGGCAGGTGAGAGCAGCCACGAGGAGGACGCAGATGGCCACGTGGCTGTGGGGTCGACTTTAGCCAGGCGGAAAAGGAGCACCGGGGCTGGCAGCCACTGTCAGAAGACCTCCCTGAGGGTAAACTTCGAGGACATCGGCTGGAACAGCTGGATCATTGCGCCCAAGGAGTACGAAGCCTACGAGTGTAAGGGTGGCTGCTTCTTCCCCTTGGCTGACGATGTGACGCCGACGAAACACGCTATCGTGCAGACCCTGGTGCATCTCAAGTTCCCCACAAAGGTGGGCAAAGCCTGCTGTGTGCCCACCAAACTGAGCCCCATCTCCATCCTCTACAAGGATGACATGGGAGTGCCCACCCTCAAGTACCACTACGAGGGCATGAGCGTGGCAGAGTGTGGGTGCAGGTAGTACCTGCCTGCAGGGCTGGGGAGGCAGGCCAAAGGGGCTCCACATGAGAGGTCCTGCATCCCCCTGGGCACAACAAGGACTGATTCTATCTGCATGCCAGCCTGGAGGAGGAAAGGGAGCCTGCTCTCCCTCCCCACCCCCCAACCAAAGCATACACCACTGAGCTCAACTGCCAGGGAAGGCTAAGGAAATGGGGATTTGAGCACAACGGGAAAGCCTGGGAGGGTTGTTGGGGTGCGAGGAGGTGATGAAAAGGAGACAAGGGGAAAAGTAATCCAGAGTCAACAGAAAACAACAGCAGTGAGCCAGAGGAGCACAGGCGGGCAGGTGACTGCAGAGATTGATGGAGATTAGAAAGGTGGAGGAGGCTGGCTTATTCCAAAACCCTTGGGGAGTAGAGGGAAGGAGCAGGCTGCGCGCCACACCCATCACTGCATGTTATTTCCTACAATCCAGTTAGAGGGGCATGGCTTCCAATTTAGAGACAGAGAGACAGAAACACAGGCAGATCAAGTAGCATTGGTCAATGGCATCGTTCCAACCCAGAGTTGTGGGACACCAAAGCCCAGGATCTTTCCAAGTGCCCCGCTGCAGTTAAGCAGGTCCTCTCCAGCTAAAGAGCAGTGAGACATTGGGAGCCCAGGAGTGTTGAGGCCGGGCCCGGCTGAGCCCCATCAGTCACAAGTGTGACTGGGCTACTTGTCACATACAGGGCGTGGTCTGGCCACTGTTGCCAGTGCTCACTCAGCGGCCAAATGCTTTTTAATATCACCCCTGAGGCACTGAAAAACTAACCCCAGGCCAACTGCAGGACAGAGAAAGAGGTCAGGACAGCAGCCCTGTGGGCTGCATGATACACTGTGGCCAGAGCTATTGTGACCCCCTGGTGCAGTGCTCCCACGGTCAATGGTGCACACAGGGCCACTCACTGTCCATGGACTGATACCATGTGACCGTTTGAGAGGGCTGGGCACACTTTCTCCTGAGGGAGGAGGTAGCCTGTGGCCAGCACTTCTGCAGTTACTCAGCATAGCCAGACCACCAGGATGTGGTGCCCAGGGTGCCCCCCGGCGACAACCCAGGGGAGACGGGCCTGGATTTGAATTTGTTGGAATTAAATGTGCTCTTGCTTTGGTCTTTGAAATATACCTATTTTTAATCCTTGGTGACATGTCCTCAAGTGACAAGACTCCAGCCTTCCTGGGCGAGGCCTCCCCAGCCTCGGAAGAGCTGCAGTCCTTATCGGCGATCACTGGCTCTGCCTGCATTTGCCGGCTCTCTTGAGTCACGTGCATCCCAGCGCCCCGCCTGGGCTCGGATTGTGGGACCAGATTCAGCCTCCCCGAACCCAAGGGATGATAAGGCTTCCATTTGCTCTGTGTTTCACCCTCTCCTCTGACTCTCCTGGCCACACATGGAACGGGGCAGTGTGAGGAAGAGTCTGAAAGTGATGAAGAGTGCACCTATGGCCCTCTGACCTCCAGCCAGAGCAGGGCCTAGGGGAGGCTTAGAGAAGCCAGTGCCTCTCCCCATGGTTGAAGCTCCCGTTTATTTAAAAAAAAAAAAAAAAAAAGTGCGGGGTGGGGAAAGCGTTATGTTAAATGTTTACATGGAACCAATGAACAACTTTAACACAAATATACAACACAACATTCTTGTTTAATTACTGGTGTTAGAGAAAATATGAATTCCTGCTACATGCCGGGCAGTGTGGTGTTACAATGCTATTCCATGTTGGGTGTTGAGCATCTTCTTTCAGTCCTGGTACTGTGCTTCTGTGCCTGCTTGAAAGTTTCACTTGGAAATAAAGTCAAATGTCTAATTTGCAGCCCCTCCGAATGTGAGACCCGATCTTGAGGACCCTGTACACTCACACCCTGCCTACCCCACCCTCTGACCCCACTGGGATGGGCCTCCTTTTCCTAAGGAGGCAGAGGGGAGGGGACAGGCAGCCGCTTCAGGGCTGGGTGGATGCAGGTGGGTGGTGTCTGCAAACTGGGTGAGTGATGTGGTGCGTGCACACTAGGGTGAGCGATGCAGTGTGTGCACACTGGGGTGAGTGATGTGGTGCGTGCACACTGGGGAGAGTGATGTGTGTGCACACTGGGGTGAGCGATGCAGTGTGTGCACACTGGGGTGAGTGATGTGCTGCGTGCACACTGGGGTGAGTGATGTGTGTGCACACTGGGGTGAGTGATGTGCTGCGTGCACACTGGGGTGAGTGATGTGTGTGCACATTGGGGTGAGTGATGTGTGTGCACACTGGGGTGAGTGATGTGTGTGCACATTGGGGTGAGTGATGTGTGTGCACACTGGGGTGAGTGATGTGCTGCGTGCACACTGGGGTGAGTGATGTGTGTGCACATTGGGGTGAGTGATGTGTGTGCACACTGGGGTGAGTGATGTGGTGTCTGCACACTGGGGTGAGTGATGTGTGTGCACTCTGGGGTGAGTGATGTGTGTACACACTGGGGTGAGGGATGTGTGTGCACAATGGGGTGAGTGATGTGGTGAGTGCACACTGGGGTGAGCGATGAGGTGCGTGCACACTGGGATGAACGATGCAGTGTGTGCACACTGGAATGAGTGATGTGGTGCATGCACTCTGGGGTGAGTGATGTGTGTGCACTTTGAGGTGAGTGATGTGGTGTGTGCACATGGGGTGAGTGATGAGTGTGCACACTGGGGTGAGTGATGTGTGTGCACTCTGGGGTGAGTGATGTGGTGTGTGCACAATGGGATGAGTGATGTGTGTGCACTCTGGGATGAGTGATGTGTGTACACACTGGGGTGAGTGATGTGGTGTGTTCACACTGGGGTGAGTGATGTGCATACACACTGGGGTGAGTGATGTGCGTGCACTCTGGGGTGAGTCATGTGGTGTGTGCACACTGGGGTGAGTGATGTGTGTGCACTCTGGGGTGAGTGATGTGATATGTGCACACTGGGGTGAGTGATGTGTGTGCACACTGGGGTGAGTGATATGTGTGCACACTGGGGTGAGTGATGTGCACACTGGGGTGAGTGACATGTGTGCACTCTTGGATGAGTGATGTGTGTGCACCCTGGGGTGAGTGATGTGTGTGCACTCTGGGGTGAGTGATGTGTGTGCACTCTTGGGTGAGTGATTTGTGCGCACACTGGGGTGAGTGATGTGTGTGCACTCTGGGGTGAGTGATGTGTGTACATACTGGGGTGAGTGATGTGTGTGCCCTCTGGCGTGAGTGATGTGTGTGCACACTGGGGTGAGTGATGTGCGTGCACAATAGGGTGAGTGATGCGTGTGCACTCTGGGATGAGTGATGTGTGTGCACTCTGAGGTGAGTGATGTGGTGTGTGCACTCTTGGGTGAGTGATGTGTGTGCACCCTGGGGTGAGTGATGTGTGTGCACTCTGGGGTGAGTGATGTGGTGTACGCACAATGGGGTGAGTGGAGTGCTCATGTATGGGCTTCTGTGTGTAGCGGGGTTTGGGACGTCTGTGTGTAGCGGTTTGCAAGTCAAAGATGCCACTTACTTCCCTGCCTTCCTCTACCTCCCCACATGTCAGGAAAAAGGGGCCCTGAATTGCCCTGAAAAACAATCCTTAAGTCCTCCCCTCCTCTCCAGCCTAACACCACCTTCTTGTTCTCTCCATGCCAACGGGGCTGCCCTGCTGGCCCCACTCCCAGCCCCATAGCTCCAGGCAATCTTCTGGGTGGCCCGTCTCTAGTGCCACCACCCCAACCCCCTCCTAATGCTCCTGATAGACCACTCTGGCTTTGAGGAGGGCCACAATGTTCCTCCTACAAGGTCATCATTAGCCTGGCTCTGAGAGCTGCTGACATCTTGTCTTGAGTCCCCTGGGGAAAAGGCCTGTGTGCTTCTCACCTTGGTCACTCCTGGAGGGCCATCATGATTGGAACAGATGTGCAGTGACAGGATGTGCAAGGAAACACCCGAAGCATGTTCCCTGGCCTCCGTGTCACTGGGTGATTCTTTTGATCACATTTCCTCTGCCTGATGACTGCCATGTTCCAGGCTGCATTTATAATGTTTCCTGAAGTATTTCCCTTGCATTCCATCAGGATGGTGATCTTATCAATGTCACATGGATGAAGAAGTGGAAGTCCAGCAAATCCAGGGGCCTGTCCCCAGCCATACACTGAGTTGGCAGGATGGCCAGGCTGTCCTCTGCCCCTCATTGTGACCTGACCTCTGTACCACAGCAAGTGGAGAGAGGCTGGGGAATGCCATGTAGAAAGCAACAGCGAGACACATGGAGAGACAGAGGCAGTGAGACAATGGGGATGCAGAGAGGCTGCCAGGAGCACCTCTGAGCACCAGCCATGGCCCAGCACTGCCTCCAGTGCCTCTAAATAACCAGCAGATGAGCAGGAGTCTTTATCCTACCTTTTGCAAACACATAGGAGACAGAAGCACTTGGAGCCCTCACACTTTGCTAGAGCCATAAGCCAGCAACTGCTGGAGCCAGAATTTGAGCTCCAGTTTGTGACACCAAGCCCAGATTCTCTCTACTGTATGGACTACTGTCCTGGTGCTTTCCTCAGTGTCAAGGTTCAAGTCACACTCCAAGGAAAAATCAAAACGAGGGCATAAAAAAGATAAAACAAACACAATCTATGCTCTCCCGGGCAAATGCTGCCCTACCAGGGTGCTGCCCCGTCTTGGGCTCTGCCCACCCTGGGCTCTGCCCTCTCTGGGATCATTCCTCCCTGGGCATTGCTGTCCCTGGGCACTACCCTTCCTGAGTTCTCTCTGCCCTTGATTCTTCCCTCCCTGGACTCTCCCCTCCCTGGGCTCTTCCCTACCTGGGGACCACGCTCCCTAGGCATTGCCTTTCTTTCCCCGCCAGTGTGAGAATCTCTGGTCAGCCTGGCACCTGTAGGGCACTACTCACTTAAGAAGGAGAAGTGCTGTTAGCAGGGTCACTAAACACTAGGGCTGTCCCGCTTTCAGAATTCTACCAGAATTGGAAGAGAAGAATCCCTGGTCAGTACTTTTGGGAGCGTGCAGCCTTCTGTTTTTCAAGCCTGGCTTAACTCCACAGCGCAGGTGGAAGTGGGAGGCCCCGCCCAACTGAACTCAGAAGCTCTTTTTCCGTGTGGAGCACCAAGGCTTTTGTTCCATATTTGGTTCTTCTGATCTGCTCTCTCTGCCCTGGACATCAGCTCCTCCTCAGAATCTTCCTTAGATTGCTGCCATGCCTACCCCTGGGGCCTCTTATTCTGGGCCCCTAAGATAAGCCCACTTGGACCTGGAAGGCTCCACATCATCATCTCCGGTGGTCCTCACAGCAGCCCTCAGAGAGGTGGGTTTGCTCCTCTGCAGATGAGGAAGGGAGGTGGAGGAGGCAGTGCTGGGCACACAGCAGCGGAGCCCGGACCGCTGTCACCTCTGGAGGTGCACTCCCTTCCCTGACAGCCCTGCAGCAGGCCTGGCCTCCAGCTGTGATGGTGCAGAGATGGAGGAGAGGCCAGTAGGACCATGCTGGCCTTTCACCCACAAGGGGCCTGGCTCCGAGAACGCTACAGTGCTCGCAGGCTCGGGTGTGTGGCCCACTAGGCGCCCAGGCTCTGTGCTTGGTTTCATGGTCTGCTGTTGCTATCTTGAAATGTGTAATTAGTTTAGAAGAAGGGGCCCACGTTTTCATTCTGCACTCAGCTCCACCAACGATACAGCCGATTCTAAATGCATGTAGGGGGTGGCATCTTGGTTTCTCAAGTCCCAGACATACTTGGGAGATGTTTCAGGCCTCAGGAGTGACTTGGTCCTGGGAAGACAGGAGTCTGAATGTTGCTGCTAAGAGTTTGCCCAGGAGTCCAACAGCCCTGCCTGCCTCCTCAGGAGGAGGGTGAGGAAGCCCTGAGGCTTCTCCATTGTGTCAGCCAAGGTCAGAGAAACTGCTCATCTCTCAAAGGCCAGCCTGTGACATCCGTGCAGCAGCGCCTTGGGGGAGGGGTCGGAACTGCTGCCACTTCTTCCCTGGCCTTCTCCCGAAGCACCAAGGAAACCATGCCCAAGGCAGGCCACATCTCAAGCCAGCGGGGAACACAAGTGGTTTATGCAGGGTCATACTGAACAAATCTTTAGAACATTTTTCTTTTCCTTTACAAATCATAGAATCTGAGCCTTGGAAAAAAGCACCTACTCCAGGCAGAAACCTGAACAGCAGGGACCTCAGCTTGCCTGGAACACTTCTGGCTCAGCCGCTCACTGCTCTCCCAGAAAGCCCGGTTCATGTGAACACGCCCATTTATCTGGAGATGTTCTCGAGCTTGAGCCAAAGCCTGTCTCTCCACAGCACCCTCCCATGAGCTTCCGCTCTGACTCCACAGTCCCCTTGGTCCTAGAGAGCCGTGACATATGAGCCATCTCCCTGGAGGGTAGAGGGGGTTAGGCTTGCGCAGAAACGGACAGGGTTCTAGCCAACCAGGGACCCGGGGCTGGGTCACTTTCTGGATCAAAGTGAGAAAAATGAAGACGATGAAATATTGTTTGTAAAAGCCAAATACAGTTTTGGGAGTGTTAAAATATCTTCCTACATTTTATGAAATAATTGAGACAGTAGGTAATAGGTTCTTGGGGTTTGTTTTAATAATGTTCAGACTTGGCAAAATAAAATTGTGACAACTTTGCATTGATTTTCAAAATGATTATTTGAGACATTATTTCAAAATGATTATCTGTTGCCCAGGCTGGAGTGCAATGATCTTAGCTCACTATAACCTCTAATTCCTGGGCTCAAGCAATCCTCCCTCCTCAGCCTCCCAAGCAGCTGGGACTAGTACTACTACACATGTTCTGACCGAATCCCAGAGGTGGGAAGACGAGGTGAACACAGATGCTAGTCGCACGCACGCGTCGGCACTGGCATGCTCTGAGCCCTTAGTGAAAGGCAGCTGCTCTACTAGCCAAAGGAATGAAGATCAGATCAACAAGAAGTTTCTATTAAAGAGACCCCAATACTCACACTCGCTGAAAGAGAACTCTTGACTCCAAGTATGTATCTTCAAAATCAATATTTAATATGGAAAGATTCAGTATATTAATTTTAATTAAATTAATTTAAAAAATAAGTTTAGCTTTAATTCAGTATAATTTGATGTTAATTGAGCATTGCTTTTCGTAGTGAAAAACAGGAAACTATCTAAAATGACCCACAATAGGAGAATAATTTAATGAACTGTGGTTAGTTCCCTTCCTCTTTCTTCTTGGACCTGATTTGGGGTGAGGTTAGAGAGCATCCAGTTTTTCTCCAGAAGTCACTGGGGCACACGGCTGAGGGGCAGCAGGAGATAGAAAGATAACAAGACTGTGTGTGTCTTCAGTTTCCCCAGAGACCAGCCTCTTTTTAAGCCTCAAACAACACAGGTTTGAACTGAAGCAGAGCCTGACCAGTAATGACAGCTCCCTCACCCACACCCGCCCTAGACACATAACTGGGTACCCATGTCCACATGGACACACCACACACCACATGTGGACATGTCCACACATGGACACACCATATATGATTTAATATATTACATTATAACTTAACATATTCAATCTTTCCATATTTCATATACTTTTTAAGATAGAGGCTCTGAGTCAAGATTCCTGTTTCAAAGAGTATGAGCATTGCAAGACTCTTTAACGGAAACTTCTCATTGATTACATACACATCACCTGTGTGCACACATGGACACATCACACATTAACACATGCCTGTATGCACGTGTTTGCATGTATACACATGTGCACCACACATGTGCACACCCGCACAGGCTCACACATACAAGCAACAGGAATTTCTGATGCATTAGGGCAACTTCTGAAACTACTAAAAGGCTCAGAGGAAACACCCTCTTCTTGGGCGAACTGAGGCAGAAAGAAAGGAAGAGAAGAAGGGGTATCTGAGGATGCGCTGTGGTTTACAATCAGGGCCAAAGTCAGACGTAGAAGAGAGAATTTGCATCAAAGTGTTGTCTGTGTGTGTGCTTAGCCTTATTTATAATTATGGAAAAGCAAATGGAAATGATAGCAAGATTCCGTTCTATATTCATTAGATTTGCAAAAATGAAAGCATGTAACAATACAGCATATTGGCACCGGTAAGGGGAGGAATGAGCACTATCATCAGTGGCTGGTGGGACTGTCATGGCTTCAGTCATCCTGGAGAACAATTCGGCAGCATCAAATAGAGATGAAACACCTAGAAACTCCATTTACTTATGCCCATTCTAGAGACACGCTTGCACATGAGCAAACAGGCACTGCGGAGAGAAGACTGGAGCATTACCTGTAATCACGAAAGGCTGGCCATGGCCTCATAGTGGGTGCCGAGCACCTGCCCAGATCAGGACCCCTTCCCTTGGAATTGCCCTCAATAGCCTAGAGGGAGCAATTTGCCCAGGTCCCATTCCGTCCCTGTGGACAACCTCCATCCGAGAATGGCATGACAGGCGTGAAGGCTTGGCTCTGGCTTCAATTTGGGGTGACTTTGAAGAGACAACCCCATTTCCCTTGGAACTGGCTGAGGTCTGTGGCAGCTGCATCACTCTCAAACTTTCCTTCTCTCTGTGCAGTCCAAGGCCCTCCCCTCCTGACAAGTGCAGCTCCCTGGGGTGCCACCTTCATGCTTCCTTCCTGCAGCCAGTCCCATCTCAGTCTGTTTCACTGGAAACCAGAACTGTGACAGACCAAATATCCATCAGTCACTGAAGAGCTGACTAAAGAGTGATATATGGCTATATCATAACATAGAGCCATTAAAAATCATCCTAGTTGACGCACACCCGCATGGCTACATGTCAAAAATATAGTGCTGAGCAAAATGAGCAGGTTGTGGAGTGGCATGTGTTATCTGGCACATACATAAAAACCCACAGAGCGTCTGTGTTCCAAGGATATGCTTATATATAAAGAAGTAGTTCATAAAAGGACCAGAAAGACACACAGCAAATGGCAGGAAGGAGAAGAATGTCAAAAATTAATTGATAATGGTCTTTTTTACTTCTGTGATTTTGTAAAATCCATACATGGAAACAAGAATGGAAGTGAATGAGCTGGTGTTGAGAGTAGGTAGTTCTGGGTGATTTTGTCCCCCCATTGCACTGACACCTTCATGCCTGATGTCTCTTACTGACCTGTCAGCTCTTAGGAGAGCGTGTAGCCAGAAAGCTAGGGAAGAGAGGTCTCAAAGTCCGTCCGCACTCCCAGTCTCCTGGTGTTCTGAACTTGCACATTGACATTTTGCCTCGGTTGGTGGGGGGTGACATCCTTAGTACTAAGGGCATTAGGAGGTCTCAGCATAAGTAAAATGAAGCTGACCCTGGAAATGACTCTTGGAAGCAACAGGCTGTCCCTGGGCCACACCGGACCGGGCACTCTGAGGCTCCGCAGTGGACACAAAACAAAGAGAGATCCAGCTCAAAAGGCACAAAGCTGCAAACCTTTCTCAAATCGCCGACAATGTCTGAGGTGCGACCACCTCATGTGAGCCAGGTGGTGAGTGTGTGAGTGCTCAGGACCCCCACAGCACACTCAAATCCTGGAGGTCTTGCTGCACCCCAACATCTGGCACCTTTTGTGGTCATCCATGTGTGTGCCGGACCATTCTTCTTCCCTTCTCTGGACAACGCTTATACTAGGCAGTACTTGGGCCACCTCTTCCTCTGGCTCAGTGACCATCGTCCTGGTTTGCCTGGCATGGTTCTGGTTAATGCCGCTGTTCCTGTGTAACTAGTACTAGGGTAGTGGATGATGTTATGCAGTATCCCCAGTCCGGGGCAGCTCAGGAGCCAATAGCAGAGGCCAGCTGGAAGCAGCAGGGTGGCTGGCAGGGCACGGGGGGAGAGTTGGCCCCCCTGTGTTCAAATCCTGACCAGGTCACGTGCTGGCTGCATGCTCACAGCCAGGGGACATGGCTCACTGGGTCTTTGCTCATCACCCACAAAGTGCCACATACACAAATGTTTCCCGGGCTCTTGTATTTCTGTCTTTGCCTGCTTCTCTTTGTGTGTAATGCTCAGGAAAACATTTGAACCACCGGGTTCTCTGTCACCTGAAACCTTCATTTTATTCCTCATTCTTTTTTTCCTTCCTCCTCTTCATTGTCTTTCCCTTGCTCTCCTAGTGCCGTCGGCCTTTCTAGTCATACCTGAGTTGGAAGTTGCTGCACGCAAACCCCCAGGCCCTCTGTCTGCCAGGCAGCCACAGCCTCCTGAAGGCGAGCCAAGTGCCTCCGACTCTCAGGAAAAAGATCCTAACGCCTGTTCATAGCTGGGGTTCAGACACATGCACACGTCTGATGGGCTTAGGAGAAACAGCAGGAAGAAATGCAAAGAGAGAGGCCACATCATGAAAGAACTTTCCTAAATGAGGATGGCACCCCACATTGCTGTGACTTAGAGTTCAGGCACAGTGAGAGGAGGAATGTATGCTTTAGAGAAACTCTAGTCATTTACACAACGTGTATGTCTCCCATCAGTGAAGTGGTAATTTTTTCTGGAACCTACTTGGAGTTCTGAGAACTCAAGTGCTCCCTAAGCCTGGACTGTTCTCAGAACAGAAAGGCTTAGTATGTGTGTAAGAACGGAGTGCCCTAAGGAGCCAGCTTCCGGTCCAAGTGTCGTTTTTATCCGCGAGCTTTATGAGATGTCATTGACAAATAAAATTGCATATATTTACGGTATACAATGTGATGTTTGTGTACACATTGCAAAATGATTGAATCAAGCTAATTAACATATACATCACCTCACACTTTTTATGGTGAAAATATTTAAAATCTACTCTCTTATAATTTTCAAGCATACAATACAGCATTATTAACCATAGTCACTAGGCTACACAGAAGATTTCTGGAATTTATGTATCCTTTGTACCCTTTGACCAACATTTTCCCATTTCCCTTTCCTGACTCCTCACCCAGCACCTGATAATCCAGTTTATGTTTAGACTCTGCTACTGACTGTGCTTCTAGAGAAATCTTTTAACCTCTCCAAGCCTCAGATTCTTCTCCTAAGAAACGGCAACCACACTACCTGTGATGACTGATTTGATGTCAACTTGGCTATCCTATGGTGCCAAGCTGTTTGGTGCAGCACTAGTTTAGATGCTGCTGGGAAGGTATTTAGTGGGTGTGATATACTTTTGCTACCAGTAGCCTGTACATGAAGCAGATCACCCGCCATAATGCGGGTGGGTCTCATCTAATCAGTTGAAGGCCTTATGACCAGTTTCCTGAGGAAGAAGCAATTCAGCCTCAAGACTACAACAGAGAAACCTTGTCTGAGTTACCAGCCAGCTGCCTGCCCTGTCAAATTTGGTCTCAAGACTACAGCATCAGGCCGGGCGCAGTGGCTCACGCCTGTAATCCCAGCACTTTGGGAGGCCGAGGCGGGCGGATCACGAGGTCAGGAGATCGAGACCATCCTGGCAAACACGGCGAAACCCCATCTCTACTAAAAATACAAAAAAATTAGCCAGGCGTGGTGGCGGGCACCTGTAGTCCCAGCTTCTAGGGAGGCTGAGGCAGGAGAATGGCGTGAACTCAGGAGGCAGTGGAGCTTGCAGTGAGCGGAGATCGCACCACTGCACTCCAGTCTGGGCGACAGAGCGAGACTCTGTCACAAAATAAAAAAAAATTTAAAAAAAGACTACGGCATCAACTCTTGCCTGAATTTGCAGTCTGCTGGGGCTTGCACAACAGATTTCAGACTTTCCAGCTCACACAATCACAGGAACCTATTCTTTAAAATAAACATCTCCGTTTTACATATCCCCAGAAGACTCCTTAAAGGGGGGACGTAAAAGGGAGATGTTATTTTAAAGAATAGGCTTATGATATCTCTGGGTTGTAATGATTACATGAGAACATGGTGAGACAACTGGATTTCCATATGCAAAAGAATAAATTTGCTTCCTTACCTCATAACATATACAAAACTTAACTTAAAATGGATCAAGGACCTAAAAATAAGACCTAAAACTATGAAACCCTTAGAAGAAAACATAAGGGTAAGTCTTCATGAGCCTGGCTTTGGAAAAAGATTCCTAGATATGACATCAAAAGCAAGAGCGATGAAGGCAAAATTAGATAAACTGGACTTCATCAAAATGAAAAACTTTTGTGCTTCAAAGGACATCATCAAGAAAGTTAAAGATTAATCCACAGAGTGAGAGAGAATTCTTGCTAATTTCATATATGATAGGGGACTTGAATCTAGCATATATAAAAAACTCTTACAACTCAATAATAAAACGATAAATAACCCATTTTTTAAAATAAGCAAATCATCTAAATACAGATTTCTGCAAGGAAGACACACAAATGGCCAATAAGCACATGAAAAGACGCCCAATATCATTAGTCATCAGGCAGTGCGGATCAATGCTGTAATGAGATACCACTTCACACCCACTGGGATGGCTATGATCAAAAAGTTGGATAATAATTGTTTGCAAGTTTGTGGAGAAATCAGAACTCACACACTGCTGGTGGGAGTGCAAAATTATACAGTCTCTTTGGAAAACTGGCAGTTCCTCAAAAAGTTAAACATAGAGTTACCATATGACCCAACAATCCCATGCCTAGGCATGTATCCAAGAGAAATGAAAATGTATGTTCACACAAAAACTTATACAGACATCTTTATAGCAGAATTATTCATAATAGCCAAAAGGTGGGAAAAAACCAAATTTGTATCAATTAATGAATGAATAACAAAATGTGGCAATATGTATAGAACGGAATATTATTCAACCATAAAAAGGAGTGAGCTTGAGCCCAGGAGGCCGAGACTATAGTGAGCATGATCATGTCACTGTACTGTAGCCTGGGTGACAGGGCAAGAGGAAGACCTTGCCAAAAAAAAAAAAGGAACGAAGTACTGAAACATGCTACAACATGGATGAACCTTGAATACATTTTGCTAAATGAAATAAGCCAGTCACAGAACAACACATATTATATGATCCTATTCACATGAAAAATTCCAGAACAGGAAAATCTATAGAAATCAAAAGTAGATGAGTGGTTTCTTAGAGCTGGGAGGCAGGGATGTGGGTGTGGATAGTGGGTAAGAGCTGAAGGTTACAGGGTTTTATTTTGAGGTGATGAAAATGTTCTAATATTATTGATTGTGGTAATGGTCGTACATTTCTGTGAATACTAAAAAACATTGAATTATACACTTTAAATGGGTGAATTGTATCTCAAGAAAATCATTTTTTTTTAAAAAAGATTAAACGAGACAATCTTCATGACAGGGTACAAACAGAAGCGGTAAGTATTTTCCAAAGCCATTCTGCCTTTGTCCCAGCTACTCCTTCCCTTTTATGAATCAGAGCATCTCCTCCAATCCCTCACGGTTAGGCTGTCCTCAGATGCAAGACTCCAGGCTTTTCTTCTCAGAGACAGACCCACCAGCGGGGAGCCAGATGCCCCTGTAGACCAAGTCCTCCCTGCAGCAAGGCTCAGGACACATAAGCCCAGGTTTCCAAAGCACAGGACTGTCAGGGGAGCGCCTGGCACAGGGCTTCGTGGATGTGGTGCTCTGGTGAGATACCTACCTCAGCATCCCTACTCAGCTTCTAGAAAGTGCCTAGGGTGCTGATGAAGGAGGACACTCAGGGAGGATGACTCCTGCAAGTGCCTACTAGGGACCTCCTTGCCTTAGACCACCCTGAGCTCCTGGACCAACATCCCCACTTCCTTGAATCAGTTCCACATCAGACACCTTAGGCAAGAGAGACAGAAGGCTGCCTCCTGTTGCCTGGCCATGCTTTGCACACCCTGCTCCCTACATACTCTGCCTTGCCCAGAAGTCGGTCCTCATGCTGAGCCCACATCCCGATGAGTGGACCCAGCCTCGCTCCCTGGACTTTAAGCCAGTCCTGGGCCCTGAGCCCTCTGGGGTCTGCTCCGCTCCCTGCTCTCAGCCCTCCCCGGCGAACCCTGCTTCCCAAACCCTGCAATGTCCTGCTCTCAGATTCCCAAGGCTGTGTTCCACTAACGACTCCCAAGCCCCCTGTGTCATCCCACCTAATGGCCTGGATTCCTGAAGGGCGCCCGGGGTTCTCTGCCTGTTGGATTCAGGCTTCACCCCTGCATCTGTCAGTGCGGGGTCCATCTCCTTCATCTTCTCTAGACTATTGCCCTGCAGGTACTGGAGACACAGCCTTGCCACAGCCGCAGGGGTCCTAGCCCCTGCTGGAGCCTCTCTCCCCACCCCACCCCACCTCCTGCCACGAGTCTGTGCCTGGGATTATGACACCAGCAGTAACCAAAGCTCACAGGAGTGTGTGTGGAATCCTCTCTCCCTTCAGCAGGTCCATGGCTCCTTAGCTCTGTGCTCTTGAGAAAGTTCTGTGCTCTCCCTGAGCCCCAGCTTCCTCATCCCCAAAGTAGAAGGAGCAGTAGCTTAGGAGAAATGGCCTGGGTGGGGAGTGATTAAGGCGTCATCCATAAACATGGCACATTCCCTGCAGATGCAGGCAGCAGGGACCCGACTCCGATCCTGGGTCACTAGCCTTGTGGCCTTACTTTCCTGTTAAACAATGTCATTCATGCATTCTCTCCAGATGCAAATTGCTTCCTCATTTCTTTGTGCAAATCAAGCCTTCCAAACCGCCTAAGGCCCCGCCCTCCTGTGTTCAGTCTCTAGGATATCTCTGGCCGAAATTTACTCTAATTGTCTGAAAACTTGAATTTCTGTCCTCACTACACAGAAAAGGTGTGACGCAGGGAGGGCAGGACAGCCATGTGCTTCCAAGGGGCTTCCATCCTGCAGAGAACAGGCTTCCATCCTTCTACCCAACCACTGTGTGGGTGATGGGCCCCTGGCTGTTGGGACCTTGGTCACTATTCTGGGCCCCTTACACACCTCAGAACTTATCCAGGTTCAAAGGCCCTGGGCTCCATTGCCTGACACACAGCACCCCCTGGAGGCAATAGTGGGTAATGCGCCCTCATGACTCCAGCTCCTGCCTTACATCAGGCAAGTGATGTCATCTTTGAGGCTGTGAATACTTTCTAATATAGATCATTAACAGCTGGAATAATCTATGTTCTGATACTTCAGTTATCTTTTCCTCTGATGGCATGAAACTGCGAAATGCTCAGTTGAAAAGCAGGAATAAGGTATAAACACAACCAGCCCTCCTTACATGCTTAGCACAATACTTCTCAGCCCCTCAAGTACTTGAAACAATATCAGTTCCATAAAAACTTTTCCCAGCAAACAGAAAGAGGAAGGAATAGGAAGAGAAAAAATTACTTTCCAACATTTTTATGAGGTAGACGTTACCTTGATATCAAAACCAAAAGAAAAGAAAACTTGAGAGCTATATTCCTTATAACCATGCAAAAGCCCTCAACAGAATACCAGCACATTAAATCCAGGAACATATTCAAAGGCTAATACATCATGAACAAGTGAGATTTAACCCATAAATGAGTGGCTGGTTCGAGATTAGATAACCAGTCAATATGATTAACTATGTTAACAAACTAAAGAAGAAAAAACATCATGTTACTAGATGCATCTGACTATATTCAAAACTCATCATGATTTTTAAAAAATTCTCAAAATACTAGCAACAGAAAAGAATTTTTTAACTGATAAAGAGCATCTACAAAAAAAATCTACAGTTAACTTTATACTTAATGGTAGACTGGATGTTTTCCCCCTAAGATCATGAACAAGGCACTAGAGACCCTAGCAAGGGCAATAAGACAAGAATAAAAAATAGCATCCATAAGTTGTCAATCAAGAAATGCAACATGAACACCCTTTTAGAAAATTCCAAGGATTCTTCCAAACGTATACTAGAATAAATAAAGAAGTTTAGCAAGTTGCAAAATATATCAAAACAGAATAAATAGCTGGACATTAAAATGTAAAGAAAAAAATGCCATTTACAATAGCACCAAAAAAAATCCCCACAAATTACGTGGGTATAAACCTAGCAAAATATTTGCATGATCTATATAGTGAAACCACACAACACTGATAAATAAATCAAAGAAGCCCTAAGTAAGTAAAGAGATATAACATATGCTTGGGTTGGAAGACTCAGTGTTGTTAAGAGATAAATTGTCTGTCAAACTCATTTGTACATTCAACTCAATCCCAATCAATAGTCTGATTGTAAAGTCAATGATTTGAATCAAAAATTTATATGGATAATCAAAGGAACTAGAATAACCAAAATGGTTTTGATAAAGAAAAACAAAGTTGGTAGACTCAGATTACATAATTTCAAGACATATTATAAACTGTAGTAAACAAGAGAGTGTGATGTGGGTAGAAAATAGACAAATAGATGAACGCAGTGGAATAGACTGTAGAAATCGGCCCACACAGATGCGATCAATCACTTTTTTATCAAGATGCCAATACAATTCACTAGAACAAGGAAAGTCTTTTCAACATCTAGCATGGGGTCAACTGGATATCTAATTAACTAAAAACAGATCACAGACTCATGTGAAACCTAATGCTATGGAAATTCTAGAACAAAATACTAAAGGAAAGATTTTGTGGCCTTGAGATCAGCAAATATTTCTTAGCTGTGTCACTAAAAGCATGAATCGTAAAGGGAAAAAAATGATAAATTTGGATTCATCATTTTAATCTTCAAAAGGTACTGTTGACAGCATGAAAAGACAGGGCGTGGACTGGGAGAAAATATTTGCAACACATATATCAGGTAAGAGATTTACATCCAGAATATAAAAATAACTTTTACTTCATCAATAATAAGACAAACAACTGCCTCCCTTTCCCAACAAATGGGCAAAAGATTTGAACAGCGAATTCACCATAGAAGACATACAAGTGGCAAATGAATACATAATAAGATGCTCAACGCCATTGCAAATTAAAATCACAATGAGATGCCACAACATACTTATTTGAACGCTAAAATGTAAATGTCTCCCCTTACCAATTGTTGCCATTGATGTGGAGGAATTGGCAGTCTCTTGCTGCTGGTAGAAATTTAAATTTTGGAAAACAGTTGAGTCGTTTCTTAAAATGTTAAATATACATTCCTATCTAGGTATTGTATTACTCCAGCCAAAAAAAAGACATACATCCACACGAAGACTTGCACTCAAATATTTGTGTCAGCTTTCTTTCTTTCTTTTTTTTTTTTTTTTAAAACAGAGTCTTGCTCTGTAGTACAGGCTGGAGTGCAGTGGCACAATCTTGGCTCACTGCAACCTCTGCCTCCTGGGTTCAAGCAATTCTGCTTCAGCCTCTCAAGTAGCTGGGATTACAAGCATCTGCCACTAAGCCCAGTTAATTTTTGTATTTTTAGTAGAGACTAGATTTCACCATGTCAGCCAGGCTGGTCTCAAACTCCTGAACTCAGGTGATCGGCCCACCTCAGCCTCCCAAAGTGCTGGGATTACAGCTGTGAGCCACCATGCCCGGCTCATATCAGCTTTCTTTGTAATATTCATACACTGGAAGCAACCTGAAGGGCTCTCGACAGGTGCATGGATAACAAATTGGGGTCCATCTGTGCAATGGAAGGCTACCCAGCAAACAAATGAACTATTGGTACATTCAGCAATCTGGGTGAATCCCACAATCATTATGTTGGGCAAAATAAAACAGATAAAAAAGCAATACACATGGTATCATTTCATTTATAGCAAATTCTAGAAGCTGCAAGCTGATCTATAGTGTTGGCAGCAAGTAAATCCATGTTTGTCTGGATATGGGAATGCAGAGGGGACTGGGGAGCAAAGGGGCACCAGGAAGACTTGAGGGCGACAGCAGTATAAGTCGCCCAGGTGGTGGTGAGAGTTTTGGGGGGGTACGCACATGTCAAAACTGACTAAATGATACACTTCAAATAGGTTCATTATATGTTAATTATACATCAATTAAGTTGTGAAAAAAAAAGGACATACTTATTAGATAATTTAAAAGGTACCGAAAAAACACAATAAAGAAAACAAACAAGTGTGTATGCCCTTTGGCTCAGCAAGACCAGGTTTGGGAATTTATCCACAAACGAAAAAACACCTTAGGCCCTTAAGAACATGTGTTCAAAAACATTTATCACAATATCGCTGAAACAATATTGAAGCAAAAACAAAGACAACTTAAAATATGCCTCACAAAGGGAACAGATCAGTAAATCATCAAGAACTACTGTAGGATGAGTATCCCTTATCTGAAAGTTTTGGAGAAAGAAGTGTTTTAGATTTCAGATTCTCTTTGGATTTTGGAATATCTGTATGTACATAATGAGATATCTTGGGAGTGAGACCCTAGTCTAAACACAGTATTTATGCCTCATGTATGCCTTATACGCACAGCCTAAAGGTAATTATATCAATATTTTAAATAATTTTTTGCATGAAACAAAGTTGGTGTTAAGTACTTAAGTGTGAAGTTTTCCACTTGTGGTGGTGTGTCGGTGCTCAAAAAGTTTCAGGTTTTGGAGCATTTCAGATTTCAGATTTTTGGATTAGGAATCCCCAGACTATATGTAGCCATTAAAAGGATGAATTTAATGAGTATACTTCAACTGGGAAGGATGTTTATGTTGTATGGTTAAGTGAGTAAAACAAAATGCAAATTACCATCTATGCTAATAAAGGGCTGACAATAGGATGGACAAATGGATGGTCTGCCTATAGATGTGTGGATGGATCTCTCCTATACGTGCACCTCCCTGCGTGTACGCAGAGACAGGTGACAATGGCTACACATTCAATGCTGATTATTTGTTACTAAAGGAGGCTGGATTTTAAAAGATTTGGGAAAGGTTTGTTTGCACATTTCTACAAAATGAGTATGTTTTACTCCTCTGATTTAAGAAAAATGTAAAATGAAAATAAAGTAAAATGAATAAAAAGTCAAGGTTCAATTTGCTTTGAAGTGCATTAAAAAATGTGTTGGCTTGCAGAGGAGAGGAGGCTTGCAGGGTAGAGGAAGCTGGTAAGGCAGAGCTGAGATGAGAAAGGGGTAATAAAATGTTAGTGGTGGAATCTAGGGAGGCAGCCATTAAACTAAGGTAGCTCTAATGCCCTGATTTTCTACAAGAGCAAATTGAAACCTAACTCAGACTCATTTCCTGTAAACAGCTAATTTAAAAGAACCCGAAGCTTAAGCCCAGTCAATCACTGATGGCCAACTGGACATCAGTTACATGGTCTTGAACTTTCCACCAGGATGTTCCAAATCATGCAAGGGCGGAAACGCTAAGCAACCAAAGCATCTGTAATATTTATTCCACTTTCACCTTCACCCTGTGGAAGTCTCCCCTTGTGCTCCGTTGCAGAGCCCCAAACCACCTCTTGTGGGGAGCTACTGGATTCATGAATCGCTGTCTGCTCAGATAAGTTCTTTAAAATGTGAACATGTCAAAGCGTTTCTTTAAATGATAGTATATAGATATTTGCTGTACCACTTGAACATTTCCATTATAAAACACTGATGGGAAAACTAACATAAAACAATAGACAGACATAAAACAACAATACACTGAAAAGACAACATCTGTGATGCAGTAGGCAAGTCGCTCCTTCCTGTACTGCCCAGCTCCGCATGCTCCCTGACCATCCCTGCAGCAGCCCTGATGTGTCATTGTCCCCCTCTTAACCTGCGCTGCGGATGCTGCAGGGCTGGTCTCTGGAGCCTGGGTCTGGGCATTTCTCCTTAGATATGTAGAGGCCCAGGAAAGGTTTGGAGCCTAAGAAGCCCTAGGACTCCAGGTCTCCAGGGCAGCCCCAGCCTCTTGGAATGACTTTCCCTAATACCACAGGGGTGTTCTAATCCCAGGCAGAGCCAAGCTGCCCCTCACCAACTCCTATGTCCTCAACTTCCTTTCAAAACTTCTAGGACGGTAACACCTAATCCTCCAGCAATACTGAGGCTTTTCTCCTTGTTCTGTTTTTCCCTTTTGAAGAAGCCAAGGCTCAGAGCAGTCGAGTCACCTAATCATGGTCTCATGTCACCTTATCAAGGTCTCACCCACTCACCTATTCAGTTCTCACCAGTTCAGTTCAGGGTGGCTTCTAAGCTGCCCGCCACAGCTCTGCCCACAGGACATTTGTATAAGTGAGGGGTTGCAGGGCCTTCCAGCCCCCTCCAACTCCGAAACTCAGCCCCCAAGATCAAATGGACTCTCTGAACCCACCCTGGGCCTACAGTTGTCGGGGACTGGATGGGAAGACGTAGAGCTCTAGGCTTTCACTCTGGGGACTTACCCAGAACATACTCTCCTCATGAGCTAAGGAGGCCGGCCACCATCGGCTTACATCCCCCCACAACCCCTGGAGCTCAGAGAACTCTGAGGACAGAACTTGCCCTTCCACCTGCTTGGGCCTTACCCACAGGAGATGCACTGCCTCTCTACCCATGCCCCTCCAACTCAGGCAGCCCAGGGACTTGCAACAGGCTGATTTTTTCTCATGTCCCTCTTAAGGCTCGGGGCTAGCCACACAAATCAAATCCCAGTGATAGATCCAGACATCCTATCCTGAAACTACATCTAGTAAGACTACAGTTAATCCTTTCCCCAAAGACAGTCTTACTCCTGTTCTCCCCCAAGCCCTTTCTGGGCCAGAAGCTTTGCCTGGACTCAAGCAATGGCAGACAAGTGCCCTCTGAGGACACAGAAGTGCATGCTCAGAACTGTGATTCTCCAAGTGGAGGCAGAAAGGCCCAGCCTTCCCAGCAGGTCTAAGGATATGCAAGGAGTGCATTCATCTGGAGGTGCTGGCAGCATCCCAGCCCCGCCCCATTCTCATAGTAAATCAGGCTCACTTCCATTGGCTGCATACGGTGGAGTGATGTGACCATATGTCACTTGAGCATTACACAAATCCTAACGAGCTAAAAATATGTTTGTTTTAGCTAATTGACCTCTTTGGCCTTCATAAAGCAGTTGGTAAACATCCTCAGATAATGATTTCCAAAGAGCAGACTGTGGGTCTCAGCTGTGCAGAGAAAGCCCACGTCCCTGAGACCACCTTCTCCAGCTGCCTGCTGAGGCACACAGGCGTGCCTGCCTGCTGCCCGCTCAGCCAAGGCAGTGTTACCAGAGCTAGCTTGGGACAGCTCTCCCGACACTCTGCCCTGGCCTTGTGACCACTGTCTGGGCAGTAGTTGTCTGTCTGTTAAGTGAGGGAAGTGCCCATTTCCAGGGGCATTCAGTGGCAAAGCAGGGCTTCCAGGTTCCGACCCCATAGCAGGACTTCTTGGATTTCTGCAGCCAGTCAGTTGCAAGCAGCACCCACATTATTTCTATGAGAAGTGGCAGAAGCTGGGATCTGAAGAGTCCAGCAGTCTACCTTTCCCTGTTTCTTGTGCTCTATGCATTCGGAAGGAATGATCTGGATTCCATGTGAAGCCTGGGACCACAGAGACCCAAGACTTCCTGCTTGATTCTCCCTGCAAACTGCGGGCTGTGGGTTGAGCCTTCAAGAATCAGGAGTCACCTCTAGCCATTAACTCTCAGAGCTAACCTCATCTGAATGGGAATACTAGTCCTGTGACATCTGGAAGGTGGGCGCCTCTATACTCCACACCCTACGTGATGGTCCAGACACATCATTCCTAGCATTAGAAAGCTGTAGGGGGACCCCTTCTGTTCCCTGGAGGCATTAATGGTACACAGAAATAAATCTCAGGCTCTGAGGCTGATGCCAGCCTCAGACTCAGCCTCTGTACTATATGGGCCAACTGTAGCCCCAAGGGCTTCTTCTTGCTGCAACCCCTATCTGTCCCCACCTAAAACAATGGGCTTCTATTAGTTACAAAACTCTCTGGCATGTTTTTTTTTTTTTTAGCTATGAAACAGAGATAATATCTAATACAGAGAACTTGCCAGTAATGAGTGCTTCCTATTTGCTGGGTACTGGGAAGAAGTGCTTTACACATATTTTCTCACTTAATCTACACAAAAAGTAATTAAGACATTTCCCTGAGGCCACGGGAGAGACAGTGGCAGAACCAGTTCTCCAAGGAGGACTTGCAAGTTAATAACTGGACTCTGCAAGGCTCTGGTGGAAACTGTCAGCTTGTAAAGGATGGCGCACAGTGTCTGGCATGTGGCAGGAACTAAAATAATGGCAGCGATTAATGTTGTGATATGCAGACGCAGCACAGCAAGATAAGATGCAATGTACCTTCTGGGTCAAACCACCCTGGCCACTCCTCCCCGATACCCAGGGTTGATGTGATTGAATTAGACAGGATTAAAGGCTTACTGGAGCTGGAAGCCTTGCTCCAACTCAGGAGTTTAGCCCCAGACCTTCTGTCCACCAGCTGAGGAGGACAAGGGCAGAAGGCAGCTGCACGGAGCAGGGCCACGGCCTTGCACACAGTCCAGGGGGCTTTTGTGCAAGAGCCAGGCCTCCCCCTGGGTCCCATGATGAGAGAATGGGTTCTGCTCATGTCTATGCTGCTCTGTGGCCTGGCTGGCCCCACACACCTGTTCCAGCCAAGCCTGGTGCTGGACATGGCCAAGGTCCTCTTGGATAACTACTGCTTCCCAGAGAACCTGCTGGGCATGCAGGAAGCCATCCAGCAGGCCATCAAGAGCCACGAGATTCTGAGCATCTCAGACCCGCAGACGCTGGCCAGTGTGCTGACAGCTGGGGTGCAGAGCTCCCTGAACGACCCTCGCCTGGTCATCTCCTATGAGCCCAGCACCCCCGAGCCTCCCCCACAAGTCCCAGCACTCACCAGTCTCTCAGAAGAGGAACTGCTTGCCTGGCTGCAAAGGGGCCTCCGCCATGAGGTTCTGGAGGGTAATGTGGGCTACCTGCGGGTGGACAGCGTTCCGGGCCAGGAGGTGCTGAGCATGATGGGGGAGTTCCTGGTGGCCCACGTGTGGGGGAAGCTCATGGGCACCTCCGCCTTAGTGCTGGATCTCCGGCACTGCACGGGAGGCCAGATCTCCGGCATTCCCTACATCATCTCCTACCTGCACCCAGGGAACACCATCCTGCACGTGGACACTATCTACAACCGCCCCTCCAACACCACCACAGAGATCTGGACCTTGCCCCAGGTCCTGGGAGAAAGGTACGGTGCCGACAAGGATGTGGTGGTCCTCACCAGCAGCCAGACCAGAGGCGTGGCGGAGGACATCGCACACATCCTCAAGCAGATGCGCAGGGCCATCGTGGTGGGCGAGCGGACTGGAGGAGGGGCCCTGGACCTCCGGAAGCTGAGGATAGGCGAGTCTGACTTCTTCTTCACCGTGCCCGTGTCCAGGTCCCTGGGGCCCCTGGGTGGAGGCAGCCAGACGTGGGAGGGCAGCGGAGTGCTGCCCTGTGTGGGGACACCGGCCGAGCAGGCCCTGGAGAAAGCCCTGGACATCCTCACTCTTCGCAGCGCCCTTCCAGGGGTGGTCCACTGCCTCCAGGAGGCACTGAAGGACTACTACACGCTGGTGGACCGTGTGCCTACCCTGCTGCAGCACCTGGCCAGCATGGACTTCTCCACGGTGGTCTCCGAAGACGATCTGGTCACCAAGCTCAATGCCGGCCTGCAGGCTGCATCCGAGGATCCCAGGCTCCTGGTGCGAGCCATCAGGCCCAGAGAAACCCCTTCTGGGCCGGTGCCCGATGCTGCAGCTGAAGATCCACCAGGGGCAGCCCCAGAGTTGCCTGAGGACGACGCTATCCGGCAAGCACTGGTGGAGTCTGTGTTTCAGGTGTCGGTGCTGCCGGGCAACGTGGGCTACCTGCGTTTCGATAGTTTTGCTGACGCCTCCGTGCTGGGTGTTTTGGCCCCATATGTCCTGCGCCAGGTGTGGGAGCCGTTACAGGACACGGAGCACCTCATCATGGACCTGCGCCACAACCCCGGAGGGCCATCCTCCGCTGTGCCCCTGCTCCTGTCCTACTTCCAGGGCCCCGAGGCCGGCCCCGTGCACCTCTTCACCACCTATGATCGCCGCACCAACATCACACAGGAGCACTTCAGCCACATGGAGCTCCCGGGCCCACGCTACAGCACCCAACGTGGGGTGTATCTGCTCACCAGCCACCGCACCGCCACGGCCGCCGAGGAGTTCGCCTTCCTCATGCAGTCGCTGGGCTGGGCCACGCTGGTAGGTGAGATCACCGCGGGCAACCTGCTGCACACCCGCACCGTGCCGCTGCTAGACACGCCGGAAGGCAGCCTCGCGCTTACCGTGCCGGTCCTCACCTTCATCGACAATCACGGCGAGGCCTGGCTGGGTGGTGGAGTGGTGCCTGATGCCATCGTGCTGGCGGAGGAGGCCCTGGACAAAGCCCAGGAAGTGCTGGAGTTCCACCAGAGCCTGGGGGCCTTGGTGGAGGGCACAGGGCACCTGCTGGAGGCCCACTATGCTCGCCCAGAAGTCGTGGGCCAGACCAGTGCCCTGCTGCGGGCCAAGCTGGCCCAGGGCGCTTACCGCACAGCTGTGGACTTGGAGTCTCTGGCCTCTCAGCTCACAGCAGACCTGCAGGAGGTGTCTGGGGACCACCGCCTGCTAGTGTTCCACAGCCCTGGTGAGCTGGTGGTAGAGGAAGCACCCCCACCACCCCCTGCTGTCCCCTCTCCAGAGGAGCTCACCTACCTTATTGAGGCCCTGTTTAAGACAGAGGTGCTGCCCGGCCAGCTGGGCTACCTGCGTTTTGACGCCATGGCTGAACTGGAGACAGTGAAGGCCGTGGGGCCACAGCTTGTGCGGCTGGTATGGCAACAGCTGGTGGACACCGCTGCGCTGGTGATCGACCTGCGCTACAACCCTGGCAGCTACTCCACGGCCATCCCGCTGCTCTGTTCCTACTTCTTTGAGGCAGAACCCCGCCAGCACCTGTATTCTGTCTTTGACAGGGCCACCTCGAAAGTCATGGAGGTGTGGACCCTGCCTCAGGTCGCGGGCCAGCGCTATGGCTCACACAAGGATCTCTACATCCTGATGAGCCACACCAGTGGCTCTGCGGCCGAGGCCTTTGCACACACCATGCAGGACCTGCAGCGGGCTACGGTTATTGGGGAGCCCACAGCTGGAGGGGCACTCTCTGTGGGCATCTACCAGGTGGGCAGCAGCCCCTTATACGCATCCATGCCCACCCAGATGGCCCTGAGTGCCACCACAGGCAAGGCCTGGGACCTGGCTGGCGTGGAGCCTGACATCACTGTGCCCATGATCGAAGCCCTTTCCACAGCCCAGGACATAGTGGCTCTGCGTGCCAAGGTGCCCACGGTGCTGCAGACGGCCGGGAAGCTGGTGGCTGATAACTATGCCTTCGCCGAGCTGGGGGCCAAGACGGCCATCAAACTGAGCGGTCTGCAGAGCCGCTACTCCAGGGTGACCTCAGAAGTGGCCCTGGCCGAGATCCTGGGGGCCGACCTGCAGATGCTCTCCGGAGACCCACACCTGAAGGCAGCCCATATCCCTGAGAATGCCAAGGACCGCATTCCTGGAATTGTCCCTATGCAGGTGAGACCCAAGGGAGACCTGGTTGAGCCCAGTCCCGGGAGTGAGTTGGCCCATTGTCTGCACAGGCCGGGCTCTGTGCACAGTGCATGACAATGGCTTTTAGATTTGTTCTCATGTTTAAGTTTTGACCAGTCAAGTCCTTTCCTCTTTCTCAACCTGTTCCATCCACTCTCTGTGACCCTGGGGTTGCTGAACACCTCTGTTGAACATGCATATTAGGTTGGTGCAAAAGTACTTTCAATGGAAAAGCCTGCAATTATTTTTGCACCCACCTTACAGGAAGCCAGTTTGAAAGCCAACCAATACTCACAGGAAGCCAGTTTGGAAGCCCCTGGGATAGAAAGCATTTCAGCCTTGGCTGGGTGGAAGGTGAGTGATGGCAGGGCTTCTCATTGTCAGTGTTGGGGAAGAGGCCAACACCTGGCAGAGGTGGCCGTGGGCTTTACCAAGTGCCCCACCGCTGGCCGAGAGTTCCACCTAGGCAGCACTCACACCTCCACGCTGTTCTACCTGTGGTTTTGCTGCATCATCATGATTGTGCAGGGCAGCATTTGTCGTGGGATTCCTTGTGAGGAGGGCCTGAGACCAGGGCTTGAGTGCAGGCAGTTTGTCTGGGAGGCCATTGCTGAAGCAGGTGTGAAGGAGGGAGCAGGGAGAGTGAGACGGGAAGCTGACAAGCAGATGCCTCAAAGCTGTTCTGCTGAAGCAAGGACACTGATGAGTGTGGGGATGCTCCCAGGCACAGTCCTCTGCAGGTGGGGCCCAGTGGCTCCTGTCCCACATTGGCCAAGAGTTGCCCTGAGGACATCACTCAGGGTGGGGCAGGCTCCCCCTTCTTGGAGAAGGCCTGAGCTGAGGGTGAAAAGACAAGGCTGTACTATAGGAGAGCCTGTCAGTAGGGCCAGGGGCAGCTGAAAGCAGAGGGGGCTGAGAGTGCCAAAAGCATCTGCTACAGAATTGTCATCCCCATTTTTCACAACTGAGGCCTGGAGAGGAGCAGAGGAGAGTGGCCTGGGGCCAGAGAGCTGTGACTGAGGGCAGGGCAGAGCCTGGAGGGCGGCGTCTCTGTCAACGAAGGCTCCTGGTCCCAGTCAAGCTCACCACGTCCTGCCTCCCTCCAGCAGCCTTAGAGAGGGAGGAGGAGGTGCATCCACGTGGGAGTAGCCTGTGCTAGGCTTGCAGGATCCCCAGTTTCCAAATCAACTGCTCCATCCTTTCCAATATAGCCAAGGTTCACGATTTGAGGTCAGATGTAGATTCAGATTCTGGCTCCACCACTTACTGACTGTGTGACCTGAGACTAGTTACTTAATCTCTCTGTGCTTCAGTTTTTCCATGGAAAAGATGGGGGTCATGTTATCTCCTGCACAGGTGGCTGTGAGGATGATGATAAGCTCTACAAAGTACTCAGTACAGGGCCAGGCGCCTGGTAGAGGTAACTAACATCTTCCAATCCTGCCCCAGTGGAGGGGAAGGTGAGCTTGGAGGCGTTAGGAAGTATCTGGTGAGGTTGGAGAGGTCAGAGGGGAGACCATTCCTGGGCCTTCTAGCCTTCTCACATCTCAGACATGCCACTGGGAAAGTCCCTGGTATCTACTAACTCCTTCAGAAATGTCAGTTCCTGTCCCATGCCCTTAATATTTCCCATGACATAAAGGCGATCCGTGGTGCCTGCTTTCCTGGACTCTAAAACCGGCTGCTCCTCCTGACACTGAGTAGGACCTCCAACTCTTACAGATCCCTTCCCCTGAAGTCTTTGAAGAGCTGATCAAGTTTTCCTTCCACACTAATGTGTTTGAGGACAACATTGGCTACTTGAGGTTTGACATGTTTGGGGACGGTGAGCTGCTCACCCAGGTCTCCAAGCTGCTGGTGGAGCACGTCTGGAAGAAGATCATGCACACGGATGCCATGATCATCGACATGAGGTCAGTGGCCAGGGGTCGGTGCTTCCCAGCCAGGACGCAGGACTGCGGGGGGACAGTCAAAGCTATGGGCCACAGCAGGGAAGAAAAGGAACCCTGCAACACAGCAGAGGACTTGAGGGGGCCAGGCCTCCTGCCTATCAGGGCTCCAACCAGTTAGCCCAGGGGTTCTTGTTTCATTGCAAGCGGGGCCCAGCACTGGTCGTTTTTGTAAACTTCTCCAATTCCAATGTGCATTCCAGATTGAGAATTACCCCAAATTTGCCTGGTCATAGGATTCAGTGGGGAGGAGAGGAAGGAGACGTTAAAAACACTGATTCCTGGGCCCCACTCCTCCCTTACTGACTCAGAAGCTCCAGCGGACAGGCCCAATAATCTGTATTTGACAGGCATCCCAGGTGATTCTGATGGCCAGTGGCGTGTGAGACAGCCAGGCCTCCCACCTGGGAAGGCACCTCACGTCATACAAAATCAACTCATGACAACCCTGGTCACATGAATCGTCATACAGGCAGAATTTGAAAATCGCACAGGGAGAATTTAGAAATTAATCACTATTGTTATCAAAAGAATTCTTTGCATCACCAAATGATTGTCAGAAGGATGTCTTCAGCTAGCCACCTCCCCTCTGTTTCTGTAAAACTGTGCCTCATATGTCGTGAGTTTACATCATGGACTAGGGCTACGAGGTGGATGAGCACCCTCAGGCAGTGGCCAGACCTGGCATCCCGTGACTCTGGGGTCCATTGGTGGACATGCCCTGGCACCCTCCATGGGCAGGCTGCCTTCCTCAGACGGGACCCTTCCACACTCCCCTGTTGTCTAAAAGAAGTGGCAGGGGGTGGCAGAGCAGGAGCATTCACCCAGCTCCAGTTCTCTAGCCCTCAGTGCTCACATGGTTCTTAGTGGTCACTAGGTGGCTCTCAGTCCTGCACCCACTGCTTCTCCCGAAAGAACATTAAGGCTAAAACATGAGCCCTGGCTCCAGTTCTGTGTGTGTTCACAGCCCGAGCTTGAGGCTCCTGTGGTCTCTCTGATCATTTTTTTCTTTAGAAGTTCTGTTGAGCACCTGAATGACACTCATGTTAAGTCCCTTTCTTCTGAATATGCCATTTACACTTTTTAAAGAGGAGATGGCCCCAGCCTGCAAGTGCACTTTGCTTAAAGACCCTTCCACCCCTGAGGTTTGTTTGGAGGTTCAGACACTGACATCACAGGCCCAGAACCCAGCCAGGTCATCCCAGGCCATCAACTGGATGAGGCTGCTTAACATGTCACTAGCCCCAGTGGGGAGACAGGGCCCCAATGAGGTCACACAGTGGGACAAATCTAAATGGCCTGGGAGAAATGCAGGCTCCTTTTCTTCCAATGTGGCTCCACAAGCCTGAATATTTCAACACACTAAGTGCCCTGTTAAGACACCTGAACTAAGACAGCCGGTAGGTGTCATAAGATTGTCACAGAATGCAACTGGGAAAAACAATGTTTCCCAAAATGTGTTCCACTCATAGGCAGATACGGGTGCAGGGGAGCAGTCCATGGTCAATAAATGGGGGAAACTGATCAACAAGTTTCTGATTGCAGGACTTGTCAGGGCCTTTTATACATACACACACACACACACACACACACACACACACACACACACATATATATATATATATATATATATATATATATTTTGAGATGGGGTCTCACTCTGTCGCCCAGGCTGGAGTGCAGTGGCGCGATCTCAGTTTACCGGAAGCTCCGCCTCCCAGGTTCACACCATTCTCCTGCCTCAGCCTCCCAAGTAGCTGGGACTACAGGTGCCTGCCACCACGCCCAGCTAATTTTTTGTATTTTTAGTAGAGATGGGATTTCACTGTGTTAGCCAGGATGGTCTCGATCTCCTGACCTTGTGATCCACCCACCTCAGCCTCCCAAAGTGCTGGGATTACAGGCGTGAGCCACTGCACCCGACTGGTCCTTTAATATATTAACATGTGTTAATTATATAGCAGAAGGAAAGGATAACATATTTGACCACAAAGTTTTTTGTTCTCAAGAGACTAGTACTCTTGGAAATACTCTGGAAAATGCCAACCCATGGTATTCTAAAGGAGGAAGAGGTAGTACATTGAGGCTGCCAAGAATTGGAACCGTCCATGGGACAAAGATCCTGGCCTCCCCAAGGGGCACAGAGGGCCTCACTTTGAGCTCAGCCCCTGAACAGGCTCTGCTTCCCATCCCTCAGGTTCAACATCGGTGGCCCCACATCCTCCATTCCCATCTTGTGCTCCTACTTCTTTGATGAAGGCCCTCCAATTCTGCTGGATAAGATCTACAGCCGGCCTGATGACTCCATCAGTGAACTCTGGACACACGCCCAGGTTGTAGGTACGTGGAGAAGCTTTCCTCTTTCTACTGTCATTCTAGAAGCTTCTGGGAAACCAGGGAAAGACAGCTTGAGTGTAGGTAAAAGTCCTAGTAACCAGACTGTAAAGCCCTGTCCTAGTCCAGGCACTAGATGTGCATGATCTCGAATCCCTGGAAAGCATGTATCACTACGCCCGTTTTCTAGAGGAAAAAAAAGTGGGGATTGACTAGGTCAAGTATCTTTTCTAGGGTCATGCAGCTAATAAGTGGAACCCAAAATGTGAATATTAGTTTGTCTAATACCAAAATTTCCCCCAGGCTTAGCACTATGATCACCAGCCTGCAGGACAAATGCAGAATTTGAAGGATTCTCCCCGCCCCTTACCAACCCCAATGGGCATTTCCAGTGCTCACCATATTTGAGCTCTCAGCTGCAGTGCCACACACTTGCCTGGAAAGGTCATGATGCTCATCAGGCTTCTGTTTACTGCCCTGGACACAGAGCTGTGGCTACAGGAGCAAAGGCAGGCCCTGAGCTAGCTTTATAGAACCATGACTCTCAAAGCCCCATTCCAGGGTGGACGGCCTCCATCTATCTTCCCTGCCCAGTGTGTAAGACCAAGGAACTTGTGCTCCTATCCAACGAGAAAGGACTGGAGAGATCAATGGGGGTGTGCCTGTGACCAGAGAAACACGCCATCATTTTCATGTCCATGCTTCTGTAATACACAGGCATTTTGCTGTAGCTTCTAGGACATACATTCAATAATATTACGAAGTGTAAATACAAATCAGAACCAGGTGAATTCTAAATTCAAATAGATGTTCAAGACTGGAAGTTAAAGATAGACTCAATTCTACAGATAGTGAGGTCCCAGAACTGTGAGGTCCAATATGGGAGCCACAAGCCACCTGTGGCCACCGAGCATTTGAAATGTGGCTCTCCCAAGTGGAGATGTGCTGGAGGTGTAACGTGCATACCAGATTTTGAAGACATTATGGAAAAAAACCTCATTAATAATTTTATTTGATTACATTTTGAAATGGATGTATTTTGGATACATTGGCTTAAACAAAACATGATTAAAATTAACACCGGGGATTTCTTTTTGCTTGCTCAACATGGCTACTAGGGAACCTAAAATGACATCTATGGGCAGCATTCTGGCTCACGTTGCATTCCTGTTGGACAGTGCTGTCCTAGAGGGTTGTTCTTATGACATCACAAATTGGGTTTTTCTGAGTCCAAAGTGAAAAGGAAGTCAGGTCAGTTTAAGTGTTTTCATTATTCATGAAGAGAGAGGACGTCCCTTTCTCAGGAGAGTCAAGTCTTTCCTATCACTTGGCATAAAAAGGCCTCATTGGGAGTTGTCAAGCACTGAAATCCTCGTGATTAGGCATGCATTCTTGTCCCCATTTTACGGATGCAGAAATCAAGGCTCAGAGAAGTCAAGTGGCTCACAAGTGGACACAAGGACACAGACCGAAACCCCAGGGCCTCCTCCATCACTGCAGGCCCAGGCAGGATAGAGAAGACAGGTGCTCCAGGGTCCTGACATGACCCCTATCCTGAAGGGCCTTATGTCTTCCAGGTGAACGCTATGGCTCCAAGAAGAGCATGGTCATTCTGACCAGCAGTGTGACGGCCGGCACTGCGGAGGAGTTCACCTACATCATGAAGAGGCTGGGCCGGGCCCTGGTCATCGGGGAGGTGACCAGCGGGGGTTGCCAGCCACCACAGACCTACCACGTGGATGACACCAACCTCTACCTCACTATCCCCACGGCCCGTTCTGTGGGGGCCTCGGATGGCAGCTCCTGGGAAGGGGTTGGGGTGACACCCCATATGGTTGTCCCTGCAGAAGAGGCTCTCACCAGGGCCAAGGAGATGCTCCAGCACAACCAACTGAGGGTGAAGCGGAGCCCAGGCCTGCAGGACCACCCATAGGGAAGGGCCCCGTAGGCAGAGCCCCAGGACAAACAGAACCTCTGGGATACACACCAAGGGCACTCCTGCAGGTGGCCCAGCCTGAGGCTCCCAGGGGCAGCAGAGGGGCCTGCTGAGCTCTGGTTAGGCTAGAGCTGGAGGTATGCATACATACACACACACACACACACGTATATACACATATATATGTGTATGTATATGTATACATATATATATGGCTTTCCAATAACAACCTGAATTTTTAAAAAGTTCCTTCTAGGTGGTAGAACTTGGGGTGGTATTTTTACCTTTCTTCTTCATACTTTGCTCTTTTTCTTAAATACTCATTAATGTGCATATATCATTATTTTCAGATGCAGCTGTCATTATTCCAAAATATAAAAAATAAAGAAGATAAAATAAATTATATAACTGAGCCATTAACCACAATTTAGTGATCACCAGTGGTTGTTAAATCTCTTTTTTTCATGGGTTTTTCATTCATATTATTTGGATCTTCCGGATCTGCCCTGCTGGCCTCTATGGACAGCTGACTTTGTTTAAGATGTGGCGCAAGATGCTATGGGGTCAGCAGGTGGTAAAGGTCCTGTGGATCTTAAATAGGGAAAGGGCTGGTGCAGCCCTTCTGCTGGTGATGTACACATGCTGGCTGCGTCTCTTCTGAGCCTCATGCCGGCTGCATAGCTGGCCACTCTCATTTTCTACCCAGGAGCCAGCTGAGACACAGACAAACTCTGCAGCTCACCCAAGGTCACACAGCCAGCACGGTGGACCTGTGTCCTTCTTTGGGCCACCCAGCATTTGCAGCACCTTTGGGTGATCAGAGAATCACTGCCCATAGGAACTGGTAGGAAACAGTGATGTCAGCCCCGCCTGGGTGGGAAACCAGCCCGGCCACTTCCCCAGCTGAGTGGTTCTGGGCAATTTGTTTCACTTCTCTGGGCCTCAGTTTCTTCATCTGTTCAATGGGAGAAATAATAATACACTTGGAGTTGTGAGAATGAAGTGAGTCAATCTAGTGCCCAGCCAATGTTAGCTGTCATAATTTCTCCGCTACAAAGCTGAACACCCTGGAAGCCCACTGTTCCAGCCCTCCTGGCAGTAGGGCATGGGCATGTGGTCCTGCCTTGGTCAACCAGAAGCTCCTGTGCAAGACGTTTAATCTGGAGCAAGTGACCAGGGAGCCTGGGCAGTGGCCATCTGCCAGAAGCCTAGTGTATAAGGACAGCACAGCCATGCCCTATGCTTAGCAGGGACAGCAGCAGCACCCTCAAGAGGTGCTTCCCAGACTTCCCGGTGTGACTTTGGCTGTGGTCCTGGTGGAGTGACCCATTGTCCCTACCCACTGCTCAGCCAGGTCCCCCAGCCCACCCATCTAGGACTGGGCACCATCCAGGGTCTTTCATGAAATCCCTGTCTGCTTCCATCCACCAAAGACTTTTCTGTAATAAACAGCACAGTCTGGTGCAGCGGGTTAAAGGGTAGGTGGGATTTGAACCCATCTCTGTACAGTTCCAAAGATCCTTCTGTTTCCACCACATCATGAAGAGGCCCTGGGCCTGATCTGGAAAGGGGGTTTGAGATAGACAGGAGTGAAAGTCCTCTGCATAGCAAAGTACAGGTTCAGCCTTCCTAAATGCAAGCCTTCTTGCATTGCTACCTGCTTGCAGGCACAAGACTGGAGGAAAAGGAAAAGGAAAACAAAATCCCATCAGGTCTCTTTTCTGGTGGGACACCCAGATGGCCAAGAACTGCTTAGAAGTCTCTGTTCAGATGAGCCCTGGGCCCCTTCAACTCTCTATGCCCTGGTCTGAGCTCATGGCCTGCACCCTGCCAAATCCTACTTACCTCCAGCTCACATCTTGCACATAGCCACACCTCCTTCCAGACACTCGGATTCCCTCCTCTCTGTGCCCCACACCTCTCACCCAGTGTCCACCAGTGATCAGGACCCAAGGTAAGTTAATACCTGAGTTAATGTCACTCTGCTCTGCACCCAGCCTGCCGTCTTCTTTGCCTTGTCTTGGGGTCCCAGTTTTGTGCCTAAATCCCTGACACAGCTTCCTGCCCCATCTCTGTGGCCTGACCTGCAGCTAGGGGTTCATCTTCACTGTAAGGGCATTGTTAGGTGATGCAGACACTTCTGGAAGGTCATATTTATCTGTCCTTCTTGCAGATGTGATGGAGAGGTAAGTCAACCAGGACCAAGCAGGGGTTCATTTGACTGGCATTCAGGGGTGCTGGAGTGCCCCTCGGAGTCAGCTCAGCCCTGTTGTGACAGCATGTACAATAAATGGATTATAAAGGCCCTGGCAGGGACTCAAAGCTGGCTCTCTGGGGGAAGACAGGCCGAGGAGTTTCCCTATTGTTTACCATCAAAGGCCAGGCCACACTCTGGGCAACCAAACCAGAGCCACTGGGTAGAGAAAGGAACTCAGGGTATGCTGGGTCCATCTTTCCCTGCCTTTCTTTCCCCTCCAGGGCAGATCCTGAGGATGCCAGGCTAGCCACAGGGCAAGTGGTGGAAACAGAGCTGTCTCAGACCTGGTACCCGGCACCAGAGAAGACTTGGGGGACCAGATGTTAGCAGCAGGGGCAGGGCATGGGCACAGTCCACTCATGGGCATCTTTGCAGTCTGACCAGGGACTGACAGCACAGAGCTGGGGGGCATGGTGGGGGTGGTGACTCTGGGTGCTGGGGGCTCATTTCCAGGTGCTCTTGGTCAGCAACAAGCCATGCCTCTGCCAGGCTCTGTAAGGAGAGGAAGGAAAAGGTGACCTTCACTTCCAAGTCCTTGCTGGAGACATGGTGACCCCCATCCAGGGAAGGAGGAACCAGGGACTACTGCAGTGATATGCTTCATCCATAGCGAATGCAAAGGGGCCATGTGGGGACCCTTGTGGGCCTGCTGCTTTCAGGCTGGACTGAAGCAATAAGGGAGGAGCTTCCTCTTCCTGTGTCCATGTCTGCCCCGCACAGGCCCACACAGTAGATGGCTCTGACTGTGTGCCAGAGGGCCCTGGTTACCCACACAGCTGTGATGCAGTCACACGATGTGACTCAGAAAGAAAAGCAGCACAGCCGGTTCACACTCCGGGCCAGGAAACCCACCTCCAAGGTCCCCGCCTGGGGGCACCCACCTCCCATCTCCTGGTTCCTATGGGATTTAGCTGCCACCTGGCCTAGGTCCCCTCTCTGCTTTGCTGACCAGGGTGGCCAGCACTAAAAATAGCCTCCTAATCCAAGCAGTTTAGAATAGCAATGGGATCAGACGACAGTGGCTTCCTCCGTCTTGCCCCAGGAAAACACGAGATGGCAAGATGAATGGAAAGAAAACGTCAGAGAACCCCTCCCATTCTCCGTGCAGGCACTGCCTCCCCTAACCCCTTTCATAACCGGGCACGGTGGCTCAGGCCTGTAATCCCAGTACTTTGGGAGGCCGAGGCGGGCAGATTACCTGAGGTCAGGAGTTCAAGACCAGCCTGGCCAACATGGTGAAATCCTGTCTCTACAAAAATACAAAAATTAGCTGGGCGTGATGGCGGGTGCCTGTAATTCCAGCTACTCAGAAGGCTGAGGTGAGAGAATCACTTGAACCTGGGAGGCTGAGGTTGCAGTGATTTAAGATCGAGCACTCTGGCCTGGGCAACAGAGCAAGGCTCCGTCTCCAAAAACAGAACAAAACAAACAAAACGGTTTCTGAACCTTCTCTCCTAGGAAGTATCACAACCCAACACATGTTGGAGAACGGCTTATTTTTCAAATAAAAGGTTTATTCTGTGAGGTTCTGATCTTGCTATGCCATCTGTAGACCTACCACATGACTTCTAAAAACACAACAAAATTAGGCAAATGACAAGGGTGCGTGATTCCCTCTTTCAAGGGAAGAGGCCTGTAGGAAGGCCTGCTGCCTCCAGATGGCGCCATCACTTTCCAGGGGTATGAGGAGTGCAAGGCTGGTCTGGGGGCTACTGTGGCTGACTTTCACCCCTGATAAGGGCTCTGTCTCTGTGCTCACAGGAACAGGGTGGTACGGCTGAGGTTAGAAGCGCTAGGCCCAGCACCGGCCTGTTCCAAAGCTGGGAGCATAACAGAGTTAAGGGGTCACTGGCTGGTGGCAACCCTGAACCATCACCACCACTGACATGCTTCCATGAATCCATGCCACTTTGGTTATCCATCAGTGCTTGCAAAACTCTTGAGTCAGTTGACAACGAATTTCATACAAAGACCTGAACTCTGGCCTTTCTTGAGGCCTGCATCCAGCCTGGCTGTGCAGTCTTCACCCAGGCATTGAGCTCCCCACCATTGCCACTTACAGGCAGCTCCATCCACTCATTAGCCTACTTCAATAGACTTTTGAGCTTAGGATCCCTGGCCTAGAGATGCAGGAATTGGCAAGAAGTTGAATTCTAGGAGCCCAACTTTGTAGTGGTTTTACTTCTCTCCCAGGTAACAACAGAAAGAAAAGCTGACCTTTGTTAAAATTGAGAACCAAACTGAATCTGAATTCAGAATGTCTTAGTTTAGCCTCATTAGCATATTTTGAGGACTTTTGTAAATCTGAATTGAATGGCTGCCACTGGGAGATAATTTATTATGATAGAATTTGCCATGTTTCCAGCTACTGTAGATAAAACCTCCTCTGTTCCGCGAGGTCAGCCAAGACTTTCTGCTCATCGACTCAGTGTCTTTGGGTCACATGCCTACCAACAGCTTTGCCAGAAAGCCACCAAGGCCCTAGATCCTAGGAGAGTGGAGGAGAGAGGCAAAGCTGGCCAGAACAGCAAGGGGACACCCTGGGGCACCAAGGGACAGGGTACGATCTTGAGGTGGAGCATTGAGGAGCTTTTGTGAGCTTGAGAGGCAGGTTAGGAATTCAACAGTGGCAGGGTGAGTATCTCACCAGGACCACAGGATGGGGTGCTGAGCTGATTCAATTAGACGTAGAGAATTTAAGGAATGCAGTAATTCTTACCCAGGATTGTAAAATTAATATCTGCTGATGTGATATATTGTGGCAACATTTCATGCCAACTCTTAACTGGCATATAGAAGGTGACTGCCTAGTCCATTTGGGCTGCTATAACAAAACACCATAAACCGGATGACTTATTAACAACAGAAATTTATTGCTCACAGTTCTAGAGGCTCGGAAGTCCCAGATCAAGGTGCCAGCAGCTTTGGCGGTTGGTACCATCTTCCTAGTTGGGAGATGGCAACTTTAAGCTGCATTCTCACAAGGTGGAAGCAGGGAACTAGGTCTCTGCGGTTTATTTTTATTTTTTAGAAATAGGGTCTCACTATGTTGCCCAGGCTGGAATGCAGTGGCACAATCATAGCTCACTGCAGCCTTAAACTTCTGAGTTCAAGTAACTCCCCCACCCACCCCACCCATCTCAGCCTTCTACGAGTAGCTGGGACTATAGGCACACACACCACCTTATTCAGCTAATTCTTGTATTTTTTGTAGAGACGGGTGTCTCACTATGTTGCCCAGGCTGGTCACAAACTCCTGTCCTTGAGCAATCTTCCCATCTCAGCCCCCAAAGTGCTAGGATTACAGGCATGAGCCACTGTGCTCAGGCACTGGGGTTTCTTTCTTTCTTTTTTCTTTTTTTCCAAGATGGAGTCTTCCTCTGTCACCCAGGCTGGAGTGCAGCAGTGCAATCTTGGCTCACTGCAACCTCCACTTCCCGGGTTCAAGCAATTCTTCTGCCTTAGGCTCCCAAGTAGCTAGGATTACAGGTGCCCACCACCACACCCAGCTAATTGTGTGTGTGTGTGTGTGTATTTTTAGTAGAGACGGAGTTTCACCATATTGGCCAGCCTGGTCTCGAACTCCTGACCTCATAATCTGCCCGCTTTGGCCTCCCAAAGTGCTGGGATTACAGGTGTGAGCCACTGCACCCAGCCTCTTTTGTAAGGGCACTAATTCCAACCTCCCAAAAGCCCCACCTCCTAATACCATTACCTCGGGGGTTAGGACTTTAAATAAATTTTGGGAGACACAAACATTCAGACCACAGAAGTGGTAGAGAGAGCTTGGGCAAAACCATGATTTACCATGTCTACTCTCCAGTAGATACAGGAGGGCAGAAATGAAGAAGGGCTAAGAGAGAATTTGACTCCCAGACTCTGGGAACCCAGCCTGGTGATAATTAGGGACCACAATATTAACAAGCTGTAAACCCATCACTTCCACAAATCACTTTTGAGTTTGTCCATTTAAATGGCTGTGAGCAATTTGGATCTACATCCATTTTTACCAAAATTAACTCCAAGTTAAAAATCAGAGTTGGGGGAAGATAGTGTGCTGTTTTCTATAGCTTCAAGTTTTCCTAAATGCCTATCCTGCTTGGGAACGGTATAACTGGTCGAGGTTAGTAATAATTGCATGTGAGGCCATTCTATTCACGTGCAACGTAAACCGTCGCTTGGTGTAGCTGAGGTTCCTCATAGATTGTGGATGGGGCAAGGTCCAGACCTCTCAGTGGTTCTAACCTTGGCCTCACCACCACTTGCCCTGCAACCCTGAGCACATCAGCTCACGTCTGTGGACCTCAGAGTCCAGTGTTGTACAGGGAGGGGGTGGTCTAGAAATCTAAAGTCCCTTCAGTTCTAAGTGTCTGCATGTCTTGGCATATTTCTGCCTTTCAAAGAGATTTCACAGAAATTACAAACCAATCGATTAAGCCAGAGAAGGACAATCGTGCACAGCGTTTGATAGATCCTAAAACCCTCCCGAGAAGCTGATTTGAGATGTGGCAAGTGCCAGGCCAGAACCAGGCATCTCATTCATTCATTCATCCGACAAATGTCTGTTGAACACCTACTATGTGCCTACATTATCTAGATGCCAGCAATGCTGCAGGTTAAAAAAACCCGCCAAAAATCCCTCACAGAGCTTACATTCTAGTGATAGGGGACACGGTAAGCAAGATAAATCAGTGAAAGAGTTAGTATGCAAGATAGTGAAAGTGCTGGAGAGAAGGGCGATAGGAAAGTGTGTGTGTTTACAAGTAGCAAGTATGAGTTGGAATTTGAGACAGGGAGCCTACACCTGCTGCTGTCCCAGTTCCTGAACCATCCACAATGCCACATGACCACACTGGACTGGGCAGACAGGTAGCAGGCTGAAAAGGACACGAAAAGCTCAATCTGGGGTCCTGGAGTCTTATTCTTGCACTGATGCTCCTGAGCCCATGGTCTTAGGAACGTCCTTGACCTCTTGGAGTTTAATGTCATCTGCAGTAGGTGGGAATTATTAATAACAATCTGCCTCCCGGCTGCTGTGTGTCAAGTGCATAGTGTGGGGCCTCATGCCGAGACCTTGAGTTGCCCTTTCCTGCCTTACCCAAGACAACACACAGGGAGGCTCCCGTAGCTTCAGCTGCCTTCTGTGTTCAGCCTCTCTGTGTGTAAATGATACCCCCACACAGCACCTAAAGCGGCCGGCAAGGCTGAACTTTCCTTGTCTTGTCTTAGTGAGCAAGGGACCTCCCAGTGTCCCTATGGGAATGCAGATGCTTTATTGGCATCTGTAGGGAGCACCCTTCCCTCTTTTAGATGTGGAAGACAATGAGCTCAGGGGGTCCAGGCTCCCTCCTCCAGGCCACACTCCCCACTGCAGCTGGAGAGCACCCCCAAAGTGCCTCTCCAGTTTGGACCGAGTCCCCTCGGTCCAAACTGCTCTCCTGTGAGGCCCTCCTACCCTGCCCCTCCATCTCCTCCTCACACCCTGACACAATTGCAGACTCTGGACTGATCTTTCTCCTCAGCCACTGCTCCCCTGCCTGCATCACCAAATCACCAGCACATACTTGTCTTTGAGGCTCAGCTCAAAGTGCCCAGGGTTGCTGAATAAATGAATGGAAATGGATCCACTCACTCAATCCCTTGCCAGGCCAGGGAGACAGCGTAGGTGAAGGAAGCTCAGTACACATGGAGGCTTCCAGCTACATGGCAGCCTCCTGCGACCCTCCACAGCCAAAGGAAGATTGCACACATATTCAGACCCAGCTTCTCACACAGAAATTATTTCCACAATATTTATTATGCACCAACAGTACGCCATGCCCTGTTCTGGGCACCAGGGATGCACAGTAAACAAACCAATCTCTACCCCTAAGGAGCTGACAGTGTGGCTGCAGCAAATCAACAAGACAACAAACAGAAAGATGGTCGCAGATGGTGAGACATGCTGTGAAGGAAGCAACAGGGTGATGCGGCTGGGAGTGACAGAGGCTGCAGGGCTGCTTTACAGGGAATCTGGGAGACTCCTCTAAGGAGCTGACCTGTGAGAAGCAGCCCTGTGGAACCACAGCAGGAGCGGCACCACGAAGAGCTAGACAGAAAATGCTGAATGAAGCCCAGGCTTGAGAAACGGCATGAGAGCTGCGGTCAGAACACGGGAGCAGACAGCAGAACAGCAGCGAGGTGGTATCGCGGGGTGCCCTCTGCCCACTGCCACCTGTGGGCCTCATAAGGGCAAGCTCAGCCCATGAAGGTAGCAGGCATAGCTTCAGGGGAGTGTCAGAAACACTGGAAGTGTTATAGCATCATCTGCAATTGACTCATTGTAGAAATGGAAAGGAAACAGCTCTTGCCTCCCAGGGCTATGATAGGATTCACTATAACATCTGTATTCTTCCAGTGCTTATGCTATTGCGTGGCACACAGGGACGTGAAATGAGTGTTTGCAATTAACAACAGGCAAGGACTTGTTTGTGAAGCAGCTGGCAGGTCCTGCTGGGGCCTGCGGGGTCCTTAGGCCTGTAAGTGTGAAGGGCAGCCACAGGGTTGGAGGCATCATCTGAGTTACACGTTCAGAAGATGATCTGGTTGTGTGCATGTGGGCAATGGATGGGTGCATGGTGAGAGGCAGGAATGGAGGCAGCGAGGACATCAGAGCAGCCAGGTGGGAGTGCTGCTGCCTGGAAGGGTGGACAGAGGAGAGCAAGAGAAGAGGTGCAGTCTGGGAGGCTGGCTGAGATCCCCACCTGCTCACCCTGGCTTATTCCCAGCCACAAGCCTGAGCTCTGTGCTGGGGGCTCATTGGAGGGCTGGAAACTGCACATCCAAAGAACAGTATCTGACAGTGAGGTGAAAACCAGTGCAAAAATGACACTGGCTTGGAAACTCCCCACAAAGGGCTTTCACGCAGACTGACCTGTGCAATGTCAAAGAGTACAGCCTGGGCTCCACACATCCTTAGGAACAAGGGCCGATGCGGGTACCTACAATAGCTACTGACTGAAATGCAGCAGATAATAAACGGTACCTAGAATGCTCCCCAGCTTCACAATCTGGAAGCCTAGTTTTTGCACATGTCCTATTCTTGGAAGGTAAAAGGGCATGTGTGTAGGTGGTGGGGAGGGGGTTCTATTTCCCTCTACTCATATACTCACAATGTAAAGAACTATGGACCAGGTGTTGGCTGGAATTACCTATCCCAATTCTTCACCCTCCTGTGGAGGGGATGGATGCTCACTCCCGTGTCACAGCTTCATCAAGGGCAGCCTACACTTTTCCACTCCTCAGTATTGGGCCTGGTTCTGCCACTTGTATGGGCTGAGAGGACGTTGGCAATGCAATCCAAGCAGAGGCTTCAAGTGTGCTTGTTAGACTCGCCCTCTTGTGTTCTTGGCATAACTGCGAAAGAAGCATGCCCGCTCTGGGTAGCCCACCAGCCGAAGACGAAAACGAACATGACTTGATCAAATCTGAGACTTGCTGCCAAGCCCAGCCAAGCTCAGCTTAACCTGAGCCAACCCACAGACTCATGACTGAGACAGATGCTTTAGCTTGTATGCCATGGAGATCTTGTTAATGATAATAGCTGACTAGTACAGACATCATCACAAACCTCGTTGACTCAGTGCTCAGGGTCTGCAGGCAGAATGCTGGCCACTTTCCGCACGCCTTTCATGTGACCTGAATGCCAGCCTAACACACAGTGTTATCATCTCCACTTCACAGACGAGAAAATGGGGACTCAGCAGGTTAAAGCTCTTTGTCCGGGGTCACAGCTGGTATGTGAAAGAGCCCAGATTGGAATCCAGGCTTGGGTGCCTCCAAAGCCCATGATGTGTGCCAGGAGTCGCCCCCGCTCTCTGTGCCTGTTAGGGCCTTTACCCTGGATTTGCAAAGCCCATCACTTTATTTCAGGACTTCATTTCCCTCAGAACACATCATGCAGGTGTGGCTTTTTCAAATTATGCCTGAGCTGTTTATCTATGAATGTCAAAGGTGGCAGCTCTGCAAAGGACCATGACATCCCCCTCCAGGCAGGCCCAGGGAGCCCCCTTCTGCCAAAGGCTGACTGCCGCACCCAGCAGGTCACTCTGCGGCCACCTGCTAGCTGTGAGAAGTCATGTGCCGGGAGAGGTGGTGGCGCTCCCGGAAGTGCTCCTGGCACACAGGGCAGGCGAGGGCCTCTTCTCTCTGCTTCTGAGAATGTGTATCAGGCCCTGCATGCTCCTTTTTGTGGTGGGACCGCATGTGGAAGACCAGGTCGGACGTCAGGCGGAAGGACAGGTTGCACTTTGCACACCAGTTCTGGGTGGACAAGCCCAGGGAGGTGAGGGTGGGTGGCAGGAGGGCCCAGGAAGTGGTGGAGGATGACGAGGGTGGGGGCACCTGGGCCTGGGTGTGCTCCAGCCACAGTGTGGGGGCACCCAGGAAAGTGCTGCAGAGTGGAGCATTCTGTGGCAATGCTTGCAAGTTCCAGAAATCACCAACCAAAAGCTTGGGAGTTGAAAGTCGACCCCAACAAGCGAGGTCTGCGGTGTTGAGGAGTCCAGACAGCTCCCCCAGGGTGTCTGCACATTCCCCTGCAGGGAAGACTGAGGTTGGCCCAGGCCTCTCTGCTGGTCGCTTGGTTGGTTTGCTAAAGGCGCTTCTCTGCTCACCTCGTGCTCTGCTGGGCCACACAGAGAAGACTTTGCTGCCGGCTGGGCCTCTGGGGACGTCCTGGGTCAGCTGCAGGATGCCAGGCTGGCCTGTGGGGTCATCGTGCTCCCTCTCCTGGGCCTGAGGATCCACCTGCCAGTCCTTCATCCTCGGCAGCTCTGTGAAGGCGCTCTGACTCTGCTCCCCACACGCCTTCAGGGGCAGTGGCTTGCCAGGTAGGGGCTTGCCTGGGGCTGCCAACAGTGCCAGCTCCACACTGCCCACATCCCGGCCCGCCCTGCCCACAGCAGCCTCAGGGCCCAGGCGGTTTGTCTTCTCCAGCAGCACTGGCTTGCGGCCCCGGCCCAGCTCAGGTTCGCTAAGTCGCCATCTGTTTTCAGCCGATGGGCTCAACGGGACTCCCTTCCCAGCTGCCATGGTGATCACCAGGGCTGGGGCCACAGGATAAGCAAGGTGGCCACTCTGGCAGCCATCAGTCTTTGCGGGTTTGGGGTTCTGGAGGGCTTGGCCCAGCAAGGAGCCATGAGATGTGGAAGCTCCCTGTGACACTGGGCTGGACACACTCGGCCACAGGGCCCTGCAGAGAGAGGAAGTGACAGGCAGTGAGATGGGCATCCATCACTCAGGCACAGTGCATCATGAGCTGGCATCAGACAGGACCCTGACACTCAGGCCTCCTCCGCGGTCTGTGGGATGGGTGTGCTGACCACACCACGTCTGAGGAGACAAGGAGCATGGATGGCACCGTCCTCCAGGGCCCACCTCCCTGAGGCAGAGTGGGGACAGGGGTCTCTGCTGAAAATGCCCAAGGGCAGCAGCCCCTACAGCTCAGTAGAGAGAAATGCAGGATTCCCCTGTCAGAAGTGGTTCCTGGGGATTAACCAGCATGAAATGGACAGTCTGGAGGTGAATGGAAAGAGCCTGCTCTGGGGACTATGTTAGGGCCTTGGGGGTCCTCCAGAAGTTTCTGGGTCATCTGTCAACAAGTAGACTCCATCATGAGGAAGCCACGTGCCCTCAGCCCCTGCTCCATGCTCAAGCTCCCTCTGGCCCTGGCTGAGTGTTGAGGGCACAGGGAGGCCGCAGCATTAGGGCCGATGTGTTGGAGGATCATGGGCTTCATGGTCTTTGCTCCTCACGCAGCCCTCTCTGTCCTGACCCTAATGTCAACCCATTGCTCCTCGGGTTACCAGACCTGCCTTCCGGCCTGGCGGCCCCTTTGTCCACATCACATTCCCTGTCAGCTTCTGTATGGTCTCCGATTTTCTCAGAGCCATGCTTCTTGTGAGAGTCATGTGTCCCCACTCTTCCCCCAACTCCCAAGTACATGTGGACGGCTTTATTCCCACCATACCTGTGAACTCATTCCAAAATGCACCTCAGGCACAGCCTCCCCTTGAGGCTTCCCCAGTGCTCTCAGACACAGACAACACTCCCTCCTCCATGCCACCACTGTCCTGGGCACCAAAGGCCTGCATGCACCACGTGCAACATTGTATTTACTTGTTTGTGGTCTGCTAGAAGGCAAACTCTAAGAAACAAATATGTCAATTCACCTTCACATCTGCAGTACTTAATCATGCATGCAACAGGACGGGAGCTCAGGAAGCCTTTGCTGAATGAATGAGTGAATGAATGACAGGACAGCAACTGTTAGAAAGAAGTCAACTTTGTCCTCCCAAAGAGTGTGGCCTATGACCTGCTCCTGCACAGAGAGGAGAATGTGAGCCCTCCATATTCCCACAGGGCCAAGGGAGGAGACATCCGCATGGTGAGAAGGGCGACGAGCCGACTGCAGCCTGCCTTCTAGCTTCTCCACCTCCTGCTCCTACCCTGTGCTCCCTACCAGGCACTTGGCCCTGCCCAGTCCACAGCTCAGGCGCAGGTGGGGAAACCACTAGCTTTGGCTGAAGGGTGTGCTTTGCTTTCCAACTCTGAAGTAAGATCAAACTATGAAGCCCCACCAAGGGCATCCAGCCTCTTCCCATTTCCTTATCTCCCCTTGACCCGAGTTCCAACCCCAGTGAGAACCCACCCAGTTTTTCCTTAGGGAATAGCCCACCAGCCCACTCAGAGAGCTCTGAGAATACAGCTGATTGGCCTGTGGGTGCCAAGAGTCACCCCACCAAGGGCATCCAGCCTCTTCCCATTTCCTTATCTCCCCTTGACCCTAGTTCCAACCCCAGTGAGAACCCACCCAGTTTTTCCTTAGGGAATAGCCCACCAGCCTGTATTCTCAGAGCTCTCTGAGAATACAGCTGATTGGCCTGTGGGTGCCAAGAGTCACCTTAAGGGTGGGGGTCACACAAGGGCCCGGAACTCCAAAAGTACCTTCCCTCAGGCGCTGGACTAACAACAGTCTGACCATGGCTAGGAGAGGCAGGCTGAGGGGTCAGATCTGCCTAACAGGAGAAGGAAATGAAGTATGGTTTATAGTAGTGAAAGCAACAAGCAAGTAAATGCGTAACTCCAGAGACATGGTGAACAAAGCAGGACGCATATGCAATGCGAAGCACTGTGCAGCCTTGGACAGTGATGCTCGCTATGCTTATGATCAAATGCTGATCATGGTTTACAGTGGTGGTTTATAGTGGTGAAAGCAACAAGCAAGTAAATGAGTAACTCCAGAGACATGGTGAACAAAGCAGGATGCATATGCAAGACGAAGCACTGTGCAGCCTTGGACAGTGATGCTCACTATGCTTATGATCAAATGCTGAGGAGGCAAAAGGACAAAAAGATTATAGATTTGGTGTTACCTATTCTATGCACACACACACAAAATGCATACACCAAAGGAAAAACCCCAGGAGGAAACAGAAAATGACCACCAGGTCATTTGTTCATTGATTCCCTCTTCCGTTCATTCCACAAGCATTCGCTGAGAGCACCCGGCATGCAGGTCCTGTGCAAGGTGCGGTAGTGACAGTGGTGATGAGGCAGTCCTGAGTTCAGCTGTACAGAACACAGGGACCTGCACATGTGCCAGTGTTGCAAACAGGCAATGGTGGCATCTAAACTGAGCTCTGAGGACCCAGAAGGGGCTGCCCAGGGTTCACAAGAAGCTTGCATGGGGCCTGCGGTGTGGAGAACCTGAGGGCTCTCTGGGGAACTGAGCCTAACACAGTTCTGCAGTGGGAGAGTGCTCGGGGAGGGGCAGGATCCAGAAGCCAAAATAAAATGGACCTGACTGTTTTTAGAAATAAATGATTGATGTTTTAAGTGTGGCTATAAAGTATGGGAAAAAAACGTTTATAATACAATGTTAGTGTCAGATATAAACATGTTGTAAAACAAAACAGGAAAAAAGCCTATCTACCAAATAAACAGAAACATGAAAGAAAACATACCAAAACAATACGTATGTGAAAAATAATTTATACTATGTACGTACACTATATAACATATAGTATACACAGAATGTATACATAATACACCATATAATATGCTATATATGTAATATGCTATATTCTATGATGATGCTAGTATTGGAATTTGGGGGAGTTTTTTCTTAACTTTCCAATATTTTCAAACTAGTCTTATTTTAGCATTTTGTATTGTTCTGCAGTCAACTGTTTTAAAGGGGGCGGTGCCCTTTTCTGCTTGGTTGGGGTCAGAATTCTGTAAGGGATTTTCACAGCCCAGTGGAGCTGAAGGCTCTGTGACTTCAGAGATGCTACTTTCGTAACTGCTCCAGGAAATAATTCGGAGGTGAATTCCCCCTGCTGTCTACTCTCCCTTGGAAAAGAGGAGTCCTAGCCCCCACACTGGAGTGCTCTGGCTGGAGTCTCCTGGGAGCGGAGGGGCCTGCCCAGCGGGCGGGCTATTTCTCATAGGGGCTTCACAGTCTGTTTCACGCCGCCTAGAGAGACCTCACCTCTGCCAAGCCTGGAACTGAGCATTCCCTGGGCCACAGGAACAAAAGGAGAGCTTCGGAAGAAGGGTGCCTGGGCACTCAGATCAGATCAGATCAGCTTTTAGGCAAAGTGCATTTCATTTTCTGTTCATTCGCTCAGTAAACATGCACAAAGCACCTACTATGTGCCAGGCTCCAGACTACATAAGACTGGTGACTCTCAAAACTGAATTCTAAGTAGTTGGAAACGGCTGGAGAGTAGGGTGAGTGTGCAGTGTGGCCTGCGGCGTGGCCTGGAGGATGCATGTGGAATTCAGAGCAGGAAGGTCCCCTGTGGAGGCCCAGAGAAAACTTCAGGGCTGGACGCAGTCCTGAAATAGCAGCCCTGGCCTTGCCCATGCTTGAATGCAGGAAGAGAACCTAAAATGTGTAGACAAAGAGTAACTGGCCGAGAACAGAGCCAGTGACGCTCAGGGGAGGGACACTCTCCTGTTGGCCCTCCCCACCCACCCCTGCCGTGCCCCGGCCTGTCTCCAGTAATATGTGGCAAGGTCTTTGCTGGAAGCTCAAGCCTCCTCTGTTTTCTGAGCATGGAGAAGACAGAGACCAGTGTGAAGCATAGGTCAAGAAAAAAAATAAAGAGAAGGAGAAAACAAAGAAAATGCATAAAGATTCCCAGCTAAAAACCTTCTTCCGTCTCTATCACTGCCCCAAATTTCTCCAGCGCTCTCTGTCATGAAAATTTCAGAAAGTGCATGACAAAACTTTGCAAATGAAGTCAGGGGTCACAGGCAGGGGAAAGTACTGGTTTCAGACTAGGCCAGATAAAGAAAAATATCAAAGACATCAGCAGAGCACCGACCTCGCCCACGGGACGCCTGCCGCAGTGAGCTGCCACACGCCTGGCCCAAGTAAGAGGTGGACACACTCCCCTGGCAGCCACCATCTGGCGGTTCTACCTCATGTGTGTCCAAGGCTCTTGATGGGTGGGAGGGATGGGCAGAGGCTGCTTCATTCCCCACTGGAATCAGGCACCTCCTGCCAGGTGTTGACACAGATGTGAGGAAGGAAAGAGGCCACACCTATGGCAGACTGAGCTCTGTGGCTTACTCCGCCTTGGCATGTCATGGAGCCACTGACCCCCATCACACCAGATTTTTCCAACCCCAGCAAGCATGCAGAACTCAGCCACCCTCAAGGAGTCTCAAAAATAAAGCCTGTATTGCTTGGCAAGTGAGAAATTAGGTCCATGCATATGGCAAAAGTTAGACACAGTGAGCTTTGCTGGTCTTTCCCTCTGTTTTCCTTCCTCGAGAACACTCTTAAAAGAACAATCAAAATAGCAATTAAACAAAAATGTCCCTGTTATCCTTCAGAGAGCACGATACCGTATTTGCTTTACTGTAATGACTATTGCATCTATTACCAAGCTTCAGACTATTAATAATACACAGGAATACCAAGAAGCAAAATAAAACAGAAAGGCACAAAAAGTAGAACGGGAAAGACGTGGGTTCGAATCTCACCTCCATGCACTTATTATGGAGCTTCAGCTGCGTAATGTAACTTCTCTGAATATTGGGCAATCGTGAAATGAGTGGGAAAATAATGCATTTAAACAGGATAATAATATCCAGAAGGAGGCTCCCACCTCGCCCGGCCCATGTCAGTGCCTCAGGAATGTTCATTTATTTCTTTGTGGTCAAGGGACAGGAACAAAATGAAGGACATGGAGAAGTAAACAAAAGAATCAATGACTATATAGAGCCATGCTGCTGGGACACGGGACACCCTCTCCAAGCCTATGATGGAGACAGGCAAAGTCTTCCGTAGACGGAACATCACTCTCCTAACTAAAATACTTGCATTCTCAAAGACACAAAATGTGCCACTTTCTTAACTGAATAAACGCAGGCAGCAGGGTGAGGAAGGACAGCCCAGCAGGCCTTGCCCAGTATACCCTAAGAGAACACCAAACATTCCGCTCTTAGGTGTTCCACCCACCTACACTGTTTTATTCCCACGCCTTCACCAGATGTTGAAACGTGCTGCCAAATCAAACCTAGACATAAGACAAACCAAAATAACAAGGAAAGCTTGCTGGTTAAGACTGAGAAACAGCGTGGGGTGGGCAAAAGTTAAGACGCTCGGGTATGAGTCTCAGCTTCAGTGTTTAGAGAGGGCCTTGGACAGGTCCCTGTCCTTCAAAGACCTTGCTCAGCTGCAAAATGAGGCGGCTGGACCAGGTGGCCTCTACGGTCCTAAATACCATAAGGCACCGAGTGATATCTTTATGTGGCATTATGATGCATCTCTTGTGATCAATCTGGATTTTTAGACATTATTTTGACAAGCTAAAGGGTAAAAAATGCAGATCTAATAATCAACTGTGCAATAGCCTGATACTTCTGTCAGCCATAGCCATACCCAGACTAAGCTGCTCTTCTAACATTCATGAATATTCAAACACAAACAGGACTGCGGACTCCTTCTAAAAGAGGTGGATTAATAGGTCCCAGGAGCAGATCCCTGGTTACCTTGACACTCCACAGTGATTTCTCACATCCCTTAGGTTCCAGCAATCAGGGCTTCCTAGCTGCAGACAGCAACCTCTACCCAGGTAGTTTAAACAGAAAGGAACTTATTAAAGGGTATCATGCAGCTCATTAAATCTCTGTGAGAGACACAGACCAAGTTTGGGTGCTCTCCAAGGGTCAGGATAGCCAGAGAAAAAAGCCTAACCATGCCCTGGCACTGTCTAGTAGAAACTCTGCTGGTATCAGCACCTATCACAAGGGATCAAACTCCTACAAACTCCACCACAGCCACCCCACAAGACCAGATGTCCCTGCCACTGTGAATGACAGACATCACCTGCCTGCCAAAGACTTCAGCTCATGGGACTCGACTGCACATCCAGGGCTGGGTGATGTACCTGGCTGCTTGTGGGGATCTATGCCAAAGGCCTGCACCCTGGATGCAAAGGAGTCTGGGAAACATGGATTCAGCTTCCCAACCTCTGCAGTGCAGGAAAACCAAGTGAGATGGGGTTAGAAATGGTTGTTGATTGAACCAATGACAGGATCTGTTACTGTGGCACTTAATAAAGCTCACCCCCTGAGGAAACTGAGAGGACACAGTCATGCAACTCTGTCTGAATGTTTTCCTCTCTGCCTGCAACTTGATTTTCTTGGCATGTGGCCAGTGGTGTGCTGGAGCCAGCTCACATTGGCTTGTGAGATGATCAGGAATGTTTTGAGTTAGCTGTTTTAACTCAGACATTATTCAAAACTAAATTATACAAACTTACAGTCATAGAAATTTTATTAAAAACACAAGTAATACATAGTCAGAACCCATCACTTCCTAGGCATTCTACTACACATTCCCGTTGCCTACGCTGTGGACGCCGCTCTGCCTGCCGGTGCGGGAGCTTGCCACTGTCCACTCCTCCTCACACCACATCTAGGGATATCGTGAGTGGCCATAAATCAGGAAGTCAGTCAGAATGGGATCATTTATGGAAATGATATAAATCAAGGCTTGATTTCTTGTTTTGTTCAGTGTCTGGACTTAAGAAAGTAATGGGAAAAAATTGTCAATAATGCAGATTAAACTGAAATTGTTGTCTTGTCGATAGCTGTTATATTGTGAATAGCTCACAAAAAGCTGAGGGACTATTCTTCTAGTATTCTGAAACTATTATATGATTTACGAAAGAAGTTATTTAGATCACTGACAAACAAGTGAAGTTCTGACATATGTTCATTGTTCCACTTTCGTCTTACACTTTATTGTAAATGAAAATATCACCCAAAATTCATGTTGGAGCTACATGCTGAGAACCAGTTGTTAAACACTTACCAGCACACCACAGCGTGTACCCCATATACTTTCTAATTCTGGGCACCAGAATAATGAGAGGCCCTCCTGGAAGAGGCAGGAGGCCTCCAAAGGGCAGACAGATACAAAGACAAGAGAGAGAGCAGGGAGAACAGCACACACGAATGCCAGGCAGTGACAAGAGTGGGTTAGACGTAAATCGAGAGTGTGAGGACTGTTTACGGGTAAGACCACATGGTCTAGCCACAGGGAGGCAGACCATATCTCTTAGGGAAGACAGTCATTCATTTATTCTGTTGGTTCGTGGGGAAGAGACAGCCTGTGTCTGATCTATCTCTGCAGCCCCCACAGGGCATCTCAGGAAGAGTGGGGTGGACTGCAGGGTCCCCCTTTGCCCAGGTTTTTAAACCAGCTGTCAGGAAAGGAGGAATACACAATCTCTATGACAAGAACAGTCAGATGGCTTGGTTCTGTTTTATGCTACTCAGCATCCTTCCTAACCAAACCCAGTTTCAGTTTGAGAAGCTGCTTATGTGTGCCTGGTACTGGAACTCTCTGAATAGCTCAATCCTGGTCTTTTTTGAGCTTATTTCTCCAGTTCTCCCTCTGATACTGTGATCTACCTGCCACCATAACCTTCTAATTAATTCCTTCTTGACAAAGTTGGCCAGAGTCCGTCGCTGTGGTTTGCATCCAAAGAATCCTGATTGCTATGGATGTGACAACTCACCTCAGCTTGGAGCGCTATGCCTCCAGGACTCTCTCACGGAACACACACACACACACACACACACACACACACCCCACATACGGCTGCCACCCAGAGGCGCTGGCTCAGCTCTGCCCCTGCACCTGTCAGCATCTAGCAGCAGCTGCCACATTCACAGAGCACACAGGGCTTCCACCTGCCAGCTCTGACTTAATTCGACTGTGCTTGCACCCTGGTTGAGGGCAGTTTTCCTTCCTTGCTAGTTGCCATACTCATTTTCTCTCCTGACCCTCAGGAGTGCCGGGCCACTTCAGGCACCTGGGGACAGGGGCTCTGCAGGCATAGGTGCACAGAAGGACAAACGTTGGAGCAATGCACATGCAGGCTTGGCAGGATGGGTCTGGCTGTGCCTGGCCCCCACCCGCACACTAGGGGGCAGTCACCTGACCACCTGGCCCTGCCCCTAGAGACAGCATGTGTAACCTCATCTCCACTCACCAGAAGTGCTCACTCTTGGTTCTCCCCACACATGAATCCACTCGCTTCTCCTCTGCTCCCCTGTCAGAGGTTTGTGAACTGTCTGCCTGTGCCAAACTGGACACCCATGGGTGGACCAGCTTTCAGCCTCACCCTGGAAGTGCCCATGGTGTAGAAGGCAAGACATGCAGTGACCACATGTGAAGGTGCCACCCATGGGGAAGTGGCATCAGCCAGCTGGGATGCCTTCATCCCTACCCACCCTCACCAGCCCCACCCTCAAGTTCTGGAAACCAGAACTCAAGTTCTTCCAAGTGCCCCCATCGCTGGTGAGTGGTACTGGCAAAGCCAGACCCCACTCAGCATTCCAGAATTTTCATCCTTAGAAAATATTTATCCCAGGGTTCAGGGAGAATCTAGGAGTGGATGAGAGCCTTATTCAATGGGGCCTCCATGGCTTGCTATGCATAAATATAACCTGGGCCAAATCAGCTTCTTCCTCTCCCTGCTTCCTGCCCACCCATGAAAGGATGTACCTGTGTCCAGTCACTTCCTGCAGGAGCTCTCAAGGAGATGAGACAGAGAGGCCAACCCTCTCACAGAGTGAAAGCACAGGATAAATCAGAGAGAAAGCAAGAAAAGTGAACATAAAACCTCAGCGTGCCCTTTTGTCACAAGCTTTTGCCCAGCTCCTGTGGAACATCGCCACCCCGCCTTGCCCTGCAAACCACCCTGTGTGACTTCTGGAAGTCCAGGTCCTTTGTCGCATGGAGAGGATGCAAACCACACGCTGCAGCAGGCTCTGCACCACTCCTGATGCCCTTTTTGAGTGGATTCCTCAGAGGTGGTGCCTGACGTCAGAGATTAATGTCAGCCGGTGTCTCCCAAAGAGGCAGAGGCAGAAACATCACTCCTCTCTGTGACCCCAAGCAAAGCACTCAACCTCTCTGAGCCTCAGGTTTCCATCTGTAAAATGGGCTCGGGCTAAGCTGTCTCTCCAGTCCATCCCAGACCTTCCCATGTATGACTAATGGGATGAAGCCAATCTCCTTTACAGCAGGATGGAACATTTGCCATCAGGATGCTTCAGGGTATGAGAACAGGAGTCACCATTTATCGGCTACGTAAGTGTCGACATGACAAACAATAGTATTAATAAATGAAATAAGGCACCTTGTTCATTTCATTTTCATAAAAACCATATGGGGGAAGCTACGTGTCTCAGTTCAGGTGCACTTATCTCCAATCTGCCAAATGCCATCCTGATAAACTGGGGGCAGCATCTCAGCTTTTAGAGACCATTGTGGATCTGGACACCGCGAACTGCTGAATTAAATATCCCACCCAGCTTCCAATGTTAACATCCAGATCTTAATAAGAAGGAGCAGGAGGATGGAGAAAATGAGGAGATGAAACTGGGAACTATCTGGGGACCTTTCATCCCACCCAGGACCTGCGAGGGTCACTGCTGTCGCTGCATCAGCACCGCATGGAGTAAGGTCAGAGAGGCCAGGGCACAGGATGTCCTCCAGAACCCCGACAGAACAAGGGCCAGACTGAAGACCTGTAAGGTGGAAAATGACGTGAGTCTGGCATGACTTGTCCCCAGGGAGCCCCCGCCAGCTCCTCATGCCCGTCTCTCCTTTGCCTACAGACTCACAGTCTT